>NC_058523.1:1806120-2121380 GCF_904849725.1 Hordeum vulgare subsp. vulgare | reverse complement strand
CCATTGCACGCTTCGGATACATGCCTTGCAGCTAGCATCTTAGCTCGCACGCAAAGCAGTCGCCACACACATGCACAAATCAAACACACACTTTGCTCACCGCCGCAACCATGACGCACAAAGCTCGTCCGACGTTTCCTTTACGTTGCGCACCGCTCTACCGAGGTTGTCCTTCACGACCGTGATTGTCAGTTTCTCATTCCACGCGTGATTGACGCATTCTTCAAGGCATGCACACACCTGTGACAATGTCCTGGCCATCTGCACAAGCACGCCTATCCGATGGCCCCCTGCTCCATAGCTAACCATCACTCTAGTGCTCCTTCTCCATGACCACGTCCACAAGTGGATGCTTTGTCTGAGCCTCGTACTAGACAAGTGGAGCGTCGGAGACGACGGATGGGTTAGTCACCGGCGAGCGTTTGGCTGGCATGATCCCGCTTATGTCCAGCCAAAATTGCAATCCCGGATCTCAGTTATTCGAAAATTTTGAAAAACGACATGGAAATATATTGTTTGTTGGAATCAGTGCGTACTTACTGCAACAAATATGTTTGGCACAATAAACCGGTATTTTCTTAGTCATCAAGAAAATACTCAGTTTCCGAGACTTTTTATTTAGTATTATTACATGCATGCCACGATGATACAGTTTACAAACCACACATACTCACACATGAAACATTATATAGTACAATATAGTACGGGGATCAAGCAAAGACCAGGGCTCCATCCATCCCTACGAGTGCCTAGCGTGTGCCATGTACTCCAGCTTGGTAACGAGATGCATGTTTTATTTAACTATGCGCGATGGCACTATTGATCAAGCCGGGGACCAGAAGAGGCGCCGATGGCCCTGATCTGATCGTCATAGCGGCCAAAGAGGGCAACGATGGAGTCTTGATCCACATCAATGACGAAAGAAGTGTCTCCAGTGTTTGGGAACTTCCCAAACTGCCCATAGGGTTTATTCTTTGAGGTCTTGAAGTTGAGCGCACTGATGCACGGACAGATGTAGCCGGAGATGTTGGTCAAATACTCGCCTTGTCCAATTGGAATCTGTAGAATGTACTATTATTACATCGATGCGGAATATTTAATATAAATACATATCTGCAAAGTAGTACCTAGTACATGAAATTATGAACGCGGACTTACATACCGAGTGTTTTGTACCAGCCTCTTTGCCGTATGTACCTTTCTGGACTTCATCCCCATTATTGTCAATGTAGTTGAACGATATGGCATTGATTTTCCCATCGGGGCCGTCATTGCTCCAAATATTGATGTTCGTGAGTGTTTTAGGCGGTTTGCTGGGCTCGACGTCAAAAGCAGAACCTTCATTGCAACCATGCGGACCATGCTTCTTCAGCGACGTCGCCTGGACAAATTTAATCCATAAAAAATGATATTAAATTAGCTCACCTGTACGATGAAATAGACGATGCTAGCTAACGAGTAATTATGCATGCATGTTATCTTAATCATCAATATCTTGTCTCCTATTACCATTGCTATCTCGGCCGATGGGTATCTAACCGGCACTAGGGTGAATTTGTGTTTTGAGTCTTTGTAAGGGAGACCAGCTGCTTGCTTCCTTTATCCTCCATGGATGAACTGGTAAGGCCAACTATTTATAGAGCAGTTGAGCGAATGAAAGCCAATGTTAGTGTATTTTTTGGAAATGTTTCGGGACACCTGTGTTTCTGGGTCCTCGTAACAAGTGTCACGTGTGTGCATTTTAATCCTTGACCAACGTGGCATCTTCTTCAAATAAAAAATTACCCTCTCTGAACACCTGAGTGTATGCATGTTCAATATAACTAAGCCATGCAAGCTAGGTGACACCAACCAGATTAACATTGGGCCACAACCTCACCTTTGAAGTCAAAAGTTGGCATACCAGTCTTTGGCATTACCAAATATAATTTTGTCTGCCTGCTGCGCCCGACATACAATCGCATCACATCACAAGAGTCGGACACTATCTAAGAGACATAGACACACACGCGACACATGCTGGTGACCGCGGCGAGTTATGATTTATTTCTAAGAGACTAAATGGTTTATAGGTCCGTCCATCGTCTCCTCACCGATACTCGTGTGAGGCATGTCCATACGAAAAAGAGAAGTGTATAAGCCTCTACTGTCGGACCCAGTCACAATTACTACCCTTGTGCATCCGACTTCACACAACGCATATCTCTCCCTCTCTCCCTTTATATCTTGCATGTGGTAGACTCTCGCTCTCTCTATTTCAGTTCACAATAGGGTCTCTCTTAGATTTAATTCCCGATAAAATCTGCATCAAAACAACACAGAAAGGGAAGGTCGATCAGCTCCTGCTAATGACACTGGCACGGACATCCATGGTACTATGTTGTTCGACCTCAAACACAACTTTCCGTAGATTCATTCTATTTTTTAAACAGAGGCAAAAGAGTTAAATAAGAGGATGATAGTTGCCCACTTAATTTACGAGAAACCGGGCAAAAACCGTTGCAACGAAGAGCTCAGTTGCGACTAGACACAAACTATGGAGCCACACCACCAGAAAGGTCGACCAATCAACACATCCGACACAACACCGCTACCACCTCCCAGCACCCGGGTCTCGACATCACAAATGAAGGAGCATGGACAAACTGCAAATCGAGACGCACATCTCCATCAGGATAACAGACACATCCGAACAACAGTCATGAAGCCCGCATCATGGAACTACCTACATCACACCTTTTACACCACCCTTCTTACTCTTGCACTTGCCCGATTTGTCCTTTCGGATGGCCTAATGAGGCAGAGTTTTCTCCCTCAAGAGACATCGGATCACCTAGCTTGTGCTAGGATCAAAGTTTTTGAGTAAATCATTAGTTTTGATGGAAAACAAGTCTACGAGGTCTAAACAAAGATGATCCACAAAGGGGAATGTCTTGCTAAGCTCCAACGAATGTGGTGAGGGCGTCGACACAATTGTCCTCGCAGCAAGTGAGTCCATCTTTGAGAGCACCATCAATATAGGCGAAAATGACCCTTCACTTGGCACCTGTAGCTCAGGTATAATGACCTCACTCCCCGAGGCACTCCTTGTGGTAGGCAGCGGCGGCGTGTAATGAGATTACTACCCATCGACGGAATCCACCAAGAGCCGGGGTGACACATGTGGCACAACCTGGGTTACCAAGAATAGCCTCCACACATGCCCCAGTCACAACGACATCAACTTGTTCTGCACGGTCGGAATTGGGACTTAAACAGAGGTCTGGTCCACAAGCTGCACCACACCTATGCGCTTAGAGGACTGATGCTGGTTGTATACGATGGCCAAAAAACCTAACATCACACCTATGTGCTCAGAGGAGCAACCAACAACATCGATCTAGATGAAATCCGCAGCACCTGCAACAATCACAACAGAACCTACATCAAGCGTTTCAGACGCTTGTAGTAATTCTGGCTAGGGGGCCAGCCTGCCGACAATAACCACCATTCGCTCCAAGAATCCCCTGACCAGAGTCGTCGACCCCTGGAAAGTAGTCATCATCTCGCGAAAGGGTTGCACCACCACCTCCAAACTAGAGATGGCCAAGGATTGCATCTCAGAGTGCAACACTTCTATTTGAGCATGATGGAGAGACACGAGCAATCCCGGCACAACAACAACATGCTTGATGGGATCCGCTGCAAAGTGACGAGAAACAACCGAGGCCCAATAGCGTCATTGTAGATACAGATATCCATGAGTCAAGAGGCTAACTCATTCGCATGGAATTAGTTGACCGGTAGCACATTTCCATCAGAGGACGAATCGATCCAAGACTAGAGTATGTTTAATCTATATGTAAGAAGAGATAAGTTTTGTTAATGCTATGATTGATGCAGCCATTGGTTAATCATGTTGTTATGATATTGTTTAGTCTATCCGCCGGAAGTCAATAAGTTCTTCTTGATTTGGAAATTATTGGTACGTGTCCACCCGTGTTAGTTATGGAGTGTTGGACCATAACTTTATTTGACGGGTGGCACCATATACAACCAAATTATATGAGTTTTGACAATGTCTCCATAACCCGACCCTGAAGTTCCTCGAATGTTCAGATCGCCACGGGACCCAAAATCAGTGAGTAATAAAATATAAAACTGGTCGGAATGGACCAAATCTATGAGTTTTGACGCGGTCCGTGTAACCGGTCCCCGAAGTTTCCCGAACGTTTATAGCGCCACGGGATCCAGAATCAGTGTGTAATAGCATAGAAAACATGCCCAGAATAGACCAAATCTGTGACTTTTCAGGAGGTCACCGTAACCGGATCCCGAAGTTCCCCGAACGTTCGTATCGCCCCGGGTCCCAAAGTCAATGAGTAATAGCATAGAGAACTGGCCAGAATGGACAAAATCTACGTGTTGTGACGTGGTCCCCGTAACCGGTACTCGTAGTTCGTGGAATGTCTGTAGTGCCTCGGGACCCAGAATCAATGAGTAATAGCATAGAAAACTAGCAAGAATGGACCGAATCTACGAGTTTTGACAAGGTCCCCGTAACCGGTCCTCGAAGTTTGCGGAATGTTTGGATCGCCCCGGGATAATAAATCGGTGAGTAATAGCATAGAAGACTGGCCAGAATGGACCAAATCTGTGAGTTTTGACAATTTCCCCGTAACCGGTCCTCGAAGTTTGCGGAACGTTCCGATCGCCCCGGAACCAAAATCAGTGAGTAATAGCATAAAAATCTGTGAGTTTTGAGGAGGTCGCCCTAACCGGTCCCCGAAGTTTCCCGAATGTTTGTAGCGCCACAGGACCAAGAATCAGTGAGTAATAGCATACAAAACTGGCTAGAATGGACCAAATCTGTGAGTTTTCATGAGGTCCCCGTAACCGTACCGCGAAGTTCCCCGAACGTTCGTATCGCCACGGGTCCCAAAATCAGCAATTAATAGAATAGAAAACTGGCCAGAATGGACAAAACCTGCGAGTTGTGACGAGCTCCCCGTAATCGGTCCCCGTAGTTCGTGGAACGTTTGTAGCGCCCTGGGACCCAGAATCATTGAGTAATAGCATAAAAAACTGGCCATAATAGACTAAATATGTGCTTTTTCATGATGTCACCGTTACCGGACCCTGAAGATCCCCGATAATTTGTATCGTTCCGGGTCCCAAAATTAGTGAGTAATAGCATAGAAAAGTTGTCAGAATGGACAAAATCTACGAGCTGTGAGACGTCCCCATAACCGGTACCCGCATTTCGTGGAACGTTTGTAGCACGTCGGGACCCGGAATCAGTGAGTTGCATAGAAAACTAGCAAGAATGGACCGAATCTGCGAGTATTGGCAAGGTCCCCGTAACCGGTCCCCGAAGTTCTCCAAACCATAGCCGCTAGGCTCGTCCCTCCGTCCTGCTCTCCTTCCATTATCGACGAAGGACGTGATGGGACTAAGTTGGGTGGCCGAAGATGGTGGCAGGTTATCCCCTCACTACTCGCAATGGAGGACGTGGGCCGGATTTTGTCGAGTGAGGCGCGCGACCCATCTAGATGTTGGCAGCGAAGCAGCTTGCTCTGGGCGGCGGCCTTGGGTGGCATTGTGGGCGTCCGGTGGCAGATCTATGGTGGCTGTGTGGTGAGGACATCGTGGAGGACCGGGCAGTTCAAGCCGGATTCATGCGGTGGTGTCCTTACGTCATGGACTGGTCCGGGTGGTCGCCTCGCTATGTCGTGGCGGTTGCAGAGGTAACGGCCCCGGGGCGGTTGCGGACGTTGAGGCCCACATCGTCCTCATCTGCATAAGATGGATGTACGCATGTCCAAGGGGGAGCTGCTCCGGCGTTCCCGTGTATCCAATCCTGGATCCTATTTGCTGCAGAGACGGTGAAGGCCGTGCTTAGGATTCATCCTAACGGCTCTTCTGGCATATGGCGCGGTGGGGTGGAACCCCTCTCTCCATGTTCTAGTGGTGGAACACTTGGGCAGTGGCCGGAGCATCAAGATACACTGCGATGGCGGTGCGGCTGTCGATGATCGCCATATCTGTGCGTCCACCTCCGTGGCTTTGAAGGTGGTCTTGCCGAGGCACAAGCTTTTGATTCCATTTTCTTTGGACGGATCCGTGTGAAAGCCTGGTCTTCTGTCGATGGCCGGATCCAGTGATGGTGACGCCCTTTGCATTGTTTCCTGTATGAAAGCATTATCGAGGTGAAGCTCCCAACTCCTACCCCTACCCCCCGAAGAATCCCTTGGTCAGCTGATCGGATGATGGCACCGCTGTTGTGTCGTTCCGTCCTTGGGGGCGTTATTCTTGGAGGTGTGCATTGGCTCGAGGGACCAGTAGATGATTTTAGTGATGGAGCGGCGTCTCATGTCGCAACATGGTCTCGTCGACCCCTGGAAAGTAGTCATCATCTCGCGAAAGGGTTGCACCACCACCTCCAAACTAGAGATGGCCAAGGATTGCATCTCAGAGTGCGACACTTTTCTTTGAGCACGTTGGAGAGACACGAGCAATCCCGGCACAACAACAACATGCTTGCTGGGATACACTGCAATGTGACGGGAAATAACCGATGCCCAATAGCGTCATTGTAGATACAGAGATCCATGAGTCAAGAGGCTAACTGATTCGCATGGAATTTTTTGACCGGTAGGACGTTTCCATCACACGACCAATAGGTCGAAGACTAGAGTATGTTTAATCTATCTGTAAGAAGAGATAAGTTTTGTTAATCCTATGAGTGATGCAGCCATTTGTTAATCATGTTCTTATGATATTGTTTAGTCTATCAGTGAGAAGTCAATAAGTCTTGTAGATTAGGAAATTATTGGTACGTGTCCACCTGTGTTAGTTATGGAGTGTTGGACCATAAGTTTATTTGACGGACGGCACCATATATACAACAAAATTATATGCTCATATAAACCACGCGACAGGCGTGGACAATAATCTGCGAACAAGTAAAAAAAAGTGATGACACTATACTGACATGTGCACGATCGTGTATTGTGACCACTAGATGATCCATTCGTCGAGATCCACGTAGCGTTGCCTTGCATGTTTGATGATTGACTTTTAATACTAGCTTATCATGAAACAATAGAACCCAATCCTTCATCAATAACGGTAGCGACTGTAGCGCTCATGCCGATCTGTCGGCTGATTTTCGATCGACCCGTTAATAGAAGAGGGAATGCCGTATATGTCAAGTTTTTTAAATAGTGGGCTATGGTATACCAGTGGCTTGGTCACAAGCTATGAAAGGTTGTAGAGAATCTAAGACTCATTTAGCATTTTTCTTGGATCATATAAACTATACAAAATAAGTATATAATGATGCTTCATATATGATATATCACATCTACATGACGACTTAGCGGGTTAGGGCCTTAAAGGAATCCAAATCCGACGTTATAGTTAAAAGTAGCAAGAAATTAGTAACAGTATAGTTTACCATTAAAAGTGATTAGCTGTCGCGGGAGATCTACATCTCCCATATAGATAGTTTTTTAAATATTTGAGTTATATATAAATCATTCTATCATATCGCGTATTAGAGCTGGTTTCTTTTTTTTATTTCTTTTACTATCGATCACTTCTGTAAGGCCTTTTAGTTTGCTAATTGCTATCTTTAACTTCAAATAGAATAACCCCATGGTTGTGCAGCCTCCCGTCTGCTGTGGAATTATAGTATCTATAGCATGTGGACGGCATACAAATACAACAACAACAACTATATGGCTCAGCGGATTGTAATGTTAATACAGAACATGTAGCACGGTAGATATAGCAATGTTCGTTTCAGGCTCATCTCGGACATGCCTATGTGTAAACCAACCTGACGCACCCCGCGTCACCCGCATCCCGGGTGACTCGGAAGCCCCCAAACCATCCCTCCATCCTGCTATCCCTCCATCTCGACGGAGGACGTAATGGGACTAAGTCGGGTGGCCCAAGACGGTGGCGGGGGATCCCCTCACTACTCGCAGTGGAGGACATGGGTCGGATCTTATCGAGCGAGGGGGCGCGACCGATCTAGATGTTGGCAGGGAGGCAGCTTGATCTGGCGGCGGCCTTGGGCGGCATTGTGGCCGTCCAGTGGCAGATCTGGGGTGGCTGTGTGGTGAGGACGCCGTGCAGGACCGGGCAGTTCAGGCCTGGTTCATGCGATGGTGGCCTTTCGTCATGGACTGGTCGGGGTGGTCGCCTAGCTGCGTCGCGATGGATGCAGAGGCGGTGGCCTTGGGGCGGTTGCGGCCCTTGAGGACCACATCGTCCTCAGCTGCATAGTATGTGCGTACCCATGTCCAAGGCGGAGCTACTCCAGCGGTCCCGTGTATCCGATCCTGGATCCCATTCGCTATAGAGACGGTGAAGGCCGTGCTTGGGATTCATTGTAATGGCTCTTGTGGCATATGGCGCGGTTGGTTGGAAGCCCTCTCTCCATGTTCTAGTGGTGGCACACTTGGGCAGTGGCCCGAGCGTCACGATACACCGCGATGGCGGTGCAGTTGTGGATTGGTCGGAGAATGAACTCTTTCATACAAATTTCCATTAGGGTTAATGATGATTGCATTTTAAGAAGACCAGTGAAACTAGAGAGGCCAGATCGCACGTGGCGCTGAGCGATGCCCCCTCCGGTGGCAGTCGGTCAGAGTCATGAGCCTAATCCCTGATACAGGGACAGGGCGTTTCCCCGCTATCCGTGACTGGGTCTCCCTTTGAGTGGACCAATGATTCTTTGTCGGATGGCCGCTGTGGCGGCTTTGCTCTTCTGTCTTTGTGGAGTCTCATGGGCCGGGCGTTTCCCTTCCTGGTGAGTGGCATTCGAGCAAGGACAATAGTAGAGCCGGCTGCCGGCTGTAACCTCATGCCATGCCACCTATATCCCATCTTATAGCTAACATGTACAATAATTGATTAGAAAGTGTACTACTTATTTATTATATGGCCCACCTTTCATTCTCACAAAGTGCCTAGAAGCACGTGCTAGAGCTGACTCTTAACTAAGAACCCGGTTACCTTCTCTCTCCTCTTCTCTCTCCTCAAACTAAGCAAAAATATAGCTCTATTGTATAGCCGTTTACCCGTTTATTCTTTATAGCCAGCTGACTCAGCTCTATTGTACTTGCTCTAGTGTGTTTTAACGTTGATGCAAGGTTCGATACATGCATGATGGTCGGCTCTCTGACGGGCTATGTACGTGGTGAAGGTGGTTACTAGCTCTGTCTCTTGATCGTGTGGGTGACAAGTGGTCTAGAGGCGGGTGTCGGTGGCTCGCCCTCTTTTCCTTGAAGCGGGAAAGAGGATCCTAGGTAAACTCACTGGCACCACCCCCTTCATAACTGGATCGGATGGTTTGGCTGCATCGGGGTGGTTACCTAGGATCCTCTCGTGGTGGTGCCAGTGATCGAGGTTCTTGACGACGAAAGCCTCACACTTTGGAACCAGCGAGGGCAACACCCACGGGTCCCGTGTTTCTGTTGAAGACATCGTCGCATACCTCCTCCCACGCCACGGACAAGCCTCCGGTTGAAAATCCCGCAGGAAAGAGGCCAGGACAAAGAGGGTGACATCAATTGAGCAGGTCGTTTTGTCCTGGCCTTCCTATGCTTCTTCTCTACAGTTTCTTTGTGTCAGTTTCTGTGCCCTGTGCACCCTTTTCTGTTTCATTGATGTTGTTCGGTTATCTTTTGACCTGCTTTGTACCGTTTGACCATCCACTCTGATTATTGCTTTATATGTAAAGTAGGACAAAAGCCTGATTCGAAATGTTATCGACGATTTATCAGACTTGACATATTTTATGTTCCCCCCGCCAAAAAAAAGACTATGATACGTGCCAAATGCCTAGAAAAAATGTTTGTGGTAGGTTAGTGAGAACTAGTAGTAACAAGGTCTTTCAGGTCAAGAGAGAGACAGAAAGCGCACGCTCAACTAGCCGCATTGAGCCAAGAACAGTGGACCTGTGATTCTTAGTCTACTAGTAGGACCAACTTACAGCCGGCCACTAGGTGGCAAGATGCCAAGAAGATACCTCAATTATTTGACCGTAAGCAGCAAAACGTATGAATTGCCAACAAATTAGGATACTGACTTACTAACTAACGCCAAATGACCATACCGAAACTGAGGGCGACAGGTGTCCTATTTTTTTCTGGCGGTCAACAAAGTACATACACACATGCATTCATACATTTTGCTGCTTACGGTCATCTCAAGACTGAGTCTGCATTACCTATGTTGTCATCTCGTTATTTTCAGCACAGGTACATGTTCATACATAAATTTAAAAAATGACATAAATGGGTCAACAAACTTGCTTTTCGGGTTCATTTGGGTACAAACTGAGTCTCCATTACCCATTTTGGCAGTGATCGAGCTAGGATTGAAACAAAGCCCAGACCCAATTTTTTTTCCAGTAATATGCAACTTTCACACTTATAACTACTCCCAAAACACATCATAACATTTCAACAAATACCATATACGAAAACCTACAGAAAAAAATCAATTGCTCACTAATTCTGACCTCAATGCTTCACAATCAATATCAATAAAAGAGATAAAACATGGCTAAATCAACACCTTCATTTTTGTCTCCCATAACATGATCAACGACAGAGGAAGAACACCTTCAAAACATCAAAAATGTGCGAACCAATCTGTGATTGGATGGTTAGGAGGACAGATGTATCCCCAACACGCCAAAGTTTAAGTCTAAGACTTGAAACTGGTGCTCGCATTTTCCTTGATTTAGTTCAGGTCTTTCGGGGATGTGCGTTCAGTGAGGGAGACGTTTCCGTCTACTATGAAGGCGTCTGTGGAGACTTTTCAAACTCAAGATGATGTGTCGGCTCAGTCTCTCAGAGTTGCTCATAGGGGCAGGGTGTCCATTCTTGGGTTCATATGGATGAGTGTAACATCTCCTGGACAATCAGGCTATTGTCTGTGCCTTCTCAGACACGTTTACACAAATGTCCATCTCTATACTTCTCCTTTGAAGCGCACTGTTTTGGCTTTGGATGTCGCGTACGACCTTGGACGGAGATGAGCTAAAAAAAAGGTTGTTCATTTCGATGAGACGAACAACTTTTATGTGAAAAAAACCTTTTCATTTAAGTCCATCTTAATGATAAATTTATGTAAGCCAAAATTTGATGTCAACAAATTATAAGAGATATAGTATTAGCAGAACAATGGAGAAAATATTTGTGTCTGGGATCATATTTGAGGACTTCTCGCAAGCTAAGAAAAAAAACACCTTACCTATTATCTCTCTTTCTATCACTACCTACCGCAGTATGGTGGTTCCCATATTGACATATTTACACCAAACATGGCAGGACGTTCCATTCCTCCGCTCATGTGACCTGGGTAGGGTGGCGGCAGCCGGTCTACAACTTGTCAGCGAGACCACAAGCCGACTCTCCCTTCTTCTGTTGCTCCAGAGAAGGGAGGGGGGCGGGGACCCCAATGCCTCGGCTCGGTGGTGGTAGGAATTTTTAGGGTTTGTTCTTCCAACAACGGTGGTGAAACGATGGCGCCATCGTCGGCATGGAATAAGGATTCCCCGTCTTGCCATTATTCCGATGATGCCTCTTCGTATCATAGGGAGGCGTGTGGAGGATGATGTGTTTTTAGATATGGTTCTTCGGATCTAGCATTTTTTTAGCGGTTTGTTTTGGTGGCATTGTCATGCGGAGCGGGCAATATGGCTCTGCATTTCGGTACTCCGGCCGGCTCTAGTTCTGGCCGATGAATGTTGGCCAGTCTCGGCCTCATCAGGGAGCTTGTGAGATTTCTGTTCTCCAAGTCAACCTGCTCGGGCCTGGGGCATTCTACAGACCCTCTCCGCCGTTTTCTTCTCTGGGGCGACGAATTGCTATAAAGACCAGGTCACTGGCGTCTTCTGGTCTACATCAACGACTTCTCAACTGCTGCTTATACAAGTTCTTGGGTTTCAACAAATTTCCGACGTCTTCCGCTCAGACCGAGGCTCGGAGGCCGTAACGAGCTGTGCTCGCGGCACGGCGCGGGCAGATGTCGGAGGAATAAGACTTTGGCACCCCTAAGAATCTAAATGTATTTTTCAACTTTTGTAAGGGTTTGTGCTACTTCATATATGTCTTTTGGCCTTTTGGAAAAAAATCAGACATGTCGGAGAGGACAAGGGAGGACTTTTTAAAAGGTTGGGTGTTCAAGTGGACATGTATATACAACGGCTGATTTGATTATACAGAGTGTTCTTTCACGGTCGAATAAGTTGATGTGGAACGATGCACAAATTTTCCTGAAAAATGGATATTGGTGGATGATGGTGTATCGATGCTGACAGATTTAAATAATTGCTGTGCAGTATGATCATATGTTAAAATAGTCTGTGTGCATCACTCGATGCAGAGGCCAGGCTAACCCTCGTCAAAATATGCTTCAATTATTGTGAGCAATAGCGGTAGGTGTAGACCTTGTCGAGTCTTCGAACTGTGAGGGGCTTATAACCATAAACTTAGTACGCAGAGTCTTCTTTCAACGATCGTGAGTACGCAAACCTTACCTACAGTCAGTCTCTCTCTCTCTCTCCCTCTCCTCTCCCACAGTTGGGTATTGCTAATCAAGTCTTCGGATTCATAAGAGGTACCAATCCATGTCTTCTTTCCTTGCCAGTGTGCTTCACTCCTAACAGGTGCGTTCATCTCCTGTCTTTTTCTGAAACTTGGTGCGTTCATCTCCTGTCTTTTTCTGAAACTTGGTGCGTTCATCTCCTTAACTCATTTCGGTTTGCTGTTCCTTCTCTTTCTTGCCTAGCCTCTCAGAGTTATCATCTTCCTACACACATTTTTTCTAGAAAAGGAGGCGACACCCCGACCTCTACATCGAGCGATGCATGCAGCCCTTTATTTAATCAAAGCGAAACCAATCTGATCAAAGTACATCAAATTTTAAAAGGAAACGAAAGATACAAGGCGCCAAGCGCGCCACAACCGGCTATGAGAATAGGCCTAGATGACTAACTGTTATGACTGGCGTGGCCTATAGCCGGCGTAGGCCCATTGGGCGTTAATATTAGCAGCTTGGCCCGCAAGTTATCTTAGGTAAATTACTTTAGGAAAGTTATCTTAGGCTCGAGTTATAAATACTAGTTGTAAGACATCAATTGAGATCAAGCAATAAAGATATTATCTTCTGTTGCCCGGCTCCCCAAGGAGCCGGAACCCTAGCCTCCGCCGCGCCTAACCCTAGCCGCGACGGCGCCATCTCGCCGGCGCGCCCGCTCCAGCCCTCGCTCCCCTCCTCCCTGCCCGTACAACCTACGCCGGAGGCCCGGTAGGAACCCTAGTCCTACCACTAACCATCCATCCTATTACTGTATCGCCATCCAAACCGGTTGAAGATACCCTGAGCTACCATCTCTCAACGGACACACCCAGTAACCAAAGGCTACCTGACTTTCGCAGGAGTGAGCAAAGACCACGTGCGGATCAAGGCAGTAGCCCTGAAGATAACCTGCGAAAAGTTGATAGAGCTATATCTGTTAAACACCAAATCATTTCTGCAATTCCATGTAGCCCAAAGTAGTGCACAGGTTCCCACACGAGTAAGCTGTGCAGATCCAAATTCGACCCCCTTTAACCATGTCTCAAATAACGTGTTTATGCTATTAGGAGGACTGATATTGAAAGCAATGTGAATCGAACGCCATAAAAGTTTAGCCAAAGGGAAATCGAGAAAGAGGTGCCTGATAGTTTGGTTATTACGACAGAAGTTGCATATTTGGTTGCCTTTCCAATTACGTTTTGCCGAATTGTCCTTTGTTAGAATAACTCCTTTGTGGACAAACCACATGAAGATCTTAATTCTTAGCGGCACTTTGACCTTCCATATATTCATGGTCTTGGGAATAGGCGCCATATCTATGAGGTGCAAATACATAGATTTTACAGTAAATTATTCATTAGTAGTCAACTTCCATTGAACACTATCGGGTGAATCAGAGAGGTTGATGTCCATCAACCTTATGACTAGGTGCAGCCAGTTGATCCATCTTTCACCAACTAAGGATCTACGGAACTGAATATTAGAGGCGTAGCGCGCAATATTGTCTCAACAGACATCTGTTGACGTTGGACAATATTGTAAAGCTGCGGATACTGAAAAGCTAAGGGCGTCTCCCCTAGCCACGTATCTTCCTAGAATCTAGTTAATTAATTCATCATTACCAATGATAAACTTAGCGCTATGAAAAAAAGCAGTTTTAGACCGCATCAAACCCTTCCAGATAAGAGTCACTTGGCCTAGCGCTAACCTGTGCTAAGGTCTTATTTTGTAAGTACTTGTTTCTAAGAATTTGTATCCACATACCTTCGGTTTCCACCGAGAGTCTGAACAACCATTTACTGAGCAGACATCTGTTTTTCACCTCTAAATTCTCAATCCCTAAACCCCCTTGCTCCCTCGGTCTACAGATGATGTCCCATCTAGTAAGCCTATACATGGTCTTGACATCATCACTCTGCCAGAAGAAACGAGACCGATAGAAATCCAACCTTTTTCGCACCCCAACCGGTATTTCGAAAAAAGATAGGAGGAATATAGGCATGCTTGTTAATACAGAGTTAACAAGTACCAAGCGTCTTCCATAGGATAGAAGCTTGCCTTTTCAACAAACAGAATTAACAGGATCGTCGGTATCCTCCATAGGTATTCCAGTAGCTTAACTTTCTTTCAAATCGATCCTCGATACACTTTCACTCCTTATTTGTTAGCTTTCGGTGGTGAATAGGAATGCCTACATAAGTAAACGGTAAATTCCCACTTTCACAACCGAACAGTTGGTTGTAAGTGTCTTGTTCAGCTTTGGCCTTTCCGAAGCAGAACAATACACTTTTATTGAAATTAATCTTCAAACCAGACAGCTGCTCAAATAAGCATAAGATGAGTTTCATGTTTCGGGCCTTGTCTAAATCATGCTTCATAAAAAGAATCGTTTCATCCGCATACTGTAGGATTTACACACCCCCGTCCACTAGATGTTGTACTAGTCCACCTACTAGATCTTTCTCACTGGCTCTCCTAATAATTAAAGCCAACATATCTGCAACAATGTTGAATAGAATAGGAGACATAGGGTCCCCTTGTGTGAGACCCTTCAGTGTCTGGAAGAAATGACCCACGTCATCATTCACTACAATACCGACACTCTTTTTTTTTATAAAGCAGTCGACATGCTTCCGCCAAAGCTCGTCGAATCCCTTCATACGTAGGGTTTGCTGTAAGAAAGACCATTTGACTTTATCTTATGTTTTTTCAAAATCCACCTTGAAGATAACTCCATCCAGTTTCTTCGAGTGAATCTCATGCAAGGTTTAATGCAAGACCACCACCCCTTCTAGGATGTTACGTCCAGGCATGAAAGCCGTCTGAGTAGATTGCACCATCGAATGGGCCATCTTAGTCAGCCTATTAGTTTCCACCTTTATGAAAATCCTGAAGCTAACATTTATCAGACAAATAGGACGAAATTGTTCAATTCGCGCTGCCCCCTCCTTATTTGGTAGCAGTGCTATGATATCTTCCTACACACATTGATTGGCGTATATATATATATCTCAAAAACAATCTCTGCATCTTGGCGAACGTGCTAAAATTGCTTGTAGACAGTCCCACCTTGTGCTTCCTATAGACTACATACATACATACAGGGGCTAAATCTTCAGGAGGTACATGTTTCTTTGCTACGTATTTCTGCAACCCTGCTGTCTATCTCAAGCACACAAATTTTTCCTGATGTTGTTCTAAATACACCATGTAATAAAATGAATAACCAAAGTGTGATACAGCGTATACTTGGCGGAGACGGGAGGAACCAACGGTGATGCTTCGTCAGGTCAGCATGACACGGCCTGTCGGTACCAAACACTCATATGCCTACTGGCAACTTCTAGAGCCTTACTCCACTGTCACTCTCCCTACTCACTCGGCCCTCCATTGATAGATCCTTCGTTGTACTCGTAATCCTGAATGTGAACCTCGTTATTCGCCGTGTCCACAGTCATGTCCACGAGCGTGATAGTGGGCCGTGCGGTAGCAAGGAAATGCATATCTTTTCAGGGGTTGTTTGGATAGGTGGAATCATAGAAAGCCTATTCTATATCTTTTCAGGGGTTGTTTGGATATCAAACCAACCATTGTAAGTCACATCTTCAAAATAGTACGAAAGGCAGTGCGGGCATCAGTGCTGCTCCTTCGGTTCTTCCCAACCACTTCCACCCATGTCATCATCTGATGATCAAACCGCCAAAGTGATTAATTTATATATTCACTAGTTCCAACCATGCAATAGAGAACCACGGCGGTGGAGCCATGGAAGTGGTGATCTTTTTATTTCTTTTGGCGGTGGAATTAGTGGAGTTCGAATGAACAATGGATTTCACCAACTTTCTCTCCTTATTTGACGAACAATCTTAGGTTTTCGCCTACGAAAACACTAGTATAACACATTCATTAGAAAATATAATTATATAGACCTGTTTTAAACCAATACTAGTAAATGACACATGCCATGCACGTGTACTTCCTCTATCCACATATATAGGACCTAATACGTGTTTCCAGGTTACCTTTGACGATAAGTTAAAGTAATAGTATATGACAGGCATGTTACACAAACCATATCATGAAATTCATGAGTGAAAGTAGTTTCTAATAACATAATTTTTATATCGTACATCTCACAAATATGTATGTATGTATATATATATATATATATATATATATATATATATATATATATATGTAGCTGGTCTATTCTACTAATATTTGCATAATAATATTCTGCACATGCTTTTGAATTGGAAAGCTATAAATTAGGCGCAACATCGCCACATTGAACACTTTATGATATTCCTCGCGGTTTAAGAGCAATTTCGAAAACGGTGCGGCGCCCGACGAGTGTCAGCGAGCATATTTTGCATTTGTTTTCAAACAGCTCGTCGGAACGATGCAAATGATACGCCGTTGAACAGATATCATTGAGGCACAACTTTTATATATAGAATACTCTCTCTAATTCCTTACGGTTTAAGAGCAATTCCAAATTTACCCAAACACGGAAACTCAGTTTTTCAATTTTTGCTATTTTACAGTACGGTTTTCGCTGCACTTTTTTAATCGTTTCCCGAAATGAGGTGTGTGATACGTCGTTGGAAAGCTATGCAAGATGCATAACTTTCATATGAGGAACATGTTTTGAGATTCCTTATGGTTTTAAATTAATTTTGAATATAGTGCGGCGCCCGACGAGTGGCAGCGAGCGTATTTTGTGAATTTTTCGAAACCGCTCATCGGAATGATGCAAATGATATGCCGTTGAAAGGATATCAACGAGCCGCAACTTTTTCATGTAGAACACTCTCTATAATTTCGTACGGTTTAAGAGCAGTTTTGAAATTACCAACGTGCGGACACTCTGTTATTCGGGTTACCAAAATCGATGCGTGAATTGCATGAGACAGAAAATCACACTTCTTCTAAAGGAAAACCACACTGCATCAAATGGGCAAGCAAACTGCATAATTTGTTTTTTCAGCCGTAAATTTTTCCACACGAGGAAGTGGACTCTGCTTCACATCGGGGCGTACATGAACCACAACACCATCGAAAAGTGGACCGTGTTACTTTTTTTGTCATTTTCTTAACAATTTTTTGCACTTCACATTTTTGGGAGTAAGTGAACCACTGAGGGATCACTAGAAGAGTGTGTAGGTGGGGGGGGGGGGTGAATAGACTACTAGCATGAATTTAAAACTTAATCTTTTTCCAAGTTAATTGGTTGGCATATTTTAACAGTTTCAGCAAGTCTAGCAAGTCTAAGAGCCCTACACATGCATGTCAACAAATATGGCAGCGGAAACTAAAGACATTGCACATGATGGAAAGAGTTGAGATAAGTAGATCAAACGCAATTGGAGACGCAAGGATTTTTTCCGTGGTTCCGATAGGTGGTGCTATCGTACGTCCACGTTTATGGAGTCTTCAACCCACGGAGGGTACCGGTCGTGAGAGTCCACGGAGGGCTCCACCCATAAGGGTCCACGAACTAGCAACCTTGACTATTCCATAACGGCTTTCGTCCACGAAGGACTAGCCTCACTACGGGTACATCTTCACGAAGTAGGCGATCTCCTTGCCCTTACAACTTCTTGGTTCAACTCCACAAAATGAAGTAGGAGGATCCCAAGAGACACCTAACCAATCTAGGAGGCACCACCCTCCAAAAGGTAATAGGCTCGGTAAATATGATGAACTCCTTGCTCTTGTGCTTCAAGATGATAGACTCCTCAACACACAATCACTCTCTCACAGATTTGGCTTGGTGGAAGAGATGCGATTGGTCGAAAGCCACTTGGGGAGGCTAGAAATCAAGATCCATATGGTTGGAGTGGAAGATCTTGACCTCAACACAAGGGTAGGTGGCTCTCTCTCAGAAAAACTGGATGGGGCAAGTATGGAATAGTTCTGAGTGCTTGACTTGTGAGTAGGTGGTGGTGAAGGGGTATATATAGGCATATCCAAACATCCAACCATTACACACAAAATGACCAACTCGGTGATCAAAAGGTGGCAACTTTTGGTATCGAAGTGGTATCGAAGTGACCAAAAGGTGGCAACTTTTGAATGTCGGTGAGACCAATATAGGAAACTCGGTTGCACCGATCAGGTGACCAACGGTCAGATTTCCCATTCTCGGTGACGCCAATCAAACAATCTCGGTGGTACCGATATTGTGAATTTGTGTAACAGAAAGTTGGCAACCCAAACTCGGTGGCACCAAAGCGGAATTGGTTGCACCGAAAGGCTAGGGCTTGGCTAGTGTCTCTCTGAGTTTGGGAATCGGTGGCACCGAGTGGAAAGTGTTGGTTGCACCGATTTTGGATATTTGAATTTTGACAAACTTTTGGGGAAGAGCTTGTGGGTGTTTTTGGTGACTAACGCTGGTGCACGTATGAGCATTTTGTTCACCAATCAATACATTACCCCTTTTAATAGTATTGGCTTTCCTATGGACTCAAAGTGATTTCTCACAAAGTAAAATGTAGAGTTCTCTAGCTTGAAGTTTGCCAATATTATTCCTTCTTCTTCTTCTCCTTGGGGATACTCTTCACACTCCTTTTGCCAACCCATCACTCTCTATGGACTTTATCTGAAATACACTAGGTAGAAATATTAGTCCAAGAGACAATGTATGTTGTCATGAATTATCAAACCCACCAAGGGAGCATGTTGTGCTTTCAACCGCGACGCTACCGAAAGTGAACCGCATTAGTTTTTCTTGTCTTTTTTCATACTTATTTTTTTACATGCTAGACCAAGCGAGTGGACCATAGGGACTGAGCGAGTGAACAACATCTAATAATAAGCGAGCTTCTTTTATATATTTTGGTTTCTGTTTAGCAAGTGAACCATGGATGAGTTTTGTAGCGAAGTGCGTGAGGGAACAAAGTGAGCTTCAAAATATAAATATTCATTCATTATATTTACACAAGCCACACTCACATTAGTCAACCACATTAGGCTTTATTTTTTCAAAATGTACACTAATGTTGCACGCCGTTTGAACCTCTCTTTTTTCATATCCCTTTGAAAACGTGAGCTACATACACAGCGGTGGGAACATGTGGATCGGTGTTGGTTTTTTCGAGCGAGGAAGTGAACCGTGAGCCGGGCGGAAGTGGACCGCTGCGCAGCTATAAGGAAATTACATCGGGACCAACTGAAGTAAACTAAATTACATGGCGAATATTTTGTTTGTTTGTTTTCTCGCAATTGAACTGAAGTTCATGGTGAACCGAACTATGATTACATGCAAATTCAAAAAAATTACACCACGCCAGTAGCTGAACCACATGGTCACCCCTAGGAACTGCACATCGTCACCAGCCGGACTACATCCCCGTGCGCCGCTTGGTCGTGCTCCCGTTGTTGTCGGTAGAGACCAAATGGTCTCTACAAGTCAACTGCAGGCGCCCGTTTGCCGAACTGCACGTCCAAAGCAACCGGGGCGCCTGCAAAGCCGCTCGCCACCGATGCCCTTATTGGATGCCTTCCCCTCCGACGACAGCGTCGGATGGCACCACACAGCCAGCTTGTACGCGTGTCCTTCCCCTACAAGTCGCTCTTGCGTCGCAATCTGAAGAATCAAAATAGAGAATGAACTCCAAGAAAGGAAGAGGACAAGGAGCTTTTGACGGAGCTAGGGTCACACAGGGACGGAGTGACCTCACCTACATGGTATCTCATGGATTGTAGAGGTGAGGATGACGAGGGAGACCGGGGAAGGAGTTGGCCGGTGAGCCATGGAATTACAGGAGGAGTGGAAGTAGGGGAGGAGGTGGGGGAACAGACGGGGGCTTATTGTCCCGACGCGACGTGTAGTTCCTCCAATCATCCCGCCTTCCCGTCATGGGGGTAGCGGCGGCGTAGAGCCTTGATCTTGTGCGTGCGGGATGCCATAGTGAGGGGGAGGGGCGGAGCGGCTGGGGAAGCCGCCCGGGATCTTGACGGATCGATGGCGACTTGGCTAGGAAGCCGGCGGCCTGGGAGAGCTCCACGTAGCGCCGCGCGGAAGAACCGGGGAAGGAGTTCCGGTGAGCTTTATCCCATTCACAATTATATGGTGAGGTGACATGCTTGCATGTTAGATAAATATTCATTTCCCATGTATGATTGCATGTTGAGGTGTCTCTTATCTCATTCATAATTGTATGATGAGGTGGCATGCTTGCATGTTAAATAGTCTTTTCCCATGCATGATAGCATATTGAACTCGGCCTTATCCCATTCATAATTGTATGATGAGGTGGCATGCTTGCATGTTAAATAGTCTTTTCTCATGCATGATAGCATATTGAACAGGGCCTTATCCCATTCATAATTGTATGGTGAGGTGAGATGCTTGCATGTTAATATAAATAAGTTAGTGGAGATAACTCTTTTAGGTATTTAGGATTTATTTTATTTTTCATTTCTAGTATGTTAAACTGCTAATGCTATACTATTGCATTCATTTTTTGTGTTGTCTCGCCTTATCATCTTGCCTACTTCCATGTAGCTTGCTACTCCCTCCGTTCCTAAATATAAGTCTTTTAAGAGATTTCACTAAGGGTCTACATACGGAGCAAAATGATTGAATCTATACTCTAAAGTGTGTCTATATACATTCATATATAGTCCACTAGTGAAATCTCTACAAAGACTTATATTTAGAAACGGAGGGAGTAGTTGCTAGTACTACTCTAGTGCTCGTGTCACGAGAATTTCCCAAAAATTTCTGGATGTCAATGGAAACAATCATGTGTGCGCCCAGCAAACTTCATTCGAGAATGGTAGGCTGCCAGGACAAGGGACGCCCCACCACGAATCCCTGCAATGTAGGCCATAATATTGACATATCCGATGGTGTCTGTGTGGCCACACAGCCCTCTAGAATGAGCCAGTAAATACGAGCTTTCGGATTAGAAAGGTCCAATGTCTTATCTTACTTGCTATTGGTATACTGTATAGTACTCCCGAAATACTTGTTGTAGAAATGAACAAGTATTTTCGGACGAAGGGAGTAGCATAGAAGATCTATCAAGGAATAAAGCTAGATCAACTTGGACATTATTTTTTAACAAAGCCAGGTAAAATCATGAACTTCGAGCAATGCAACGACTAAGACACGCATAAATCTAACGCCATCACCAGTCATTTAACTCGATAATTACCTACACTACAAACTTATACTACAAACCACTACAGTCAACGTCATTTGTCTTCCCCCGCAAAAACAATATCAGTTTACTTGTTCATGGTACTGATTACACTGTATATTTTGTATATTTTGCAGGAGGCCAGTAGTTAGAGTTATATATAGATAGAGAAAAAATTGCCAAATGATCCCTCTAGGTGCAACTTGCTCATCGATCGAACCAACTAAACCCCACATAATTAACTACTTGCTTATGAATATAGGATTGTGAGTTATAGAAAAACCTCAAGAAATAAAATAGGCCTATAGAGAATAAATAGTAACGTGCCTCAGTTAACGTATTTACAAGTTGGATTTGACATTATTCACCCAGTTTTTTTGTTTCTCATTGTACAAACCATGTTTGGATTTCAAACTTCAGAAATTTTCATCGCCTTTTCGATGCTCTTTTAAACTTTCTTTCATACATTGCATGCTATAGTCTTCACTATGTTCTTCAGGTTCTTGTACTGTTACGATGGTGATTGGACTTGTCATCGCACTAGTTGCATTGGCAGCTGGTTGGTTTTGGCACCGGAGGTACATGTCACGGTGGCAGCATAAAATGCAAGGTACTGTAGTTTACTTTTAAAAAGGAGGATAAACCCCTAGCATCCACAAAGATTGATGCAGACAACCATATATTATTAGCTAATGTAATTTCTTAATAAATAGACTTACCAAAAAGAAAGGAAATTGGAGGCCATCCACATAGGAGAAGCCTCGCGCCAATATCTCTAAATCCTACCACCATAGCAATAGGCGATATAGCATCAAACAAAGGGCACAACACACCAAAACAACGCCTTCAAGAAGGAATTGCCGCTCCAAAACAAGGTATTATAATGTGAAATTTGGTTGAACTGTGTTATAAGCGACAAATTGACAAAGCTTCCTAACTTAAATTAATCTGAACAAATATCTTGTATGGTTTGTGTTATTAGTGAAGCATATGGGCCAGATTCAAGTAATACCCGGCACCTCCAATGCAACCACCACACCCTCGACTGCAAGCATAGGTAAACAACTCTCTTTGTTCACACTGTTAGGCGTTCACAACTTCACATGGAAACCCCTCAGTACAGCCATCATTTTTTCTATAACCGTCCCTTTCAAGGAGCTATTACTTGGCACATTTCCTATATAGTATATGCCATTGTTAATTTTTCTGTTTTTCAGAAAAGGAAAATGGTCAACAAAGTTATTCCAAAGTAGATGTTCCAAGGAGTTTCCCTTATGAGGAATTGTCACAAGCAACAGGTAACTTCAACGAGAACAGAAAGCTTGGAGAGGGTGCTTCTGGTGCTGTCTACGAAGGTACACTTGCAGGCATAGATACAAGCGTGGCAATAAAAAGGATCAAGGAAACGTCATCAGATCAAACAAAAAAGGCCTTTGTTAACGAAATTAAAATAATGAGCCAGCTGCATCATCGGAACATTTTAAGTCTAAAGGGTTGGTGTGAGGAAGACAAACATCTACTGCTTATCTATGAAATAATGGAGAACGGTAGCCTTGAGGACCATCTTTACCCGGAGAATGGTGCCATGGATACTGCAGTTTATGGTGAAACAGACAATGACGCACGTCCGGCTTCACACCTAAGTTGGTTGGTAAGGTATGCACGGTATCTTTATGTATATATGGGCCATGCATGCATGTGTATTAATTACTCATCTTTAAGATAATACTCCCTCTGTTCCTAAATATAAGTGTTTGTAGAGATTTCACTAGATGACTACATACGGAGCAAAATGAGCGAATCTAGGCTCTAAAACATGTCTATATACATCCGTATATAGTCTCTTAATGAAACCTCTAAAATGACTTATATTTAAGAACGGATGAAGTACTATACTAATGTAGGCACGCGTGCATGTTTCAGGCACAACATAATAATTGGTATAGCCTCCGGTCTAGCATACCTCCATAAGGAATGTCGGGTTGTCATTGTGCATAGGGATCTCAAGCCAGCTAATGTAATGCTGGACAGGAACTGGAATGCTAAACTGGTCGACTTTGGGCTGGTGACGCAACTCAGTCATACCCAAACCTCGCGTAATATGGACAATATCCGTGGGACTAGAGCATACATCGACCCCGCATATCTGGAGAGTGGCAAGGTATCTGAGCAATGTGATGTCTACAGCTTAGGCGTGGTACTGCTTGAGATTGTCTGTGGTACAAAACCATCCATCCTGCAAAGTAGTGATAAGCACAGCCTTATTGAGATGGTCCAGGACTGTGATCGGAGCAACAGAATTCTTGATGCAGCTGATAAAGGGCTCAGGGGGCAGTTCGATAAGAAGATCGAAGCTGTGTTGCGGCTCGGGCTCCAGTGTGTCCTCCCAGATCACCATAATCGTCCACATGCTGGAAGAGTGAGGGATCGCTTAATGGAGCTGCTGGAGAACGGGAAGGTAGCTTTCTCAACCCCCCAACCAAGTGAAGAGCAATTCGGTATGTGCTTTTTTAACTCCGTAAAGTTTCCTTTATATTATAACCATGTGCTAACAAAAGCACACACATATAGCTTTGTTTGTGTGCCGTCAATGAAACAGAGGTCCTTCAACCACACATGCATGACGACCATCACTTTAGCTTTGAACAAACCATTTAGAAAATACAAAGAATTTAAAGGTAAAGAACATAACTTTCTAGGTCCATGAATTTACTCTTCGCCCAACCCTGCTCTCGCGACGCGAGGGGGGGGGGGGGTGCTAGAACCCAGGCGAGCGCCTACAACCTCCTCCTCGCCTCCCGTCCCCTCGCAAATTGTGGCACTCATCCCGGGACGCAGCGGTCACGACATGTGCGGTGCAAGCGACGCGGCGAACGGTCGTGCCGGCGGCGCTGGCTCGGCTCGGTGTGGAGGGGTGGGGGCTGCGCACGGCTGGTCTGAGGTGACTCCTGCCGGCTAGTGGATTTGATGATGTCGGTTGTTGCCTTGCGGTAGGGCATAGGGGCAGAGGGCGTTAGTGGCTGAGCCATGTGTGTGCTGCAGCCTGCAGGTCTATGCCGACCCCTGATTGTGGGGTGGCCGCAGGGACAAAGCTAGAAAAAATATTTACTCGGGTCATGTCTATAATACTGGAATTATCTTAATAAATAAATAGTGTTTAGTAATAAATCAATGAAGGATTTACTAATATCATTGGGGTCAATTGACCCCAATGCCTACAAGGCAGCTACGTCCCTGGGTGGTCGGCCGCTCGTGATCGTGGCGTCCATGGAAGGCATGGCGGTTCGATCTAGATCGGCCAGATCTGGCAGACGACGCTGCAGGTAGCCGAGAGATCCTCGCCAGGGCCGGTTTCTACCCACTTTTTGGGGCTCTGAGTCCGCCGGCGCCCTAGTGGGACCTCGGTGGCTGCAGCTTTCAGGGAAGCGGTTGGCGTTTGATGGTGGGGTGTTGGTAGTGGTGCAACCACCCTTCTCTTGGGTCCGTGTTCACGGTGCGTGGCTGTATACACGACATAGGTGGTTATGACCTAGGGCTCGTGCTCGGGCGAACTAGATCTGGGCCCAAGGCGGGTCGGGGCTACCACACTGGGTAGGTGACCTTTGGTTCGGTCCGGGTGGTGCACGCTAGTGATGAGGATACTCTCCTCACAGGCGCAGTGGGCGGTGGTGGTGATCATGACATCGCGGCACCATCGGATGGATCAACGTTGAAGGCCACAAACTTAGTTTCGTATGAGCTCACTTGGACCAAGGCCAGAGGGCTATGGCTGGGAGTTGCTCAGTGGCGTTCTTCGGTAGTCACTGGGCCATGTCCCTCGTCTCCATCTAGACTGGCTGGGAACGCAGGGGTGGGCGCCTCATACCATGCAGGTGTTCACCTGGAATCTGTGGCTTATGTCGGTCTAGGAGTTGCCTCTACTCTTTTCTACAGTGGTTGGTGCATCATGAAGTGCGCAGTTGGCGATATCTCGGGACATGGATTCTACGACCATAGCCCTGAAAGGCGGTGCGCGTGGTTGGCTCTCCGGCGGGCACCATGGCGGTGGTGGTGGCAATGCCTCTTATCTTGTAGGTGGCGAAGGGTGTAGCGGTGGGTGGTTGGGGCTCGCTCTCTAACTTTGGCAGTGGCGAGGCCCAAATTGTGCTATGGAGGTTTGTCCTTGTCGTGGTTGGTCTGGGTGCCTCTTCGTTGCACAGGTGAGCTACCAAGCGAATACTCCGCACTTTGGCGCCAACGGGGACAAAGCCTGCCGGTGCCGCTCTCGTCTTGAGGATATCATTGTGGTTATCATCTCTGTGCCAAGGTTTTGGGTGAAGACCATTGTTTGTCTCAGACTCGGCAACAGTGACGCTTAGCACCGTTCTCCCTCCTGAGGGAGTTGTGGTGGAGCTTAGGTTTCCTGGGTATGTCGTGGTGTGGTATGCAGGCCTACCTATGTTTTTTCTCAGCAATGTATTGTGTGCATTTATGCTGTCGGGCTATCCTCGAGTCTGCTTTATAAGAGGGTATCCTCGCTACCTTGTATCGTTCGGTCGTGTACTTTGTTTTTACTTTATTTATAAATCAGGACGAAAGCCTGCTTTGAGAGGTCTATGAATTTACTAAAAAAACTTCGGCAGTTCCCTAACACGACATGTGATATATACACATCGGATTGCAGGAACTTCATAAAGAGAAATTTGTCAAATGATCCATCTAGGTGCTTCCTGCTCCGCGACTAACCAAGTAAACCCTGCATGACTATGCAAATAAAAGACGCCTATAAAGAATAAAGAGTAAAGCGCCCCCAGTAAAATATTTACAGTTTGAATTATACATTATTCACCCGGTTTTTTTTGTTTCTCAATGTGCAAACCGTATTTAGTTTTTTTCCGCAAATACGCAAAAGCTTGCTTATCATTTCATTTATAGAAAGAAAAGAAAGAGCAAGACAGAGCATCTCAAAGATATGTACATGACGAATAGCATAATCTAAGAGTGCAAAGGCAAAGAATGTGTTGTTCATCCCAAAGCACAAGAAGGGATCACAGAACACACGCCTCTAACCCGCACCCGCCTGTGCCCAAGATTTAGCCTCATCCTGCATGACAAGCACTACGCAATAGGCAAAAGGGCGCTCGACAACAAAGACGCAACGATTGTGGAGCCGGCATATGGACCAAGGTTTGAAGATCACCGGCGACGTGAGCCCCTTCCGAAGACAGGTAGGTGAAGCAGCGACAATAAAGGCTCACTAGAGGAGGAATTCCTCGTGGCTGGCTGGCGCCAGGGCAGTGGCCAGGTAGCAGACCTGCTAGGAGAGCGGGCAGCCGATGATGATGTTTTGTATATTTTTTGGCGCCTGGTTATGGAGGGTGCAATGGTCGGCATGCGGCAGGCCATGACGAGCAATACTAGCCGAGGTCGAGCACGGACCTGAGGTTTGCCAAGCAGATGAAGAATTTGATGTGTCGATGAGTCCAAGATTTATTTTTCATGTAGGGATGGAGCCACGAAATAGTGCATAGTAGCAGGAGCTTGCCAACTAGGAGCTATCGCTAGTCCACCGCCAGGAGAAGCGGTCAGGATTAGTGGTCAACACCACATCACGGAGGCGGTACCAAAGCTAGACATACTCGACGAGCGCGACCACAACGAGAGCTCCACAAATACCCCACACACCCATGCACAACCAGCAAGCCCCCCTCGGTGATCGCCCAAAGCTTGCGACACTGGCAGATCAGCGATAGGAAGGAATGCGTGATGTCGACAATGGCCTTGTGGTCGAGCCAGGGATCGGACCAGATATAGCACATGTGTCCGTCGCCCATGGACCAAGTAGTGGAGGCATGTAAGGCGGTAGAAGCATCAGGCTTGCTGGTGGACCTTGTCGTCGAGCCAGGGATCGGACCAGATATAGCACATGCGTCCGTCGCCGATGGACCAAGTAGTGGAGGCATGTAAGGCGGCACAAGCATCAAGCTTGCTGGGGGAGGTGTAGGTGACACCAAAGGCGAGAGAGGGATCCATCTTTTTAGCCATAGCCACCGGACACGAGCATTGAAGGTCGCAGATGCGTAAGTCGCCCAGCTCCATTGGGCGACAAACACGCTGAAGGTCCTGTACTTAGTTTTGAAACTTCTTGATTCACAAATATATCTTGCATCATCGTACACTAATGGCTTCTGAAATTTTCTTCGTTTTTTAGATGATCAATCCAACTTCTTTCACATATTGCATGTTATGGACAGTTTTTATACATGTTGTTCCATGTACATTTTTTTGTGGCAATAAGTCCTCAATTTGTTCTGTAGGTACTCGTACAGTTACACCAGTTCCGGCGGCTTCATTACCAGCAGGTTGGTTTTGGCGCGGCAGACACAAGTCACAGAGAAAACATAAAACACAAGGTACAAGCACAGGTAAAGAGAAAAATTAACGAAGCTTCATAACTTAAATCTGAACAGATATCTTTTATTCTCCATGTTTTTAGTAAAGCCTACGGGTCAGATTCCAGTAATACCTGGCACCTTCAGTGCAAGCACATATAAATTATTATTATTTTTTCATGGTTTTAGTTAGACTTCACAACTTCACATCGAAACCACAGAATTCAGTAATTATTTTTAAAGCACATCTGCATGACACATAATTTTTGTTTAAGGAGCAAGTACTTACATGTCCAATATACTTTTGTTAAATTTCTCGTTCTTAGAAAAGGAAAATGGTCAACAAAGTTATTCAGAAGTGAACGTTCCAAGGCATTTTACTTATGAGGAATTGGCACAAGCAACTAGTAACTTCAACGAGTATAGAAAGCTTGGAGAGGGTGCTTTTGGTGCTGTCTATGGAGGTACACTTGCAGGCATAGATAGGACTGTGGCGATTAAAAAGATCCGAGAAACAACATCAAACCAAACAAAAATGGCCTTTCATAATGAAATTAAAATTATGAGGCAGATGCATCATCGGAACATTTTAAGTCTAAAGGGTTGGTGTGAGGAAGACAAGCATCTACTGGTCATCTACGAAATGACGGAGAACGGTAGCCTTGAGGACCTTCTTTACCCTAAGAATGGTGCCATGGATACGGCAGTTCATTTTGGAACATACAATAACACACGTCCATCTTCACCCCTAAGTTGGTTGACAAGGTATGCACAACATCTGTATTTATAAGGACCGTGCTTCTATATTAATTGCTCATCTTTAAAATTACTACTCCCTCCGTTCCAAAATATAAGACCTTTTAAAGATTACACTATGGACGACATACGGATGTATATAGACATATTTTAGAGTGTTGATTCATCCGTTTGGCTCTGTATGTAGTCTATAGTACAATCTTTAAAAGGTCTTATATTTAGGAAGGGAGGGAGTACATAGTAGAGTTATATTACTAATGTGCGCGCATGCATGTTTCCTATGTGTTTCAGGCGCAATATACTAATTGGTATAGCCTCTGGTCTAGCATACCTCCATAATGAATGTCCGGCTGCCATCGTGCATAGGGATCTCAAGCCAGCTAATGTAATGCTGGACAGGAACTGGAATGCTAAACTGGCCGATTTTGGGCTGGTGACGCAAGTCAGGCATACCGAAACCTCACGCTTTACGGACAATGTCATCGGGACAAGATCATATATCGATCCAGCTTATATGGACACAGGCAAAGTATCTGGGCAATGTGATGTCTACAGCTTAGGCGTGGTGTTGCTTGAAACTATTTGCGGTGAAAAGCCAATCATCCTGCAAGGTGGCAACAAGAACAGCCTTATTGAGAAAGTCCGAGAATGTGATGATAACAATAGAATTCTCGATGCAGCCGACAAAGGTCTCAAGGGGCAGTTCGACAAGGAGATCAAAGCTGCGTTGCGGCTCGGGCTCCAGTGTGTCTCCCCAGATAATCGTCCACATGCCGGAAGAGTGAGGGATCGCTTAACGAAACTGCTGGAGTATGGGAATACATCAGAAGAAACTAAAGAAGCTAGCACCGTGAACCTGGAGGCTTTATCTCGCAGGTAGAATGACCATGGAAGATACTTTCAAAGCATTCGGAGCCACAACGTCTTTTCTTTCGTCCCGTCTAATATATAGTGGAGTACTCAACTGATCATTGGACAGGTGCATACTGCAAGGTGAAGGATCGATAATGGCAACTCAAACCTATGGATTCGATGAAGCCCCACAGTCCGCAGGCTCTATGCTCTCCAGCTCAAGGTTAGTACTAACTTCTTCACGATGTGCGATACCATCTATTAGTTTGTCATAATCAATCTCCATACTGATATAACTAGTACAAGTACCTGCTACTGATATATGTAATTTCCTTTGAGTTAGATACCTAAAATAAAAATCCAGTCTTTTATGCTAAGAATCTCCTCAATACATACCCAAGCTCTACTATCTCACTCGATCTGCCCATTATATATAGATCCACAAATCCAAGCCATTGTTTTGATTGTTTTAATCTGTTCCTTGAAGCAGAGACAATGACATGGCTAGCAAATTGCAAAATACAACATGTCTAACGATCCGAGTACTGCAAGAAATCACCGATAATTTCTCCGAGAAGCGGAAAATTGGCCAAGGCGCTTGTGGAAAGGTCTATCGGGTAAGACTTCGAACACAAAATATTCTTGGTTAATTTGTACCTCGTCAACAAACACCCATACAATATATACATATATACACACACTCCGATACGATAGATAATAAAAACAATGTATGAAACACAAGTGAGTGAGTGTGTGTGTCTATATATATATGTAAATTGTTTAGGGCACCTAGGTGTGTCGGCTCCTATGCCCGTTATGAAAAGTCATATTCATTAGTGCATGGCGCACAATCGACAAAATATGGATTTTCATGTTTTGTTTGCATCCAGTAGTATCCTCAATGGTCAATGATTGCTTTCCACAAAATAATATTATGTTAATTCCCTAGAAATAATTATTTTCAAAACAAAATTGCATGGTGTTTCTTCTATAGTAATGCATGCTGGTAAATTCACTAAAAAATATACTATAGTCTAGTTAAAAATAATCTGAATACTCGTACTTGGTTACGTATATACCCAATGTTTTAGATACCTACAAACGTAGTCCAATATAATTTTAGGTGCATATACTCAAATCCCTGCACAAAATAGTGCATGCTCAAAATATTTCTCTATTTACATACCTCGATGTTAATTTTATTTGTATATACCCATAAATATCACTCATTTTATTAAGTGGTACATGTACCCGAGATATCCACGTGTACATGTTATTATATTAGACCGTCATATCAGTTAGTGGTATTATATTGTTGTGTTATACCAAATGAAAATATACCCATACCTAATAAATTATACCTAACGAAAATGTACACATATGGAGCCTATTATATCTCACAAAATTATACATGTACCATAAGTATTATACCTAATGAAAATATACATATACCCAAGGTACTATATGTACTGAAAATATGTAGACACACACACACACACACGAGGTATTATACCTAATACAATTTATGGATGTACCTTGGGTATCCTAAATGAAACGAAGGCTGAAATATACCTCGGGTATACCTAATAAAAATTATGGATACAACGGAAAAATAATTATATTCTTCCCATTATTTTGTTCAGAACTCTAAACATACCTAATGTTAAGTGTGTTGCGTGGTGTTTTCCTACTTAGTTATTTTGCACCTACCATACATGGCAACAAGTATGGTAAATTTTGCTATAAAAAAACAAGTATGGTAAATTAATTAATTGCAATTTTCTTATCATGAATGGACAAATAATGACACGTATCCATTAGGCATCCTTTATTACTTTCCATAGCAGTAACGCCATGCAAACAAATACTAGGAAAGTAGTAATATAGGTATGCATGCAAAATCTGAACTCATCTTAACAACGAAAGCAAGTATGATCCAAGGGCATCTAGGTAAGGTGCCTGGGCACCTAGGTTCCCAAAACGGTATATATATAATTATTGCCTACCAATGATCGACACCCCCGTGTAGTTGTCCAGGTGATGGGGTGAGCACGGGCTACACCTCAAACGAGCAACAACCAAGTCATGGGCTACACCATTGGAGGCCCTCGGGCTCCATGGTGAAGATGTTGGTGGCCGACTCACATCATTGTTTGGTTGTGCTTCATGGTGGTTCAATTGCGCACCAAAAAAAAGTTCCATGAGAGTTTTAGGCAATAATAAAGGTCGCCATTTTTACAAGTGCCTCGAGGGGACGCCTGCTTGGATGGGTCCTGCAGTGGCCTATTTAACTTGTTTAGCTTCTAATGGTGTCCTAGCTTGGGGCCCTCTCATCATGTCGACTCCCGGCTAGGTGTGTCGGGCCGAGGACCTCCATGTAGGTTTTGTCCTGGGCCAACTTGGGCAGCCCATGACGGTTACAAGGAAGACCCAGAAGGCTGGAGGTATACTCAAAGATGCTAGATCCATGGAGAACTCTATCTCCTTGTACGTAGACGACTATGATCTTGTAACCCTAGGACCCCCGGTATCTATATGAACCGAGGGGTCAGACTCGTAAAAAACACATTACAATCTTCTGGTAGATTACATGTACTTTGTACTCACCCCAACGCAATAAACACAAGCAGGACGTAGGGTATTATCTCTTCGGAGAGCCCGAACCTAGGTTAAATCCCTTGTCTCTGTTACCCTCATTCCAAGACATCTATCTTAGGATCCCCTACCTTGAGATCTATCGAATTTAGTTCTGTCAATGGTGGCCCATCAAACAGCAGATCAATTTCAATGAGATCTTTGCGCTAGGACCGATGTTCGTCTTCGGCAACATCACCCTTGTCACCAACTCGGATGGCCATCTCGGCTAGGTCGAATCTTTCGCTCCGGTCCGGACAATCAGTTTCGGCAACATCGAGTATATCGTGGATTGCCACGGTGAGCTAATCTTGACGAGCTTGGTGTCACGCCAAGTCGAGGAGCAGCATGAACCACTTGACCCGATCTCGATGCCAGATCAGGCTCAGGATGAGCGTGAGAGTCTTCTCGTGGTTCGAACCCAGACCATACCCCGAAGCCGCTCTCCATAGCCCAGATGTCAGATCAAGCTCTCGAAGCCACTTCCCCTAGTCGAGATTTCGAATCAAGGTCAGTGGAAACGTTTGTAATCTTTTCCAAGGTTGATGTCAGATCAGATCTCAAAGCCATTTTCTGTGATCCCAACGTCAGGCCAGGACCACGAAGAGCGTGAGAATCTTCTTTTGAATGAGATTTTGGATCAGTTTCAAAAGTTCACAATATTGGACGACACGATCTCGGTGTATGATTAGATCTGGGAGTTCATAGGAGAGGTCGGATTTTTTGACCCACCCATCACCCATCTCGTTGCTAACGTAGAAGAACTAACATATGTCTTCAAAGGTGCCACCGACGAGACCGAAGATATGGAAGAGTAGATCGGCGAGTCCACGGACAACCTACAAACAGCCATCACACCTTCTGCTAAGTAGCCGGTGGCCTCGACCTACGACATCTATATGGTGGAAACGCCCAATTTTGGCAATGCTAGAGGAGGCGGTGACGACGGAAATGGCAACGGCGCCAATGACAATGGCAATGGCGCCAACGACAATGGCAATTGGCATTAACGGCACTGGCAATGGTGCCAATGGGAATGACAACGGCAACAACAACCCTGATCGTGCATGTGACAATGTATGCGTAAGCAAGGTCGGTCCTTCCAAACAAAATTGAGACCGTGCAGGATGTGGGGAATGAAGCATACCCGCTCATTCTCGGCTTCATGAAGTTGAGGCACTGTGATGGACCACGAGGTGTCGCCCCTGGAGACGAGCGCGGAGTGTGTGGCACCGCGTTCTGATGGCGGTATGTAGCCCGGTCTAGTTGGAATATAACAAGCAATAGGGTTTTCCTTCGTCAATCTCGAAAAAAGGTCCATTAAATACAATATTGAGTGCATTTGGACTTGTGGACACCATGAAGGGAGCTAATTTTGTGACTCACATCTTTCACAATTGTGTAGCCATGAGAAAATTAGTATTGTAGGGTCAAGCATTGTGCCTTCTTTATTTCCATGTTATGCAATTTAGAATAAGTAAAGTTTGTGCAAGTTGTTGATCATGTAGAACAAAGAGCACCTTACTATTTTTTCAAAATAAAATGAGAGCTTATAATAGATTTTTAACAGGCAGAGCTTCAAAACGGAAAAGAAATTGCTGTGAAGGTTCTTTACAATAATGTGGTAATGATTGATGATGTACAATTCCAACGTGAATTTGAAAACCTTATGAGGCTGGAGCATCACAACATTGTAAGGTTAGTTGGCTATTGCTATGAAACACAACATCAACCTATTCAGCACATGGGAGGAATAGTTTTTGCTGAAATGACATACAAAGCGCTCTGTTTCGAGTATATGCAAAATGGAAGCCTTGAAGAACACCTTTCTGGTACGATGTTTCTCTACTTCTTCTGTTTCAATAATATGGTGCTCTACTTGCGTTATGTAGCTTACCGTGTGAATGAATATGATTGTATATATTTTGATTTCATTGACGTGTTTTAAAATTGCAGATGAAGGTGATGGACTTGAGTGGCACACATGTTACAACATTATCAAGGGGGCCTGGAAGGGTTTACAATACCTTCATAAAGGATCTGATAAACCAATTTACCATTTAGACCTGAAACCAGGCAATATATTGTTAGACAAGAACATGGTACCAAAGCTTGCGGATTTTGGTTTATCAAAGCTCATGGGTGATCAACAATCCATAATCACAAAAACTCTTATGGGAACAATGTAACTTAATTGATGTGCCTTTCATGAATAAATTCCTGTCATAATAGAGAAAACATGTTCAATTACTAGATATTAATATTGCATGTATTTTTCCATGCAGTGGATACATGCCAAAGGAATACTTCATTGGAAACATCGTGTCGAACAAGTTTGACATATTCAGCTTGGGTGTTGTAATGATAAAGATAATTGCAGGCCGTGAAGGCCATTCAAAAAGTGTCGACATGTCCCGCCGGAAGTTTCTTGATCTGGTAAGACATGCTATCTTCTCACTTTAGAGAAAAGTTTGATGTCATTTTTAGATTATGTTTTGATGCTATGTTTTACTTTGGTGTTCACCAATCACCCATTTTGAAAAATATAGGTGTATCCATTGAATAACGAGTTAAGTGTGTTTTCTCTCCTATGTGATCTAATCAATATTCCATATCTTATGGTTTAAAGGGCATATCCCTAAAATCATAATAATTCTATTTGTAAGACTCATTGTCTTGGGAATATGTATAGCTATACCAAAATTTATTCTATCAAATTTAGGTTCTTAATGTAGAAACAATGCATGAATGAATGACAGGTGCATGTCGCATTAATATGTTGTCTAGAACTTAAGTAGATCTTCCTTGTTTGTTGTGATTTACAAAATGAGCCTAATAAACCAGAAAGGAGGAGTGTCTAGCTAATGCACTATGTACATGTCCGCGTGCATGCGTTCTGGAGATAGGCTTTCACCTCGCCGGTTTATAGATAAAGGCACAAATGGCCGAACCAATACAAAGTGGTGAGGAAACCCTCAAACAAGCAGCTCAAAAGAAAAATACAACAACACAAACATAAAAAAACAGGAGAAGGCACCCCTAACAAATTACACCCAAGACTACTGAAGAGGGTTGGAGACACGCCACCTTGAGAAAACACCGGTTACTGAGGACCGAACACACCAAGCAATCTCAGGAAGGGGTCGACTCACCGTTGAGGCACCCCCCTCGCTCCGGGCCGTGGAGCGCCGCTCCTTCGAGGAGACAGCAAGGACCGAGAATGGAGACCACATGGCACATCGATAAGATAGGAGATCACCGGATCCATCCCTCGCTAGAGATGATCCTGACTAGATCCTGACTAGATCCAACCCGCAACAGGGAGACTCGTTGGAAACAAGGATCACCGACGTCCACGGGCCTCCGCTTGCATGTTTTGAGTACTTAATTACGTTGATTATGGGTAGTATATGCTTCTCCAGGCATTCTTAGTTGATCTGTAAAGTATGTATAATAAATTCAATTGGATGGTAAAATCCTTGCAAATTTGTGTTTGATTTATGTAGGTACAAAGAAACTGGAGGGACAAGATGCAGGAAACATGTCTAGCTAGGAGGCTGCTGGAAGCATACTGCAAACAAGTTAACGTGTGCACTGAGATTGCACTGAGTTGCATGGATACTGATAGACACAAAAGGCCAAATATAGTGGATATCATCCATCAACTAAATGGCACCGAAGCTGTGATTGACAGGGTAATTTAGATCATTACTGCCATACTAGCTGCTTCTGTATTTTACACTTTCATAATTTTTGCTTCGTATGCTAAAATATGTACTGTCCCCATGCACCAAATGATGGTTGATGGACGCACAAAATTTCAGGTGAGGTCGGACGCATTGACAAGAAGCGAAGTGGCTTTAGGTCATGACACCACAAGGGCATCACGAAGAGGTGGAGGAGATGCCGCGCACCGGCTCGGCACGGCATGGGGATGGAGATGGAGAGAACAACGAAAGCTGTAGCATCGACTAGCCATGCTGCCTGCAGAGACATGCCGCATGCTGTTGATACATTGTGTCAAATTTTATACAGTTTTGCTATAACTCAGCTAGCTGAGCTGAGATAATTTTTGATCTCACTCGTTTATATCAGCCGTCAGATATTTGCCGCGTCGTGATTCACGTTTACCCGAGTTGGCCTGCATTAATACCGATGGACTGTGGCCTGTGGCCCATTTTCTATTTTCGTTGCAGCCCCCGTTTCTGTAGCGTTGGAGCCTGGCCCGTGGCCATTTTTTATGTGTAGCGCAGGCCTGTCCCATCTTGCAACGTGGTCTTTTTTTTAATTCTTTTGTTGTTTCCTTTTCCTGTTTTGTATAGGGACATAAATGTGCGAGTAATTTTTTATTTTTGTTGATTGAGAAACTTACAAAATAGTAGTTGTTTAGTTTTCTTTTAACTATTATTGTTTAAAAAAATCATCATGTCAGTGAGTTGTTGGGACCAGTTGCATGTCAACCACTAGACATGCAACTGCAAGCGTTGTAACTCGATTACAACTGCATGCGCTCAAAGCGACTGCAATTAGGGTTAGGAGAGGGGTGTGTCGGGGCAAGTTGCGTGTCAACCACTACACATGCAACTGCAAGCGTTCTAACTCGATTGCAACTAAGCAAATGCAACTTGGGTTTAGACAGGAGTTCTCGAGGACGGGGACAGTTGTATGCCACCACTAGACATGCAACTGCAGGCGCCGTAGCCCGAATGCACTGCAATGTTATTTGAGGGGACGCAACTGCAAGTTTACAAGTCTAGTCGCAACTTCAAATTTTCATAAAGGCGGCAACTATAAGTTATCAAAAAAGGACACAATTACATTTTTGTACCAGGGGCACACATTTTGCGCACAAGAATGCAAACCACAAGAGGTACTATTGAATCTTTTTACGGTGATTTTGTTGGTCATTTTTTGTGTGTGCATAACAAGTACAAAGAACCCAAAAAAGACCAAGATCATTTTTTTAGAACATCTTTCTTTATCGAATAGTTCTATTAAGAACGACTAGTGCTACTAATTGATTGATATCACCCGTATGTAACCTGATCAGGACTAGACAGCACTAGTAGAAAAAAGGCATTTTGTTCCGGTTCGTAAGGGCCTTCTGTCCCTGTTTTGGAACCGGGACTAAAATGTCGTTACTAATGCCCTCGACCTTTAGTCCCGATTCTTACACCAACCGGGACAGATGGGCCTCCACGTGGCCGCTGCGGCCAGGTCAGGCAGGGGGCCTTTAATCCCGGTTGATGACACCAACCGGGACCAAAAGGCATCCACGCGTCAGCACCTGTCTAAAGCTGAGGTTTTTTTTTGAAAGGGGCTGGTTTAGGGGATAATTTAGGTTGTTATATACACCAACCAAGGAGCATCCATGAGCAAGCACAAAAAGAAATAATTTTATCTTTCATCCATGAGCATCCATGAGCATGCACAAAATTTCATCAGGCACACCACCATCATACTTAAAAGTGGAGTAGCAGTTCAACACTATCGTACTCAAAAGGTTTACACTATAAAGATTAAAGCTCTTCAGGTTCTTAAGATCTTCACTCCTGCTTCTTCACCTTCTCCTTCATCATCCTGGTGCGCTTAGAGCAGCGAAGCCCCCAGGCCAGGCTGTGGGATGTACTCCTCTACCATAATTGGCATGGCCCTGTCGCCCAACTGTGGGATCACCATCGCGAGGCCATCGTCGCTGCTACTTTTGCTGTAGCCAGAGTCGCTGCTGCCATAGACATAGCACATGTCGCAGTACTCGCTGCTCCTGCTCCCATTGCCTTGCCAAATGCAAAAAAGTTTTTTTAAAAATGGGTGTGAGACATAGCCTAATGGAGAGGAAGAAGAGACAGAGCGTATTGGCATCGTCGTCGTCCTGGTAGCGCCTCCGACACATAGTCATGTCGAACACCTTCACGGCGAACGTGGCATTGTCGTCGTACCTGAAGACAACACTTTGCTTGCTACGTTTCACCTCGCTACACAATCACTTGTTACCGCTACTTTCAGTGCTTGCAGTTATTACCTTGCTGAAATCCGTTTATCAGAGTTTTCTGCTCCTCGTTGGGTTCGACACTCTTATCGAAAGGACTACGATTGATCCCCTATACTTGTGGGTCATCAAGACTCTTTTCTGGCGCCGTTGCCGGGGAGTGAAGCGCCTTTGGTAAGTGGAAATTGGTAAGGAAACATTTATTTACTGTGCTGAAATTTATTGTCACTTGTCACTATGGAAACTCTTCCTTTGAGGAGTTTGTTCGGGGTATTTTCACCACGAACGGAAGCACGAGGAGTTGCTCCTCAACCTGAGGTACCTACTAAAAATATCTTTTAGGAAATTCCTTTGGGTATGCTTGAGAAACTGCTGGCTAATCCTTTTACAGGAGATGGATCTTCACATCCAGACTTTCATCTAATCTATGTAGATGAAGTTTGTGGTTCATCTAATCTATCCAGACTTTCATTGTAAATTTTCTTTTCAAGTCAAATTTGTGTTTAATTCTTGATGATTTATACACAAATTAGATAAGTAATTTTTTTTCATATAGTCTGGCACTATAACTTGTGGCTGTGGCATAAGATCGTGTACTTCTATATTTTAAGTGGAAAAAGCAATGCAGAAAAGTAAAAAACAGGCCCTAAAGTCTATTAGAAATCAGGTCTTGCTTTGCAACTATTTTGGTTGACAAATTAGTTCTATCGGGATGACTCGAGACATACACGTATTGATCCCAAATAATACATTACTATGGTAATGATAAAGAACATATGAATTAGTAGGTTAAGTATATGGTTTGAAATTGATCGGAAATGCACCATAACGATCTACAAAAATAGCAGTACACCAAACATAGCATGCAAGCATAGGAAACGTAATTAAAAACAACACTCTGTGTCGTCTAACATCTGCAAGCATACAAAAAGATAGATCTGGCATTGGGGCATTGAGCCTAAACAATATATGTAATACATTACATAAAATTGACCTTGGATCATACTGGATTGAGATTACCTCTAAGGGTAATGATTAAGCACAACGACGAACAAAGCAACTGTCATCAACTGAAGACCGCTAGCTATATCTTTGCTCGCGCATATGCTTGAAATTGTTTTACCTGTTACTATGGTGGACTTTGGGAGCCGATCCAATTTCCTGCAACATATATGATCACGATGCCGTGGTTTCTCCTGTTGTTATAGCCTTTGGCATTTGAATATTTTCCTTCTCTCCATTTGGCTGCAAGATCTGCAACCACATTAGATAGATCGGTTAAGGAGAATGATCACGGACAATGGCCTCAGCTTCATCAGGGAGTGTTGTGAAAGTGTTTTGTTACAAATTTCTACGTAATCAATCTACATGAATGCTTCTTTTGTTAAGGCAACACGTAAATTAGATATATATGGTTGTAAAGAGAAGAAATTAATAGAGTACCATATGCATAGGTCTTGGCCTTGTTGCATTGATTCCTTTGAATCTCACCTTGACAACACACCACAACGGGATGACGTTCTCTAGCATTGACGACCCTATGTGTATTTAATATTTAGTACAGCAGGTTTCAGAATGTACGTAGACAGTGTCATGTACGTTTTCATGTCAAGAAATTGTTGTTACTTTTTTTCTTCTCAATTAGCCCGCGAAGAGGATCAATTATCCCAAGAACTCCAACTTCGATGTCTAAGTCGTCCTGCCAGCCGTACCGTTGATGGTATCACAATCATTAGTAAGTCTAGCCTCATTCTGATCGCTTTGCCGCAAGGGCTTTTATCGTCTCATGGAGACAGATTTGGCTGGTTCTGTTTTATGCTTGGACTGGTCATGAAACCTAGGGTTCAGTGTTGAGGTGAGTTAGACGATAAAGTCAATGAGACAAAGCCCTTACCGTACAAAAATTTAAAGTCAATCAGACAAAGCCCTTACCGTACAAAAATTCAAGTACATAAAGGACGAAGGAAATAAAGTAGATACATGCAGATTGATAGCCAACCCTCCCAGCTTGAGCATTAGGACGTATATGTAGTTGTAGAGATTGAACCTGCACGGTTGCGTTGCTTCACTCAGGGAGGACGGAGCCGACGCCCGACGGCGTACAATAGGAGCTCCTCTAGCTTGCTGGCACGTCATCACATGGCTTCACCTTGTTGGGAATTTTGACAGGCTCATCTGTATCCGGCGGAACGATGGCAGAGCTCTTCTCTTGTGCTATGTTCGTAGCTGACCAGGACTGCTATACCCGTTGCAAATATTAGAGCGACTTTGATAGAGTTATTAAAATTAATGTATAGTTCAATGATTTATGGACATGAGAGTTGTACTTGCACAGGTGATTCTTTTTCAGTGGTTGCCACGTTATTGTTTTTTTTTCAACGGAAAGCATACGTATCAAGATTGGACGTGTGGGGCTCTTTTTCAATGGTTTCCACGTTATTGTTTTTTTGGACGGAAAGCACACGTATCAAGATTGGACGTGTGGGCCACTAATTGAACATGGAGTTCTCCCTAGACTGAACGTGGAGTTTGTAAAAAAAAAAAATCAACATTGAGTTGGTGGAAAAAAATTGAACTTGGAGTTAATCTGCACCGTAATTATTCGGTCCCACCAGATTAACGGCTCGTAAAATCTAATTAACGTGGGAATTTCTAGGGAGTCTAAAATTAGTATAGGTATAGATAGATGACTAATTAAATAAGTAATTACATTCTTCAAATTATTAATTGCATTCTCTCTTAAAAACAATATTTTATATGGAAATTGACACATGCTGGTCTTGCCAAATACTATCTCGCCTAATAATAAAGCGTGGAGCGCTTCTGTCGTCCGTCGTTGGCGTTTTTGCCAAAAAAACCTCTGTTTCTTCCAAATCAACCCGCAGTCCTATAATAAGTGGAAAAAAACGTTTCATCATCTGGGTCGTGGCGTCCTTCCTCGCTCCTCCACCTCCCCTGCCGCCGGGAGTCGCCGGATCCCGCGCCTCTCGCGCCCAGCCGAGCTTCCGAGCTCGCCGTCCTGCCGCGCCGCCATCTTCTTTCTCCTCTGTTCCTTTCTTCTTCTCCTTTTTTTTCTTCTTTTTTTCTTCGATTGCTTCTCTTCTATTCCTTTCTTCTTCTCCTCTTTTTATTTCTTGTTTTGTCTTCTTATTTTTTATCGGGTATGTCGTTGTTGATATATACCCCCTCCCAAATTTACCAAGTTAAAAGAGCGTTGTCGTCGAGGCCTCTACTTGTCTCCCAAAAAATACAAATATACATGAAAAAAGGAGGCGCGGCAGTATATAATCAACGACCCTAGTACTATACACGTACACATCTTTACCTATTAATAAAGCACCTATTGCTTCTGTGGTACGTCATAGAAATTGCCCCTGAAGTTTGCATAAATTACCCACCATGCCACTGGTAAGTAATAGAAAACGTTTCACAAAGCGAAAAATCTCAGACTGGGCCGGCCATCCTATATTATGCTCTGCACCCTAGGAGAATATCCAGCGCACCGTATGAGCCGACCCATGCACAGGCGCCAGTTTTTTTAGTTCCGTTTATTTATTTATCTTCAGTTCCATTTTATTTTTCTATTTTATATAATTTAGAACTTCAAATAACCTTAAAAGTTTAATAAAATTAAAATTTTAAATCAACATATTTTAAAAAATAAAATGTTTGTGACTTCAAAAACTGCTCGGAGTTTTTGTAAAAATGCTCGCATATACAATAAAATGTTTGCAAGTTTGAATATTTTTTTGTAAAATAAGAAAAGTCCATGATTTCAAATCAAACTCCATGTATTAAAAATTATTAAAAGAATTTAACAAAATGCTTTCTAATTCAAAATATGTTAATGCATTTAAAAAATGTCCTAAAATTTTAAAAATAGCTAATGCCTGGTTTGATAGTTTCTTTTTTTATTTAAATTTTTCCGTTCCATTTTTGTTTACTTCTAATTTAAATAATTTAGAATTACAAAAGCATTTGCATATTAAAAAACTAGGAATTTTGAATTAAAATGTTGACGAAAACATAAAATGTTTGTGGATTCAAAAAAGGCGCCGGATTTTTATATATTTTTTTGCAAATTCCAAAACAATGTCCGTGAATTTAATAAATATATTACTGACTTATAAAAATGTTTGTTTATTCAGTAAAACTTCATGCGTTTCAAAAATGTTTGTGAATTTAAAGTAAAATCCTGCAACATCAAAAATTATGTTCGTGTTTTCTAGAATTGGTCGCCAATTCAAAATAAAATATTTAAACCCGTTTGAAATATAAAAAATATTCACGATTTTTAGGAAATGTTTGTAAATTGTAAAAAAATGTTCTCGATTTTAAAATTGTTCTCGTATTTATAAAATTGTTCATGAAAGATCTAACGTATGTAGTTAAACATTAATGCTTCTAAGTCTTTGTGAAAATATTCCCGTGTGATTTTTGAAGAATTTACTGTTGGATGGATCGATTATTATTGTATGTTTTCTAAAAAAATCTTCAAATTAAGAATAATTCTTTAAGTTACCAAGATTTTTGACAACCATGATATATATAGTTTTTGAAAATGTAAAGATTGCTTCAACTTGTGAATAAATTTAAAAGAAAAAATATTTTTTTGCATTTGTGCACAAAATTTCAAAATCAAGCGATGATGTGTGAACATAATGTGGTCATCATCAATGAATATTACGTTTTTTTTCTCCCATTGCAACGCACGGGCCATTTTGCTATTATAATATAAGGTGTTGAACAGTAGTTAATGTGATGAAAGGCAAACCGGAAGGCTTGACGAATTCTACACCTACCGCTACCGATCGGCACAAACGTTCCATGGGCAATAAATCGTTTTGAAAATATAATTGAAGGGTCGATTTTCCCGTTTGACAAAGTCATTGGCTCCAGCACGTCAGCCTTGATGCAATGGACACTAATGCGTACGTCAGCCTTGCACGGAGCATGGGAAAAGCAAACGCAGTCGCAAAGATAGAGATAGAGATAGAGAAGGGGAGGGTTGGTAGGATAAAAAACGAGGGGATGGAAGAGGCTTGGGATAAGAGAGAGGGACGGTTGGTGGAGTACCCCTATCGCCTATCGGACGGTAATCAAAGGCGGATCGAAGCAACTTCAAAAAAAAAAAAGGCGGATCGAAGCAAACGGATTCCCATTGTTTTCCCTGTTTCCCACTCGCGGTGTCGCCTCTTCTTCTTGTCCTCTCATCGCAGCACTGGAGTCTTACTACCGATTTGGTCGCAGGTGGTAGTGGGAACCATATTCTCGGCTCTTTGCAGGCAGCAGAGACAGATTTTTTTTTTAGATAATCGTGCACTTTATTGATCAAGCAACCATAATGTCATTACAAATTGTCAGCCGGATAAAATCCGGGGACACACCACGCCACACTAAACTAACAGAAGAAGCACACGATCTAGCTAAGAGATGAGCAGCCACATTGGAGTCACGGAAGACATGCTTGAAGATGCACGACTCAAAGGACAAGGCCACTGTCTTGATGTCGGTCACTATAGATCCAAGTACAGATCGATCCGACACCTGGTAGCTCAGCCTCTGGATCACCGAAGCACAATCGGAGCTGATAATGACCTTGGAGAAGCCCTCTGCTCGTGCAAAGACGATGGCGTGAAGAACAGCACGTGCCTCCGCCAGTTCGGGATTGGTGACCTCCTGAAAGAGCTCCCAACTAGCCGCCAGGAACGAGCCAAGGTGGTCTCGGATCACCACTCCAGCACCCATGTGTCGAGTAGGAGCAAACACTGCCGCGTCCACATTAACCAGCACGGTTCCTTTCGGCGATGGTATCCATTTATGAGATGAAGAGGACACACACCTTTGGACTGAATCATTGTTGTATAGGTGAAGCAGAATCATATTAAGGTAAGCTTTAACCTTCAAAGCGACAGCACTAGGATGGACAAGAGCGCCACCCTCCCGAGCTGAATTCATGGCATCCCAAATGTGCCACATAGTCACCATAACTGTTGTGGCTTCAATGTTGGAGCATCTACTCAGGAAATCCATCGCCCAAGTTCTAGGAGAGAAGAACACACTTCGCCGAAGTTGAACTGGGAAGTCGGCCTTGACCTGGGTCCAAACCTCGTCAGCAAATTGACAGAAAAGCAGCGAGTGTTCTATTGTCTCATGTTGGTTACAGAAAATACAGGAGGTCCTGGCTGGAATTTTCCTCTTCTGTAACTGATGGCCACACGGCAAGCAGTCGTGGGCAAATCTCCATAGAGTGACCTTCATCTTCCCCGGTGCTTTGGCAGCTCAAAGCATTTTCCATTGTTTTGCATCACCATCAAGGCTTGAAGAAGAAGATCCGCGACTGGACCGGCTTCGCTCAATTGCAAACTGGTCCGTACGCATCAGATTATAAGCCGATCTTACTGTGTATATGCCAAACCGGGCATGCGGCCATGACGCAAAGTCATCGTCCCCGTGGCGGCTGATAGGTATTTGCAGTATGCTAGTAGCCAGATTCGGCGGAAAAAGAGCCCTGACTAGATCCGTGTCCCAAGAATTTGTATCTTCCTTGATAAGGGTATCAACGGTCTGATTAACAGGGATGGGGACAAGAGTACGTACTGACTGCGGTATAAAACCAGGAATCCAATTGTCAGACATGATCCGTGTAGCCTTGCCATTTCCGATGCCCCAACGTACTCCCTTCTTCAGAATTTCTCTACCGAAGAGGATGCTGCGCCAAGTATAAGAAGATGATCGGGGGCGGGGAGCATCCCAGAAATCGCAGTCAGGAAAATAACGTGCCTTAAGCACGCGAGCACATAGGGAAGATTGATCCGTCAGCAGCCTCCAAGACTGTCTGCCCAACATTGCTTGGTTAAAAATCTCCATGTCGCGAAAACCCATTCCACCAAGATCTTTGGGTGAGGATAACCACTCCCAAGAACGCCAATGAAGTTTCCTTCTACCCTCCTCTATATCCCACCAGAAATTAGCAATTGATCTTCTCATCGAGTGGCAGTTGGAGGATGGCAGATGAAAGCAGCTCATAATATAGGTGGGTATAGACTGAATCACTGATTTGATAAATGTATCCTTCCCAGTCCTAGAAAGTGGACGATCAGACACTCCACACATGCGCTGCCACACCCGGTTATGCAGGAACTGAAAGGTGTTTACCGGCGATCGTCCAACCTCTGTAGGCATCCCAAGGTATTTCTCCTCGAGTGCTTCATTGCGAACACCCAATGTCTGCATAACATAATTTCTAACCACATCTGAGCAGTGTCGACCAAAGAATAAGGATGACTTATCCAAGTTAATTTTCTGTCCAGAACCTGCACAAAAAGTCTCCAGGGTTTGCTGCAAAGCTTCCACACTCCTCTCATCCGCACGTGCAAAGAAAATGCTGTCGTCCGCAAACAGTAAATGAGTTATTGGGGGGCCAAGTCGACTGTTACGTAAACCTTGTAGTGTACCTTGGGCCTCCCTTCGTTGCAAAAGACAAGATAATCCTTCAGTGCATAGGAGAAAGAGATAGGGGCTGATAGGGTCCCCCTGGCGAATGCCCCTCGATGGAATGACGGGCTCGGTCAGATCACCACTAACACCACTGACAAAGCAGAGAGAGATTTGGTTTGCTCTCTCCTCCAAATATCTGCTGGCCCTGATTTTTTTTCTTTCGAAAAGGAGGCGTTGCCCCGGCCTCTGCATCGAGAGATGTATAAGCCATTTTTATTAAGAACGAAAAAGTCTGTAAAAATACAAAGGAGCCACGATCATTCAGAAAAACAAGAAAAAGTGTTACATGGCGATCAGGCCGCCCAACAACCGACTATAACCCTCTAAAAAAACTGGACTAAGGTCCAATCCTATTAGCATGCCGCCATCCATATCAGTTAAAGATATCCTGAGCTACCATCTCCCGTCGGACACATCCAGTAACCAAAGGCTCCCTGGTTTCCATAGGAGTGAGTAAGGACCACGTGCGGATCAAGACGGTAGCCCTGAAGATGACCTGCAAAAAGTTAATGTAATGCATTCTGTTAAAGACTAGATCATTTCTGCAGTTACATATCGCCCACAATATGGCACAAGTTCCAACTCGAATTAGTTTGGCGTAAAGTACATTAACCCCGTTTAGCCACGTCCCAAATAACATGTGAATGCTAGTAGGCGGTGTAATGTTGAAAGAAATTTGTAATGAGCGCCATAATAATTTAGCCATAGGGCATTCCAGAAAGAGGGGTTTAATTGTCTCATGCGTTTGACAGAAGCTACATCTTTTATTTTCTTTCTAGTGTCTTTTAGCCAAGTTATCCTTAGTTAAAACAACTCCCTTGTGAACAAACCACATGAAGATTTTTATCGTAAGGGGAACCTTGACCTTCCAAATATGCATGGACTTTGGAATAGGCGGCGTATCAATAAAATGGTCGTACATCGATTTCACTGAGAAAATGCCATTCGTGGTCAACCTCCAACGAATAATATCTCGACAATCAGACAGGGAAATATCCATCAGTCTTCTGACTAGATGTACCCAACTAACCCATCTATTTCCGAACAAAGCTCTGCGAAATTGAATGTTAAGAGGAGTCTGCCGTAACACTGTCGCAACGGAAGTCTGTTTTCGTTGTGCAATGTTATATAGTTGTGGATACTGTATAGCCAAAGGTTGAGCTCCTAACCAAGTATCCTCCCAGAATCTAGTAGTTTCACCATTTCCAATGACAAATCTAGTTCTGTTAAAGAAAACGGCCTTTGTCCTCATTAGACCCTTCCAAAAAGGGGAAGCACCCGGTCGCGCGGTGACCTGGGCTAAGGTTTTGTGCTGTAGATACTTGTTCTTTAGAATTTGTACCCACATCCCTTGCGATTCGACAGACAATCTGAATAGCCACTTGCTAAGCAGACATCTGTTCTTGACCTCTAGATTTTCAATTCCCAAACCTCCCTGATCCTTGGGTCTACAAATAATGGCCCATCTAGCAAGTCTATATTTAGTCTTGACCTCGTCGCTCTGCCAGAAAAATCGAGATCGATAGAAATCCAACCTTTTCCACACCTCAACAGGCACTTGGAAAAAGGATAGAAGAAACATTGGCATACTTGTCAACACTGAGTTGACAAGAACTAATCGTCCTTCGTAGGATAATAGCTTGCCCTTCCAGCAACTTAGTTTTTTCTCAAACCGATCCTCAATACATCTTCACTCCTTGATGGTCAACTTTTGGTGATGAATGGGGATGCCTAAATATGAGAACGGCAATGTACCACCCTCACAGCCGAAAAGTTGGTAATACGTGAGCTGTTCAGCTTGTGCATCCCCAAAACAGAAAAGCTCACTTTTGTGAAAATTAATCTTCAACCCAGATAGCTGTTCAAACAAGCATAAAATGAGTTCCAAGTTTCTGGCCTTTTTGAGATCATGTTCCATGAAAAGGATCGTGTCGTCCGCATATTGTAGGATCGAGACACCCCCATCAACTAGATGCGGTACTAGTCCCCCTACTAAGTCTTTGTCATTAGCCCTCCTGATCATTAGCGCCAACATATCCGCAACAATGTTAAATAAAATAAGTGACATAGGGTCTCCTTGCCTAAGTCCCTTAAGCATCTGAAAGAAATGACCGACGTCATCATTTACTTTAACACCGACACTTCCTTTTTTTATAAAACAATCCACATGCTTTCACCAAATGTCACCAAACCCTTTCATACGTAAAGTTTGTTGCAGGAAAGACCATTTAACTTTGTCGTATGCCTTTTCGAAATCAACCTTAAATAAAACTCCATTGAGTTTCTTGGAGTGTAGTTCATGAAGGATCTCATGCAGAACGACCACCCCTTCAAGAATATTCCTACCAGGCATAAAAGCTGTCTGCGAAGATTGCACGACCGAATGTGCCATCTTAGTTAGCCTATCCGTTCCCACATTTGTGAAAATTTTAAAGCTGACATTGAGCAGACATATAGGACGAAATTGTTCAATTCTGGAGGCCCCCTCTTTCTTCGGTAATAGCATAATCGTACCGAAATTAAGATGAAAGAGTTGAAGGTGACCAGAATACAGATCATGGAACATAGGCATGAGATCCGCCTTAATAATATGCCAACAACGTTTATAAAACTCAGCTGGAAACCCGTCTGGACCAGGAGCTTTACCATTTTTCATACCCTCAATTGCCTGTAACACCTCTTTCTCTAGAAATGGTGCGGAGAGACTCTCATTGTCGGCTTGTCCAACTTGAGGAATGTCCGCAGTCTGATACTCGTCCATAGATACAAAACTATGTTCTGAAGCACCAAACAACCGTTTATAATAATTTGTGATATAAAGTTTAAGGTTCTCATGGCCTACTATGGTACCCCCGTCTTGCTCCAGTTGTAAGATTTTCTTTCTCCTATGTTTGCCATTTGCAATCAAGTGGAAAAACTTTGTGTTGTTGTCCCCCTCGACAATTGCCCGGACCTTGGCTCTGAGAGCCCATTTCATTTCCTCTTCCCCGCGGAGAACACGCACCCGCTGTTCGGCCTCATATTTAGACGACCTTTCATGCTCATCTAACATGCTGGTCTCGGCCTTACGATCCAAGACATCTATAAAGTGGAGCAGTTGGTCTTGCTCATCTTTGTACTGTCCAGACACATTCTTAGCCCAACCTCTCAAGAATTGTCTAAGGTGTCGGGTTTTGCTTTGCCAGATGTCTACACTAGATTTCCCCTCCGTATGTTTGCTCCATTCTCTAGCAATAATGTCTAAAAATCCCTCTCGGTTAAACCAACTGGCCTCAAAGGAGAAAGTATCTCTTTTTCCTTTGTGAGTAGCATTGCCAGAGTCTAACAATAAAGGAGTATGGTCAGATATAGCCCTCTGCATAGCACTAACTGTGACTAAAGGGAACTTCTGCTCCCAGTCAACACTAGTTAGTACTCTATTCAATTTTTCAAAAGTCTGGTTATGTAGAGAATTGGCCCAAGTATATTTCCTACCGGAGAGTTCATTCTCCTGTAGATTCAAACTCTCTATGATCGTATTAAACATAAAGGGCCATCTACCGTCAAAATTATCATTGCTTTTCTCATCAGCTCGCCTGATGATATTGAAATCACCACCACCACCAGTGGTAGATTTTCATCGCAAATTCTAACAAGACCAGCCAAGAAAGCTGGCTTGTGCTCTGGTTGAGCGGCACCATATACTGCTACTAGAGCCCACTGAAACCCATCTTCCTTGTTTCTAATTCTAAATTTTACCGTGAAGTCACCTAATATTACTTCTCACACTTGAAGTGTATTGCAGCGTACCCCAAGTAAGATCCCTCCGGATCTTCCTCTTGGAGGGAGACAATGCCATTCAAAATCCACTCCTCCGGAAAGGGAGTTAAGAAACTGCGATGTGAAGTTTTCCCGCCCCGTCTCCATCAACGCGATGAAGTCAAGACTATGTTGCAACGTTGATTCTGCAAGGAACCTAATTTTAGCCAAGTCTCTCAGACCTCTGCTATTCCAAAAAAGTCCTTTCATATTTCATCATAAATTTTTAGCAGTCCTAAATCTAGCACTCCTCCGAACAGCAGAGACTGGATAAACTCTACTCTACGTTTCGAATTGCGCTTTGGCTTATCCAAAGCATACTCCTGGTCCATATAACCATGAGTATCCTTGGCCATATCATTAAGATGAGTAGTAGCTATGTTCGAATCATCGAAAGCTACTTGCGAGTGTTTAATCTCCTCCTCAGGAGCTAAGTTTTAACATATTAGATTCAATCCCCCCATATCAGATATGTCCTTATCATTCATAGGTCAAACCGCCGCTACGTTTCGAATAATATCCAATGCCCTATGAACTTCTAAGTCTAATAAGTCATTGATAGATTTTGAAACTTGTTGGCTAGTCTCACCCAAAGTCACCCCCACTGCCGTAGCCTTATCTAAAATCTCTTGTGGAGTAAAATGAAGAATAGAATGTTCAGTATTAAAATTCATGCCTGTGGAATTCTGAACCTCCTTCATTTTGGCCATACGCATCGCTCGTCCAATTTGCAGGTCATCCACATCTGGCTGAGACTGTACCCGTTGACTAGCCCGTCTATCCGGACCCATCGGATTGGGAAAACCTCCGAATGCTATGACATCATCAACCGAGATTAGTCCAGACTCTGGTGCAACAGCAGTAGGTGTAAATTCCGTGCCCGCCATGACCAAACCAACTGGATCCTCCATAGAAACAGAAACCACCTCAGAATTGTCATCTGGTAGAGCAACACAAAGTTCAACACCCATCTGGTCGCCTCCTGCGCTGGCGAGCGCTCCGACATCAGCTGCCTCTACAGCCACTGGAGCAGGCAGAAGAGCACCGCTGCCACCCCCAACGGTAGCAGCCTCATGGATGGCCAGCATGGCCGCGTCAGTATGTATGTACGTGCCCTGCTGGGCCCAAACAACATCTGGCTGGTCAGCACCGGGGATGAATCCCGACTGGGCATCTCCTGCACTGTCCAGCGCGCCGCCGCAAGCAGCCGCTGGAATAGGCAGACGAGCAGTATCGTGCCATGGCGCGGTAGATTCTCTGTCGCTCCCAGCGCTATCACTGTCCTCCTTAGTTGATGCCGCCGCATGCATGCACATCACCTGGCCCTCACCAGCACCCCCCTGCAAAAACGAATCCTGCATGGCCGAGCCAGTAGGTTCGCCGATACCCAGTCCAGCCGCTGTTGCTCCTCCCAAGAAAATGTCAGAATCTGGCTGTACATCAGATGGTACAACAACCGAACCAAGCTGAGAATTCGCTGCCCTTGCTCCAGCCAGAAACTCCCCCAGAGAGAGTAGTTGCAACATCGATCTAGGCTGCATACTTTCTTTGTTACACCGAGGATTCTTTCCCAAAAAGCGCGGCATCCTAAGCCGAGCTACACTCTCATTGCATCCCGACCGAGAACCAAACTTTGCCGGCGCGGACGCGGGTTCAAAAGAGCCAAATCGCAAATCCTGGTGCATAGCAGAGATCAAACTGTTTGGGCCATTACCTGAGGTAGGATTAGGCTGATTTTGTTGCGAACTAGTAGTCTGATTAGGGTAGTCGGTCGGACCTGTATCTTTGGACCCCTCCGCATTATCTTTGGAGCCACTCGCATCATCACCATCAGCCATGGGAGTATCTTTATCTGTATCTGGTACATCAAACAGTGTAGGGCTTTCGATTTCCAGCTGGAGAATATACCGCAACCCCTCAAACGTCCAAATAACCTCATCTGGAACAAGCTCAATATCAAGAACACTAACCAACAGCCGCGCAACTCCTTTGGCCCTAGTGTAGACCATGTCCGCCTCCTCAGTTTTACCAATGAGCGATCCCAAACTCCATGCAACGTGAAAATCATTAGTCACTCTAGAAGGAGCTCCTGCAAAGTGCACCCAAATCTGGGGTAGAGGCCTCCCCTTAGGCTCTTCACACTTCCAGGCATCAAACTCAAGAACAATACTCGTGCTAGCAACCCTGCACATCCCGAACTTAAGCAATCGAGCTAGATCCTCCTTAGTAGGGAAAACTACCTTGAAAACATTATCAGCTATCGAAACAGGTTCCCATCTGAAGGTAGAGGAGACCAGCTCCTTAAGTTGTTGCACTATCTACTCCACAGTCAGCACCCCCGAGTCACCGTCACTGTGCCCATGAGGCCAGCCTCAGGAGCATGAACATTAGCCTTAGCGGGTGGTGACTCAAAAAACATCAAATCTTGGCTAGAATCACCATAGATAGTCATGACTGGCATAGGCCCAACCGTAAGCGGACACTTATCAGCACCATGTGTAGGTTTCAAGCAATAGACGCAAAGCTCAGCCTTACACTCAGAGACAAAATGCCCAGTCTCACTGAACAGAAAGCACGTCATTTTCTCTTTCTTTCGAGCCCACTTAGAAGGCCTCTCGGCACCGTCTCCCTTGGCACTCACCAATGTCTGATCAGCCGGAGGCGGAGAAGCTACCTCCTTAGTTGTTTCCGCCGTAGACACCACGGCAGTATCATTGAGATCAGCAGGCTGGTCAGGGATAGGGACAGGAGGTCTAGGCTTCCTCCCGCCTCCTCTTCCAATCCAATTTTGTCTAAATCCTCCTCTCTTCGGATACGCAGGTCCGGAAGGCCCCGGGACAAACTGACCCGGAGGTGCATTAAATCCATTGTTTTGCCAAGGAAACCCATGACCGCCTCCCGAGGATGAACCCCCACGATAGTGCCCATCACTGTATCCGTTACCACCTTCATCACCCCAGCGGGCGCGATGAGGTCGGTTCGCCTGGGTGGAATCCTTAGCCTGCCCGGATGCACCAATGGGAGGCTTACCAACGTGTGCAACAACCTGGGAGGACCCGACCTGCGCAGGGGTCGAGCCCAAAGACTTAGCGACAGGGGGGTTCCCCTGGCCCGAGTGCTGCCCTGGCGGTCGACTATTAGCAGGCTGCTTGGAGCCACGCCCTGCCATAACTAGCGACGCCGCAGCAGTAAGAGGTGGCACCCTAGTCGCCCTCCCAGCACCTAGCCTTGGGAAACCAGGGTTTGGAGAAACCCTAGGTTGCTGTCGACTCGCTCCTGTCGATAGAGGAACCAGGCGATCGAGATGGTAGAACGCTGGACCGACAACAGACTCGGTCGCAGGCGAAGAACCATCAATCCATACTGGTACTTCCCGGGCCATATACCCAAGAGATATGGAGTCCAGGTCGGATTGAGGCTGAAACCGTAATAATTCTTGGGCCATATACCCAGTATTAGGCAGAGAATAGCCCGCCGAACTCGCTAGCACTTCAGGGCCAACGACCGTGATCCCAGCATTCAAAAATTTGTCCTTGGAACCCCGCAGGGACTCCGTAACTAACACCCTGGAATCACTGGTGCCATCCACGATCTCTGGCGACATTGTCGGCCGAAGAACGGAAGCCGCCCTCGGTTTGTTCTTCGAGCATTTGATCCAGCAGTCTGGCTTGAAGAAATCAAGAAGGGAGATAGGCCGCCGGCTTACCTTTGGAATCGGTCCAATCCATGGTTTTCGAGAAGACGCCTCCATCTTCTTCCTCGCAAGGATGGGATTTCGTCGGACCTTGCGCTCCTGTAGCATCGTCGTGGTCGGAGATGGGGTACACGGGGACATCGGCGACACCGTGGTCGGAGTACACGGGGACACCTCCGCCAGCACGTCATCTTCCCCCAGCTCCTCATCCGTCTCTTCTTCCTGATCAGCAAGAACCCAAAACCTACCACCGAAACGACTAGGAAGCGAAGAAACACTTACCGAATCCTTGTTCTTGGCCCCTAACGTCGACTGCTCCAGCACTATCAAACGGTAGCCATCGATGAGAAGGATCTGTCCCGCCTTGGGGAATTCATCCTTTTGGAGATATCTCCCCACCAGAATGTCACCCTCTTCATCTCTAATGGTAGCCCACATAGATTGTAAGTGTAGAATGATAAACCCTCGCCTGTTTTCCAGCGAATTCGCGGCCGAATCCCGGAAGAGAACCTCCCACCGGCGATGCGGATGCTCTGTCCGAGACCCACCCCAGAGCTGACCGAACTCGCCGCCGGCCGAGCGGCAGTCCACCCCACCCCCAGCAGTAAACGCCCGAGGAGAGATCTCCTGGATCTCATCGTCGGACTCAGATCCCTGGACGCGAGATACCGGTAGTCCGATCACCTCTCTAGGCGCCGGGAAGGGAGCCCCGCGAGTCGCCCTGCTAGACGCCTCCTCCATCCTCAGCTTAATACTGTGGTTGTTGATGTTAAAGATGATGGTTGTTGTTTCCCCGGTGGTTATTGATGTTAGACTCTTAATTTTTAAAATGGGGAGAATTTCACATCCCGGCCTCTGCATCAACTAGGGATGCATACAACCATTTTAGTATGAGTATCAAGATAAACATGGTCCTCAGAATTTTTTAAATGAGTATCAAGATTTTTTTGATGAGTGGTTTCATCACACGTCAAACTTGATCCTCAATAAATGGGAGAAAACTCCTTATGCATCACCTGTCAATTCTAGAAATTAAACTCGGGTCGTTGGGTTGCACAACCGCATGCCCAACCACTGAGCCAAGGCACTTGTGCTTGAGTATTCCCTTCTCCTTCTCGCTTCTCAGAGTTATCATTTTCCTATACACATTCATAATGGCCTACCATATCTAAACAAACATCTCTGCATGTATGTCTTCTTTAATGTGCCAAAATCGCTTGTCGCAGCTCCACTTTGTGCTTCATAGGTTACAACACACAATACAAGACCAACAAAAATCTCCAGCAGGTACGCATTTTCTCACTACCAATCTCGGCATGCCTGTCTCAATTAAGCAATCTAATTTTACCATGCTCTAGTTCTGAATGTCTGCCGAGATTGTGCTCGAGCGTATACTTAAGGGAGATGAGGAGCCCAGGGATCTGCAGTTAGCACTCATACGGCTCATCACAAAAGATTTCAGTGAGGAGAACAAAATCGATCAGGGTGGATTCGGAACGGTCTACAAGGTATACAGTTTACCATTTACAAATACCTAAAGTCCAGTCAAGTATTACTACTACTGTTTTCGTTAAGAAACAAGTGCCACAAATGGAAGCACCACTTGTCCACTCTGTTCATCTGGTATTGTAGGTCTGAGCTTCATTTAAATGCTGACCAACAGGGTGAACTCCGAAAAGGGATCATTGTTGCTGTCAAGAGGATTGAAGTGAATCAAATCACAATTGATGACGTGTCATTTTGCCGTGAGTTCAATAGCCTGATGAACACCAAGCATCAAAATGCTGTCCGGTTTCTTGGCTTTTGTTCTAATACACATCAAATATCGAGAAAAGTGGCTGGAGATATTAACCTTGACAACGTAAGAGAAAGAATTCTCTGTTTTCAGTACATCAGCAATGGAAGTCTTGATAAGCATATTACCGGTACGGTCTAATTGCAATTAATGCAGCTCTTCTTTTCTACCTCTAAACCTTAGTGACATGCTTGAATTTACGATATTCTATCCTTGCTTGTTATATGTGCTAGTTATGTAGTTTAACATAAATTCTTACTTTTTATGTATTTATTATTCTGCAGATGAATTAAGGGGGCTTGAATGGGAACCACGGTATGAAATAATCACCCGAATTTGTAAGGGTCTGCATTATCTTCACAAGGAAAAAAAAATTATTCATATGGATCTGAAACCAGCGAATATATTACTTGATGATCATAAGGTTCCAAAAATTACTGATTTTGGGTTGTCAAGATCAAACGAGAAGTCGCACACTATTGGTCTTCGCTTTGGAACAGCGTAACCTATATATGAGGAACCTTAGTTCACAGTTTTATAACATTAATTACAACCCTACATACTCTCTCTCCTTTTCGGTATATAGGGCTCATCTCAAAATTTTCAGATTTTCATTATACTAGGCTCATTTTGAGTCTAATAGATTTAAAGTGCTTTGAGTCACACGCCATATTTAATTCATAGAGTTTAGAGAAAGAAGATGAGTGGCTATGCATGCATCGTTTTCCACATCCATCATGCAAGTCCAATGAGAAGGAAGAAGCTACATTTATTGCCTTGGAAATTGAATATGTGAGAAATATTTCATTGGTTAGTTAATACTAGTGTCATCCACTCATAATTCATCTTGGTTCATGAGATTTCAGATTTGAGCCCTATAAACCGAAAAGGAGGGAGTATGTTCTATGTCATAATGCATCGCACTATTTTCTTTTGTTGCAGAGGATATGTCGCTCCAGAGTACGAGAAATATGGCAAAACGTCATTCATGTGTGACATTTATAGTCTGGGTGTCATAATCACTGAATTAGCAACGGGGTGTAAGACCGTCCCTGATAAAATAATGTAAGGATGGTATCTCTCGTTTTTTCAAAACAACAACACTTAATGTTCTTCATGCATGTTTTCCTGCTTTAATATTCATAGTATAGTAAGTAAACCCTAGCCACTGCCGCCAGTTCCTCATCTCCAGGCCCTCTCCCCTGGCCGCCGCCGGCATGGGTCGTCGGGCAAAACTCGCACAGCCTAGCGGCGGTGGGGCCCTCTTCCCTGGTCGCCGTCGGCATGGGTCGTCGGTCAAAGCCCGCACGGCCTGGCGGCGGCGGGGCCCTCTTCACCTCTGTCTCGGGGCTTAGCGGCACAGGCCGTTGGGTTCGGCTGGAGTTCGTGGGACGCATGCATCTTTTGTTGGTGCTTTAGTATAGTACTGAATGACACGCATGCATCTTTTCTTGGTGCTTTAGTATAGTACTGAATGACGTATATCTAGTTTAAACAACATCTTTTTTTTCATGTATAATCCACATGGGTGGACGGTTGTGTTAACGATGTCGAGGCAAACACATACTACGGGTCCAACGTCTGGCCTTGAACTAGGAAATTGTATTGTAAGATTCTGGCATTATCATTAATAATAAACATTTGTTAAATGTAGGTACTTCGAAGGTGGAGACACAGGTGGAATAAACCACCAACTTTACTACAATACCACCAAGTGACGAGTTGCATGAACATAGCAGTACACTGCAGGGAACAAAAACCGGAAGCTAGACCTTCTATAGGAGATATACTGAGCATTCTAAGTGAATTTGGAAGTATGGATGGGCACACTGGTCAGGTAAGCTAGCTAATATAAGACATGTTCTAATCAAAATTATGGATTTGGATACATAATTTGAGATCAAACGAGATAACAGTTCGATTGAGATCAGAGAGATAATACATGTGTGACACAGTCAATTATTTCAAATACATAGGTTATCTTCTTTGCCCGAAAATCATTCACAACAAAATCACGTGAACAGATGCACAATATAAACCTTGGTTTCCTCTTTATTTATCTCTGTCTTGTATGTGTGCGCGCGCGTTGTGTGCCTGTGTACTGCACTTGACTTGCTAGGGCACATTGTTGAGTATGTATTTGTGTTGCACGTGTATTGAAGTTGTGGCCCACCTCCTAGTCTTGTATAGTTGAGGTAGAGGCATCCCCTTGTATTATATATACGTGCACCAGCACCCCTAATCATATACATCGTATTGCAAATTATCTACCCACATGGTATCATCCTTTTCGGTCTAACCCTAGGGTAGCCGCCGCCGCGCCCCACCTCCGCACCTGCCGCCGCCGCACTCCTTTCACGCGCCGCCGCCGCTGTGCCGCTTCCGCTCTCCCGCGCGCGCTGCATCTGCCGCCAGCCCACGTCTCGCCCGCCTCACCGCCCGCCCCGCCCGCGCGCATCTCGCTAGCGCCGCGCTACACCAGCAGCCGCGCAGGTTCCCCGCTGTTGTTGCCATCTCCTCTTCCAACCCTAACCCTAGCCGCTCCCCCACACGCCGCCGCCATGTCGTCGCCTTACTCCCCCGGCTCCTCCACCACCCACTCGTCCAACCCGTTCGCTGGTCACGAGCCCTCCGCCGCAGCCATCTGTGAATTCAACATTGAGGCCCGGGTCCCCATCCGTCTCGACAGCTCCAGCACGTCGTACTACGCGTGAAAGACCTACTTCAACCTCGTCTTCCGCGAGTAGTATCTCACCGAGCATATCGACGGTTCCGTGGACACTGCATATATGCGCGGCGACCCGGAGTGGTCCGCCATCGATGCCACGATCACCCGTTGGTTCTACGAGACAGTCTCGAAGGACATCTTCCACACGGTTGTCGCCGAGGATGACGATGCCTACACCGTGTGGGCCAAGATCAATGCGCTCTTCACTGACAACAAACTCCAGCGCCTTGTTTTCTTGCAGCAGGAGTTCTTCGGCTGTCACCAGGACAACGCCACCACCGACAAGTACTGCATGAGGCTCAAGATGCTCGCCGATGAGCTTCGCAACATTTCTAATGTCAAGTGTCTTTTCCTTCGATCGTGAGATTGTGCAACTCCCGGATACCGTAGGAGTGCTTTAGGTGTATCAAACGTCACAACGTAACTGGGTGACTATAAAGGTGCACTACGGGTACCTCTGAAAGTGTCTGTTGGGTTGGTACGAATCGAGATCAGGATTTGTCACTCCGTCTGACGGAGAAGTATCTCTGGGCCCACTCGGTAGAACATCATCATGAGCTCAATGTGACTAAGGAGTTAGTCACACGATGACGTGCTACGGAACAAGTACAGAGACTTACTGATAACGAGATTGAACAAGGTATACATATTCTACGAAGATCTTATCGGTCGAACCTCTATGTCAAGGATTCACATAATCCCGTATATCATTCCATTTGTCCTTCGGTATGTTAAATGCCCAAGGTCTGATCGTCGGTATCCTAATACCTATTTCAATCTCGTTTACCGGCAAGTCTATTTACTGTTCCGTAACACAAGATCACGTGACTAACACTTGAGTCCGATTGCTTGCAAGGCTTATGTGTGATGTTGTATTACCGAGTGGGCCCCGAGATACCTCTCCATCATACGGAGTGATAAATCCCAGTCTTGAATCATGCTAACTCAACGGACACCTTCGGAGATACCTTGTAGAGTATCTTTATAGTCATCCAGTAACGTTGTGACGTTTGATACACACAAGGTATTTCTCCGGTGTCAGTGAGTTACATGATCTCATGGTCATAGAAATAAATACTTGACATGCAGAAAACGATAGCAACAAAATGACACGATCACATGCTACGTTTATAATTTGGGTCTTGTCCATCACATCATTCTCCTAATGATGTGATCCCGTTATCAAGAGACAACATTTGTTCATGGCCAGGAAACCTTAACCATCCTTGATCAACAGGCCAGTCAACTAAAGGCTTACTAGGGACATTGTTTTGTCTATATATCCATACATGCATTTATGTTTCTATTCAATACAATTATAGCATGGATAATAAACGATTTTCTTGAAACAGAAAATATCATAATAACTATTTATTATTGCCTCTAGCGCATATTTCCAACAACAATGCAGCTAGAGCACGCGACGCTTCTGCAGGACGGCTACCCCGACGACACGTCAGGATTGCGAAAATGATAGCTGGCTTACATAAATAAGACTGATAAATGTGATCGTGCAAACGAGGGGGCATATCAAATGCGATTGAGCGCTCGCCATCTACTTTGGACGGCGGACGAGCGATGCGCCCGAAAGCTTCCGGTGCTCCCCCTTTGGGGAATGAATGACAACCGATATTTGGGCCACTATAGATGAATGTGTTTGAGAACTTCGGGACATGCTCACCGACTGCTCGCCATCTACTCCCTCCGTTCCTAAATATAAGACCTTTTAGAGATTGTACTATAAACTATATACAGATGTACATAGACATATTTTAAAGTATAGATTCATTCAATTTATTCCGTATGTAGTCTTCTAGTGGAAACCCTAAAAGGTTTTATATTTCGAAACATAGGGAGTAATACATTGGATGGCCGACGATCAGTGGCACCCGGAAGCTTCCGGTGCACCCCACGTTGGCCAGCCTTCCCCTTTGGGGAATGACTGACAGCCAGATATTTGGGACAAAAAATCTAGATTTTGTTTGAGAACTTCGGGACACGCTCACCTGGTGGGCCCTAGGCGAACTCGTTGAACTAACTACATTATTTTCGTGTGGTGTGGCAATAAATACCTCATGTCAGACTCCTATAGGGGTTGATAAGTAGTGAGTGTTACTATACTTTGGCACATATATATGATTTGAAGTTTGGTAGACAAGGATGGTGCTCTCTAGCTAGCTTCATATCCTTTCACATTCTCATCAAATACCGACGTTGTAGCTTACAAGGCCGTGACCAAACCGGCAGAAATACATTGGCTCAAGCCTACTACCGTGTTCACGAATCCCTCCAAAAAAAAACCCTACCGTGTTCACCTGTCCTACCGCGACGAACGAACGGTCGAGGGATCACGATTTTTCTTGATTCGGTTTATTACATGCCTTAATTGATAGCGACTAGACAGTGACAAAAAAATTTTGGGCAACTACTTGGAGAGACTTGCATGACAACGGCAGATACAGAGATACGCACACGCTCTGACCCCTATTCCTCGATCCTTTTCCGTTGTTCCGCTCACAAATAATCTTTTGAGGCTAGGGGTTAGGGAACTTTATATAGTGCTATTGCAGTTTATTTTAAACTGTATAAATTGCAGATAGGTGTCCAGTTAAGTGAGGACTTCAGGTTAACTTAACCAACCATGATCATGAGTAACCATCAAGGAGTCTCATCCGTAATATGTCCCTTAAGCACGTACGTGTGAGTCGCACGCTGAATTTCAATTATAATTCAAATTCACAGGCTTTATCAATTCATGGAGCCAATCCCATGAACAACCTGGCTTTCCATAATATGTTGTGCCCGAGCAAATATACGTTCAGTATAATAAATATTCCAGCATTAATAAATAATGTTTTCCAACATATATGTACCGGCTTCCATGAACTATATTCCATTCATGTATTCCAAGCAATATTCAAGTGCATCGGTAAATTCCATACCGAGGTAAACCATTCCAGAAACTATGTAGTATATATATAAAATGTTGCAAGCCACACATAAGTATTTCCTACATCTCCCACTTGGCTAAAACATTCTAATTCCATAAACGTAGACCCATGTTACAAACATGTTTACAAAATACTTCCGGACTAATAGGTTTAGTCAGTGGATCCGCAACCATGTCCACACTAGGTAAATAATCTAATCGGATTGTTTTTAATCTATTGACGACGTCACGAATGTAATGATACCTTCCCTCAATATGTTTGCTTTTGCTATGAAACTTGGGATCCTTTGAGACCTTGATTGCCGCCTGGTTATCACAGAAAATAGTAACAGGATATGAAGCGCTTTCCACCACCACGAGAGATGCAAGAAACCCCTTTAACTATACACCTTCATTCACAGCTTCCGACGCAGCAATATATTCTGCCTCCATAGATGGAAGTGCTACAGAATCTTGCTTCTTGCTGCTCCAGGAAATAGCTCCTCCTGCTAGTGTAAATATATAACCAGATGTTGATTTTCGGTCATCAAGATCCCCTTGCCAATCAGCATTAGTAAAGCCCTGCAGCTGAAGATTGTGTCCATTAAAACACAGAAAATAGTCCATAGTTCCTTTGACATATCGCAAATTGTTCCTAATCTGTTTCCAATGTTTAGGTCCAGGATTCATTTGATATCTACTCAATAAACCCACGGCATGGCATATATCAGGTCTTGTAAATAGCATGGCATACATTAAAGAACCCAATGCAGATGAATAAGGAATATTGCTCATTTGTTTCTTTTCCTCAGGAGTTTTAGCACACATTTCCTCACTAAGTTTAGTTCCCCTAAGAATAGGTACTTTAACAGGCTTGCAATTTTCCATAGAGATTCTCTGAAGTATATTATTGAGATATGCCTTCTGAGACAAACCCAATACTCTCTTCCTTCTATCTCTACGTATTTCCACTCCCAGAACATAGGAAGCTTCCCCATATCCTTCATGTCAAATTTAGAGGATAACCAGGTTTTAACTTCCATCAGTGTAGATTTATTATTGGAGGCAATGAGAATATCATCAACATAAAGAGATAATAATACAAATTTATTTCCCATTATCTTAAAATAGATACAATGGTCACCTTCCGTCATTGAAAACCCATATGACGTGATTGAATTGTCAAAAAGAATATACCACTGACGTGAGGCTTGTTTAAGACCATATATGGACCTGTTTAATTTACAGACCTTCCCTTCATTCCCCTTTTCCACAAAACCTTCCGGTTGGTTCATGTATATTTCTTCTTCCAACATTCCATTCAAGAATGTTGTTTTAACATCCATTTGATGCAATTCCAGATCATAATAAGTGGTTAATGCACCAATGATCCGTATAGAGGTAAACTTGGCAACGGGAGAAAAGGTTTCTACAAAATCAATTCCTTCCATTTGTGTAAATCCATTAGCAACAAGCCTTGCTTTATATTTATCCACCTGACCACTCGCATTCAATTTCCTTTTAAAGATCCATTTAGAACCAATAGACTTATGATTGTTTGGTAATTCAACTAATTCCCAAACATTATTTTTCCTCATACAGCTTAATTCCTCTTGCATGGCTTCCATCCAAAAGTTTGATTCAGGACTTGGCAATGCAGCTTTGAATGTTTTTGGTTCTTCCTCTAAGTTCTGAATTTTAGAGTGCACTTCCCCCAGAAAAACAAAATAATCATCTAAATATTCAGGAGCTTGTGTGTTCCTCCCACTTCTCCTAGGCATGCTATTTGAATTGGAGTTATTGGACTGTATATCACCATTATTTTCCTGAACTAGAGGTTCAGTTTCAGGTATAGATACGTCTCCAGGTTCTACTAATAATTCCACCCTAGCTCGTTTAGCACGGCGAGGTGTATCCTGATCAAGAAAAACTGCATCTCCACTTTCAATCAATTTCTTTCTTTGAGGATCCCAAAAACAGTAACCATTAGAACCTGATGCATAACCAATAAAAAATCCCGGGGTACTTTTAGACTGTAGTTTGGTGCGCAACTGGCTAGGTATTCTTATTTGGGCATTACACCCCCAAATTGCCAAATGGCAAAGTGAGGGCTTCCTTCCCTTCCAAAGCTCATAGGGTGTTACCGTCACAGCTTTAGAAGGTGAGTGATTTAATAAATATACAACAGTGTGAAGTGCCTGTCCCCAAAGCGACAATGGCAAGTCAGAATAAGCCATCATAGACCTAACCATATCTATTAAAGTCCTATTCCTTCTTCCCGCCACTCCATTGTGGAGTATATGGCAAGGTATAGTGATGAATAATGCCATGTTCTTTGAAGAAATCATCTAGTATTCCCGACGTGTATTCACCACCACGGTCAGTTCTAAGTATTTTAATTTTCCTGTTTAGCTGATTTTCCACGTCCGCTTTGAATACTTTAAAAGCATCAAATCCTTCCGATTTGTGTTTAAGCAAATACGCATAACCGTATCTTGAATAGTCACCAATGAAAGTGATAAAGTAGATTTTCTGCCCTCCCAAAGTGGGTGTGGAAAATTTCCCACAAATGTCGGAGTGAACGATGGCAAGCTGTTCAGTTGATTTATTCGCTTTGGGAAAAGGCGACCTAGTCATTTTACCCAAAATACATGCTTCACAAATACCATAATCCTCCCACTTAAAGTTCGAAATTCCTGAACTAATAAGTCTCTTTATCCTGTTCTTAGATATATGTCCAAGTCGCAAATGCCACGAGTAAGATTCAGAACAATTATTATGTCCATTTATATTCCTCACAACTGAGTTATCTTCGCCTACTAAGCAATCATATTCCATGATGTCATTTAGAAAATAGAGACCATCATGTCTATCGCCTATATGTATTAATCTTCCATTTAAGATAATCTTAGCCTTGCTATCACCAAAGAAAATTTTATATCCAATTGACTCTAGTTTGGACACTGAAACTAGATTCCTTCTCATGTTGGGTGAATAAAGTGCATTTTCCAACACTAAGTTTCCTCCATCAGGGAGTTTAAGCACATAGTTTCCAATTCCTAGTATGTCAGCTTTAGCTTGAGTTCCTAAATAGACATGTCTTGTTCCTCTTGGAATTGTTTTGAGTGTGGCAAAAGAGTTAAGATCTTTAGCTATGTGTGTAGTTGCACCAGAATCTATAACCCAACTATTTTGAAAATTAGTAGTAAACAAGGATTCAGTGCAAACGTAAACATCAATAATACCTTCAGGGGAATGATTCCCCTTGCGGCTGTCATCCTTGTTAATATTATTCCTTTCGCTGTTCAGCTTCCTTTTCTTGGTGCATTCTGACCTGATGTGGCCCAAATTACCACAATTATGGCACTTGTAGTTCCTCTTATCAGTTGAGTGAAAAGACTTGTTATGGTTGCTGTTGTTGTTTTTGTAACTTCCATTGTTGTTGTTGTGCTACCCCCTCTCCCTCTGGTCATCAATGTAGTTTCTTTTATCCCTGTCCCGTTTGTGATTGATCTTCTCCCTTAGGTCTTGTCCTCCTCTCTTATTCCAGTTCCTCCGGTTCCCATTGTTTCTGTACTCACCAAGGTGAAGTTCTGGCTGATAAGAAGCTTTCTCTTTCCCTAAATTAAGCCTGCGATCCTCCTCCATTAGCAAGTGTTGTCTCAGGTTCCTCATATTGAGTGTGCGCTCTGAGTGACAAAAAGAAATCTTGAACTGTTCCCAAGGTGGTGGTAAAGAGTTCAGAACATCTATGACTTCGACTTCCTCCTCGAACGGATAACCAGCAGTTTTTAATTCTTCCGCCAAGACGTAGAGCTTGTTGAAGTGTTCATTGACTGTTTTATCACCCATCTTTGATGTCAGAAATTTGTTCACAAGACTAAACACCTTTACAAGGGAAACTTCTCCAAAATCCTATTCAAGCCTGACCATTATTCCACAGGCCGTTTTATCGGACTCATATTCTGCAGCCAACGAATCAGTCATCGAACCAAGGATATACACTCTCGCAGTCTTGTTGTCCTTGGTCAATTGCTTCAGTTCATCGACATATTCCTGTTTCTCCTCATCTGTAGCATCCTCTGCTGGCTCATTAGGCGCCCCAGTCTCAGAAACATAATCAATATTCTCAGCCGTAAGCAAGAACATGATTTTCCTTTTCCAAACCATGTAATTTGTTCCATCAAGTTTGTAGGCACGGAGTAATTCAGCAAAGACACCATTGGAAGCCATTGAAATTCAGTATCCAAAGATTGGTTTCTTCCTCTGTTACCTTAAGGTTCCTGACGTGGAGGACGACAGTTGGAGATGCAGGGGCCGACAGTTGGAGATGCAGGTCCCTTGCAGGGAGGTTCCTGTCGTGGCGGCAACACTTGGTCGGGGCGAGGAGGGTGTGTCTTCTTTCTCGATGAAGTGTGATGAAGGCGTCGGGAACGGAGTCGTCGGGACACGGCAGGAGCGGCGCGGACGTCGGGGAGGAGCCGGTCACGGGCGATGGTGGTGGCAGGCTTGGCCCCAGGTCGTTGGAGAGGTTGACTGGAGGCGGAGGCGCGACTGGACCTTGGAGTAGATGCCGACAGCGTTGGGCGCTGATGTGTGCGGAGCGGCGGCGCTGATCGAGCAGAACGGGAGATCCAATCTATTATTCCAGGGTGGACCTGTGTACGTACGGGGATATCTCTCTGCCTATTCTTTTACGAGTATGAGTATGCAGCGAAATCTCAATCCAGGTCGTAATCGATTAGACGATTAAACAAATCGTCTAACCCTTGATCGGTTCTGGTGCCAATGTAAGCAATATACGCACATGGTCTAACCCCTACTCCTCGATCATTTTCCGTGAAAATAACCACTATTTACGGGAAATAACGATTGATGGAATGTGTCATGCAGGGATTAATACAACAACATACAGTGTTGTAGAACTGACAATGCATCATATGCAAGTTGCCACGGAAATAAATGATGCAATAATTTGGGTTGAGGTGGAGCGTCACGTGCCGGTTTCCACCGAAAACTATGCACCCTCTACAGATTCAATTCAACAACTTCCATGATTGAGATCTAGTCATTTCCAACTTGTCAAAAGATGACGAAGTTCACACTATTTGCGGGAAATAACGATTGATGGAATGTGTCATGCAGGGATTAATACGACAACATACAGTGTTGTAGAACTGACAATGCATCATATGCAAGTTGCCACGGAAATAAATGATGCAATAATTTGGGTTGGGGTGGAGCGTCACGTGCGGTGTCCACCGAAAACTATGCACCCTCTACAAATTCACTTCAACCACTTCCATGATTGAGATCTAGTCATTTCCAACTTGTCAAAAGATGACAAAGTTCACACTATTTGCGGGAAATAACGATTGATGGAATGTGTCATGCAGGGATTAATACAACAACATATGCAAGTTGCCACGGAAATAAATGATACAATAATTTGGGTTGGGGTGGAGTGTCACGTGCCGGTGTCCACTGAAAACTCTGCACCCTCTACAAATTCAGTGCAACCACTTTCATGATTGAGATCTAGTCATTTCCAATTTGTCAAAAGATGACCAAGTTTACACTATTTGCGAGGAATAACGATTGATGGAATGTGTCATGCAGGGGACACAAGCAATCACGGAAGATAGAATAAAATATATAGGGGGGCCACTGCTAGTACTAACATGCAAACCAAACCAAGAGGGGCATGTCAGTACAGAGCGGGTCACGGGTTGGAAATTGTTAAGGCTATTCATTTTGGGAGTAGTTTAGTTAGTAATATAGTACATTCTAAATATTTTTCTGCTTATATGACAAGTAGTTAATAAAAAATCATAACATAATCTATGTTACTATAACATAGCGCTTTTTAAGATCACATGAGTCTATAGACCAATAAATAAAGACATCTATGACAATATCACTATATTACTTTGCATAATGAAGGTGGTAATTTAGAATAATGTCATATGCATCATGTATCCCTACTATGACCAGCTTAATGAAGCTCGAGCTTCATGTATCCCAGAATTCCAAAAATTCAGGAACTACAGTTTCACGTTTTAGATTAGTATGCAAATAAATAGACACATATTAATAGGTGCATAATACTTGTCTGCAAAGTTTAATGGAACAATAGATTTTTATATGGATACAAAAATAACAAAATCAGACATTTGGAGCACATATATTATTGACTAAAAATGTACATTATTATTTTTACAACACACATACAAAGTATTTCTTAATGAAATTTTACACACATGTGGTATGCATCTATAAGTACCGGTGTATTCATTTTCAGAATTTTGTAGAAACTTAAAAGAAAATTGTTGAAAATTTAATGCTCCATGGAGCCTGAGAGGAAAAAAAGGACTCATAGGGTCATGAGTCATGACTTTACTATGCTTATTTCTCACCATGTCATCGATCATCATGCCAAGCAGCATCTACGAGAACTTGTTTCTTTATTTTTTTTATAATGTCATTTATAATCTATAATGTAGCATTAAGTATAATCCTGATGAGCGCCACCTGGTGTCTGCATAGCAAGGATGTATGAAACTAAAACTAAAGTCTGACAAAGAAAAATGAAAAACAACGTCTTGACAACTATAAAGTCATATGGGACCGAAAATGCGCCCGTATAGATGGAGGTGGTGGACTGATTTAAAGATTATGTTGTCACCCATGTTGAATAAAACAACCCTCGCTACCCTATGAAACTATGGACGCACTGTCTTAAATAGCGCTTGTAACTCTTTTCGGTCTAGCATATACCGTATACGAACATCGGCATTGGGGACGGACTCTGTGTTGTTGATGCTCTACCTGGATGCAATGAGGTGCTGGTGTCCGAAGCCACCCCTAAAACCAGATCCCAACATGGTTGCCATCTAACCTGGCTGATTTAAACATATATTGACATTTTAGTGATCTAAACAACCTTATATTTCTTTATGGAGAGAGTACTAGAGATTTTTTCTGTAAGGTTAACCCCAATAATGTGGTCGAGATTAGTCCTTTCTTTTTGTTGTTCCTTAGATGGGCGAGGATGTAAGGCCGGTTGTCTTAGATGGGTAAATCTTTCGGCTCTTTTAAAAAAAAGACCCCAATAATTGACTCATTGTTTATGCCACGAGGTTGCATACAGCAGCGTGCACCCCAAAACGGTGAAGTCGATTGCAAGTCCGTCATCATCTCATGCCGCATGCACAGGTCAGTCATCATCTTTTTCATCACGTTTTAATGGCCACTTTGCTGCATGCATGCGGCCAGGGGAGGAAATGAGCCAAGGAATTAAATGCAACGTATTTCCACCGTTCTTAAATATACCTCTTTTCACAGATTTAAGTAGGAAGTACATAGATATATTTTAAGTTATAGATTCATTCATTTAGCCCCTTTTATTGAAATCTTCAAAAAAAACTTATATTTAGTAACGGAGGAAGTACGTATCAATCGAAATGACCACAATGCTTCAATCAAGTCGGCCACCAAACAAGCCTTATAAAACAGAAATCTGAAGATTTTAAATTAAGCCCTTTAAACCGAAAAGAAGGAAGTATAAATAAAAATTAAAGAGAAAAGGACTATGTGGTGGGACACACGTACGTCGTGCGTTGAGCCCGTTCGAAAAGGTGACTGGTCGGCCGATTTACATCTACTAGTCATCAACCCGTGTATCCACACGGCTAGTTTATTCATATGTAGATGTACATAAGCTATAACTATTTAATTTATTGTGTGCTATATTATATTATGGCAAAGTGATATATGCTTTCAGTAAATTTCTCATACTATAGTTTACATTCAGATATATGTTGGTTTACCAATTATGTTTCGCTAATGTTGTATTCTCTCAATATGTTATTTTAGAACTGGTTTTGTAGATCTGTACTCGCAACATATATCAATGGAAGGAAAAGATATTACACACATATATAAAAATATTCGCAAGTATATTCATTTATATTTCTACAAAAGTAGTCTCCCTGAGACCTAAATTCTTAATTAACATACCTTACTCTACAAGTGGTAAATACATTTCCCATCACATAGTACTACATGTTGCCTTACAAAAAAGGTGTGAGCCAAAGCTTGTTTCTTATAAAAATCCATTACATAAAATCGAGTGACACTAATATAGCATGACACTATGCGTGAACCTTAAATGGCTCCACTAAGACCGGTTCAAAAAGGAAAGAAAGCAACTAAATTTTAATGTTTCAGAAAAATGTAAGTGTAGATGTGTACTCCATAACAGTAATAATTTTGTGCAACCTTCAAATACGAAATTTATTAGAAAACATTTTTATTTGAATGTGACAGGGAAATACAAATGTGTGCACGGCTTATATCTAGTGTTTACAGATATTTTCAATCAAATAGTAACAAAGGAATGCTTTATATAGTAATTAACCATGTGTTGATGAAGATGTTGATGAAGATGCCTCCCCTCCGACCAGAGAAGTGTTGGTGATGACGATGGCGACGATTCCTCCCTCCGGGAGGGAAGTTTCCCCGGTAGGATCGTTCTGCCGGAGCTCTAGATTGGATCTGCTCAAGTTCCGCCTTGTGGCGGCGGCGAAATCACGAAAAAGCTCCCGATTGATTTTTCTGGACCAGGACATTTCATATAGCAAAAGAGGGGGGGGGGGCTAGTGGGCCGTCAGGGAGTCCACAAGCCCCCACTCCGCCACCAGGGGGGTGGCGGTGTCAGGGCTTGTGGCGCCCTGGCAGCCCCCTCCGGTAGTTTTTTCGCCCAACATTTTTTATATAATCCAGAAAAAATCCACGTAACTTTTCAGGGCATTTGGAGATGTGCAGAATAGTGGTCTAGGATTTGCTCCTTTTCTAGTCTAGAATTCCAGCTGCCTGAATTCTCCCTCTTCAAATAAACCTTGCAAAATAAGAGAGAAAAGACATAAATATGGCACCACAAGTAATATAACAGCCCAAAAAGCAATAAATATCAACATGAAAGCATGATGAAAAATGGACGTATCAAGCGCCGCCGCGATGCCATCCTCCACCTCTCCGAGAGCGGCAAAGCAGCACCACCGCCTTTGCCCGGGGCGGCAAAGCACCGACAGCCCAGGACGAGCGGGTCCGCTGAGCCCAGATCTGCCCTAGTCGGGCCCAGATGCGCCACCGCGTCCAGATCCAGGACACCTTCGGCCTCGTACTGCCGCCCCTCCGCCCGCTCGCGCCGCAGCCCTTGCTCGTGGCAGCTTCGCTGCACCGCCGTCACCGGGCGAAACCTCCTCGCGCCAGATCCGCGCCATCACCCCCACCGCACGTCGCCGGGCCGCCTGTCTAAGTCGGCGCCGCGCCTCCCGTTGTTGAAGCCGCGGCCCCCACGCCGGCACCAGATCCTGGTCGACGCGGCCACTCCAGGAGCCCACCGATGCGCCACCCCTCCCCTCATCGGCAGCACCGACTGCCGGAGCCGCGCCAACCAAGCCCTCCGCGCAGACGCGCCAGATCCGCCCAAGTGCCCCGCAGAAAAAGGCCCCGCCGCCACCCTCACCGAAGTCTGACCGGGCTTCGCTGGCGGCCTCCTCAGGCGGCAGCAAGGCGAAGGGGACGAGGAGGGAGGGAGGGTGGCCGCGCCGGAGGGTTTCCCCCGTGCCGCTAGAGAGAGGCGACGCGTCTAGATACATTCATTTTCGTACATTTTTGTGATAAGTATTTTCGGACGGAAGGAGTAGCTGTGAGTGTGTTGCCTGGCCTCAAGCAGCATATATATTGTCTTCTAGGAGGCGAAATCCTGAGATGCAAAGGCCCAAAATCCAAGCTCGGATCTGGTAGGCAAGAATTAAGTTAGTTGGTGATGCCGCCACCACCAGCCTACCACCACCTCCTCCTCCTCCTCCTCCTTCTGCTTCGCCTCCATGGAGCCATTGCATCCGCCACCGGCTTCACCTGCACCAAGCCGAGCACATGCCAGTCCGCCGTGATTGGCTACGTTGTCCCCAACACCATCACCTACAAGGAACTCATTTCCCAATTCAGCCCCACAACCCTCCACGACGTCGTCGCCGCCAACCAACTTCCGTTCAACACCGCAACCAAGCAAGTCATTCCCCCCAAAACAACTTTAACCATCCCCTTTAGGTGCCGCTGCACAGGGAATGGCATCGGCCAATCTGGCCTCTACATCGCCCAAAACAAGTTGGACGACGGCTTGGCAACCTACCAGCCGGAGATCGTCTCTTCCAAGAGCATAGCAGATAATGCTGCCAACTGGAAGGGGTGGATTCCGCTGCCCTGCAGCTGCGACGGCGCTGACGTGACGCATTTTCCTTACATCGTCCGCAGCGGTGACAGCGCCTTGGCAATCGCGGCCAAGTACGGTGTGCTTCTGTCTGTGCTACTGGAGATCAATAATATCACAAACCACGCTAGCCTTTACCAAGGGCAGGTTCTTGATATCCCGCTCCAAGGTACGTAGGTACTCGTAAGTGTCTAATTAATTAATTATTTTACAATTTGGCGTTAGACGGCCAATTAAATAATGACACATATAGGACGTTCCACCGAAAACTGCATCTGACCGTTTTCGGTGTGGCATCAAAAAAGCGCAAACTAATACTCTGCCCTGATACTTTCCATCAACCTCTTGTTCTTTTAGGCTGGCTATAACGAGAGTATTTTAGCTAGCTAGTATCGTGTACTTGGGACTAGCAAACATGCTGATGTGACAGACAATTAAAGAAAAAAAGAAAAAAATTAGAGTAACATAAGTAGATACTGTGTCATATTAACTGCTATGCTACTATGTGTCATGCATGTCAATAAATATGACTATCTATGATACTAGTTTATGATAATACGTATTATGAATGTAGTGTCATACGCATGAGACTATTATAGGATACTGCCCACAATGAGTAGCCTTAGAACCGTGCAAAGAAGTCACACAATTTTATTATCATTATTACTCGCTATAGTAAAACACAATAATATACTAGAGAGAGGGGGGGGGGGCGACTTAATTACTGTGTTTTGACATTGATAATGGTGATTCATGATGATATGGTAAAATTGACCTTAACTTTTGAGCTAAAAAAAGTTTAACAACTCTACAAACATCTTATTGATGATACACAAAGTGTATATCTGCATATAAGCAAACGTAGTCAAAATCTGATAAGTAATTAGTTTTTTAGTTTTTAAAATTCCATGTTCCATCTCTCAAAATAATTCAAACTATATCTCACCAACGGTAAGTTGTCGCATTTTTGCTTTGCTATTGTTCTCTCCTTTCCAGCATCTGAAAAATGGCAACACACATTTCACATGAATACACACCGGTAATTGGATAAACAAACTTTTATCCATCCGTTCGAAAATATTTGTTCTAGATACTTCATTTTTATCCATTTGCTTCAACAAGTATTTTCGGGCGGAGGGGGTACAACACTAGAGTGCCAACTCTTAGGAATAACAAAGACGTGTGTGGTTCATGTCCAGATTGAACATGCCAAATCACCTAGTAGTACTAGGATTGGCACTTGTAACTGGCTATGTTAGCTTGTGTTGGTCCTAGGTGCTATATATACACAGGTTTAACCCTTGTAATATATACCTTGGAATCAAGAAAAGAACGAGTAGTGACACGCCCCTGTGGCCATCAAACAATCCTCAAATACGCGTGCATTGCTAGGTGCTGAATCAACTAAAGTATGGATTGATCGGCTGGTTGTATATGCGTGTTTATTCTGTGGTTGTTCCTGCCAAAAGTACCAGTACAAGGACGATTGCTAGCAGGAGGCTGGCTTTGCACAGTAGTGTGTATTGTTCTGGGATTATGCAAACTTCTGCTGCCATCTCAATCATTTGATTTTCTGCTACTCCACTTCATCCAGGAAAGGTCGGAGAAGAGCTATCCTCTATGGGCAGATGGTCAAGGGTATATTATATCTCAGGATATAGGAAAAGAAGATTGGGCTGGTTCAATTCCGCTGCTGCAGGTATGCCAACTATCTCTAATGTGTATTTGTAATTTTAGGGATTAAGAAATATCTATCACTTGTATTCTCTTTCGTTGCCCTGGTACAGCAGGTTTTCGTCAACATAAACTGTATGGTACTTACTGTGGTAATAGCGCCTAAAAGTGATAGTCAAAGTAGGTTTACATACCAGGGGTGATTACCTGATTACTTACTGTGGTAATTTAACTCACACAAATTTTGCAGTTGGTATTTACTGTACAATAAGTATCAACGCTGCAGATACTTTGTAAATTCAAATGTGATTACCTGATGTTTTTTTTACCTTGAGCAGAACAATCGGCGCATGCGGCAGCAGAAGCGGTGGCTGCGACAAAAGAAGCAGCTGAGAATTCCCATTACTCACCTGAAGCTGCTGTCAAAAGGGTCCTCGTTTTACTCCTCATCATAATCATCCTTTCGTTGTTGTATTTTACATTTTATTACTGGAAAAGTGCATGCGAGTCGCTCTCGTCGCGTACGAATGGCGTTATTCAGTTCTATTACAGCGATTTGGCTCGCGCAACACACAGATTCTCCAAGGAAAGCAAGATTGGAGAGGGTCAGTATGGCACAGTATATAAGGCGACCATAAAGGGCCATGAAATGGCTGTGAAGAAATTGAAGGCCGAGGGTGAGACCAAGGAGTTGCACCGTGAGCTCCAGACAATTAGTAATACGAAGCACACGAATCTAGTCAGTCTGAAAGGTTGGTGTGGCAGACTAAGATTGATTGATGGCAAGAGTTGTTGGAAAAGGCAGATAAAGGTTGAACTCTTGCTTGTATTTGAGTGGATACCTAATGGCAACCTGGCAGACCACCTACACAACAGGGAGCAAGTTCTATCATGGGAGAAAAGGTATGTGTTGCTCTTACTACATGCACGATCTATTTGCATTTAATAGAATTAATTTCCACCGAGAGAACATAAATATTCTATATCTTATAATAACACTAATAAGTTTTGGGGTTATGACTACTAAAGAGATATTAATCCTCTGTACTCGGAAAGCACCAGCTGATAATATTGAGACACAACATCATCAATCCTACTCCCTCCCTTCCAAAATATAAGTGTTTTTAGATATTTCATTATAAACTAAATACAGATATATATAGACATACTTTAAAGTCTAGATTCATCCCTATCGCTCCGTATGTAGTCTATAGTGCAATCTCTACGAAGACTTATATTTAGGAACGGATGGAGTAATAGTTAAACGAAAGGGGGATTTTTGATAGGTAAAATCCATATATGTCCCATATATGCACGGGTGATATATATTACTAGTGTAACACATATAGGTGCCAACACATCTGGTTTCTTATTAGCATGGTCATTTTTATCAGTTTTTTTTGCACCAAGTTGAAGTTTAGAATCCAGTGTCCAAGTCACAACAGGTCTTTTCTATACAAATTTTACCTTATTCCATTTCTTTTGCTGTAAAGATTGAATATGATAGAACTTGCACTGATATAATAACTCTGTTTCTAAATATAAGTCTTTTTATACATTTCAATAGGGCTACATACGGATATATAGGCATATTTTTGTGTAGGTTCATTAGTTTTGCTCCGTATGTACGTAGTCCATATTAAAATATCTAAAACTACTTATATTTAGGAACAAAATGAGTAATACTCAAAAAATATTTTATTTTTAGTCCATAAGTGTACCCACCATTAAGTGGTCACATTTAGCCTGTCAGACTCCCTTAACCACACATCCATGTTGGAAAAGACTAAATAAGTACATTGCTGCTTGCTTTCTTAATTATAGGGACTACATGCAAAATGTTCACTAAGGTTTATTAATTGAGCTACTATTAGAAACGGTTATACAGAAACTCTTTTAGCGGAATGAATTACCAGAATTGTGTTTTACCAAAATGTAATATCATGAATCAACAGTTAAGATATAATTATAGTTCTTACCTACATTAACATCATCAGGTAGGGTTTTACATGTGTTTCCCCATGTTTGATCCCGTTCGTTGATTTTGTGAATGGGATCGTAATGGCATGAAAAAATGGCTTGCAAATTTCTGATGTTTAGAGTGAGCAATACAAAAAAAATGTTTTTTTCTATGGCACATAGAAAATAGGTATATCGACAATGCACTTTAAATTATTCAGATCCCAGAAGACAAACAAAATTGCATGTGATGTATACATGTCACCGCATCTCATTTCCTAATGTTTTCAACAGGTACAAAATAGTGAAAGGCATAGGGTCGGCACTTCGTTATCTTCATCACGAGTGCAAGCCATCCATCTTGCATAGAGATATCAAACCAGATAATATACTCCTAGATTATCATTTCAATGCCAAGCTTGCTGACTTCGGGCTATCGATGATCACCGACCAAAATGGAGCAACAGTGTTCACAATTGCTATTGGGCCGAGGAGATACATGGATCCACAGTTAATGAAGGAGGGCGAATTTCGTTTCAACCACAAATCGGATATTTACAGCTTCGGAATCGTGCTACTAGAGATTGCATGTACCGGAAAATCAAGGGAGAATATCTTGCACATACTTGGTGGTGGCAGTGGACAACACGTTCAGGTGGATGGTCTTGCTGATCACAGGTTAAGTATCTTCGACCGTACAGAGATGGCGCGCGTGGTTGTCCTTGGCCTCCAGTGTTCTCACCCAGATGAGAGACAGCGACCTTCCATGTATATGGCAATGAGATTCCTCGAGGAAGGCATAGAGTTGCCAATTGCCAGCCACAACAGGAGAGAGCGGCTATAATGTTAGTTGTCTAATCTTGTTGTTAGTAATTTGTTTTTCCTTGCTAGTTTTCAGCTCAAGGTAGTTAGTTAGTCTTGAGCTTGCAATAATAGTTGTGCGTGCCGTGCATGCAGCGTCTGGCTGAACCCGGTCTCTAGCTTGTGGGATGGCACGAGCACAAACCGGATTGTCGCGCCAAGGTAGGATCACTACCGACCCATCATTTGCTTTGTAACGGAATAAATAGCAACGAGGAAGAAATAGTAAAGTTTCAATAATACACAACGCAAAAACTTAGCCTCTCTCGGTGAGCGTGAAATCTCATGAGAGTGAGCATAAAATCATCTTTTGGAGTGTAAATTTACTCTGACAATTGGCATCACAACCATCTTGCGATCCTGCTGACAATGTAGGACACCCGCGAGCCACAAATAATTGGTCGCCAAGAAGAAGTAGGGTGGTTGGTAGAAAATCTAGGAGTACGTGCATGCATGAGACGGAAGACTGATGGTCAAGAAAGAATGACAAAGTTGCATGTGTTACCAATAGTTCGCTTAGGGATGTCAGAAAGATAACAATGGTCCAACAAATCTGTAAATAATTTGCATGTGTTACCAATAGTTGAATGGGAAGGAACATTCTGAGTTAATAATTTTGACATGTCTTTGATATGGTTTTGACAGAAGGACTATATTTTGAGAGATTTTGCAGCATTTGGGACAACAAGCATAATCTGATAAACTAAACATGCATATGACAAATCTGGCTACTTTTATCATGTCGAAAAAGTTCTTAGTTGTCCTCGATGACATTTGGTGGTATGGAAGAGATTTTGTAAACATTGGAAAAATTGAACTTTAGGGAAGTATGATTTTGGTTAACACTTGATAATCTGAGGTTGGCAGTTCAGTTGGCACCATGAACCACTACGAATTTGTGGGTTTGGCAGTTTGTCGTTTGTGGCGCACAGACGGCTAAAAGAGCTGATTTTCCGCTGTCCTAAGGCGTCGCTGACATTCAAACTGGGGGCTATGCCCAAGCTAGAGAAGCTTGTCATGTGCTTCCGGTACGAGATGACTGCCCAATTCTTACAAGCCAAAACCCTCAAAGAAGTCTGGTTACGTGTGGAGTGGGATGATGTAAACTGGAAGCTATACAGGGATTCTCCAGCATTCCGTCCTGCGTCGTGATTTTCCAGTGCGACCACATCGGCATACTTTACGTCCTGGACTTGCGATGCCACATACACTCGACTAGCATCCTTGTCAGTCCTTGCATCAACATCGACAACAGTCGTAGCACTTATGTCTGTTGTTTCTTCATGAACTTTTGGCGCCACGTACGCCTACGTTTTTTATGGACGTGCCACACAAAAACTGCGTCTCCATTATCGAGCACACGCGGTGAAAGTGCGTTATATCGACTAGAGGGGGGTGAATAGAAGATTTTTAGAATTTCATCACTGAGGAAATTCCTTTTGAGGAAATTCCTTACTGATAACTAACTTACAGCGGAAACAGTAAAGGATCAGAAGTGCAACGTTTCACAACAGCAGTTTTTCAGAGTGAAGAATGTGAAAACAGATTGTATAGTGAGCAGGCACGCAGAATACAGATGAGGATTAACTAACGTGATGAATTTGAGGTTGAGGAAATTCAGAGAAAGTCTTCAACAAATTCTTCAAACAGTCGCAGTGAAAGTCATCAACACATAATACAAGGAAAGTAAGGAGTTGAGGAATTAGAACCCGTTTCTCAAAGAAGACAGTCGTTGATGACCCAGTTCCAACTGATGTGAGAGTCGTACATCTGGTTTGGAGCGGCTTGGTATTGAAACCAAAGGACACCCAGTCCCGGGACACACAGTCCCAACCGTATTCTCCTTGAGCTAAGGACACACAGTCCTCGCCCAACACTCGTTGTAAGTCTTCAGGGCAGACTTCCAAATCCTCACAAACTTGGTCACCCGACGATCCACAATTGAGTGCTGGAAAGCTCTAGACCATGACGCCTAACCGTCTGGAGGATGCACAGTCCTCAAAGGTAAAACGCTTCAATCCCACACAGGAACAACTTCTTTAGTGATGCTCAATCACTAGGTTTGGTTTGTGGTTTCGGTGGGTGGTGTATTTCCTCACTGATGAATTACTCTCGAAGGCTCTAAGGAATTTGGGTTGCTCTTATGAAAAGTGTTAGTTTCTAACGGAGTAGCCAACCAGCTAGTGGTTGTGGGGGGTGGCTATTTATAGCCTGGGAGCATCCCGACATGGTTTGACACTAGTGCCCTTAAATAATATGACCGTTGGAGTGGATAAGACCAGTGACTTGGCGTGGCTATCGAAACGGTCGGAACCCTCAACTGTGAGAGTCCTCATGTCACTCATATTCCTCACTTGAAACTTTTGGTAGGATTAGGCTTGGGTTGAGCATCATGAGGAAATTCATTCCATAGTGTAACTTTGACCCCCTTTAACAGTACGGTGTTCCCATTACTCAAATGCGAAGAAAGTAAAACAGAAAGTATAAATCTTCATGCTTCAAATTCTTCAGAATGATTTTCTTCAGGAACCACCGGACTTCTCAATATCAGTATCTTCATGAGGAATATCAATTTCATCGCAGATTCCTCGCGATTCATTTCTTCATCTTCAGACCAATTTCTTCAACTGAAGACATATATTTTTAGGGGTCGATATTCTTCAAATATCTCAAACTCCTCTATGACTTATAGATCCTGTGTACACTCATAAACACATTAGATACTTAACCTATAAGTCTTGAAACCAGCAAAATCATTAAGGGCACTAGATGCACTTACAATCTCCCCCTTTTTCGTGGTTGATGACAATTAGGTTAAGTCTTCAACAGGGATCAGAAATATGAAGTGTAAATACTCATTTGAGGAATTTGAAATCAAGATTCAAAGAGACTCCCCCTGAAGATGTGCATATCTTGAGGATTTTGCTTTTTACAGCAAATGCACATTGATGATTTATATCATGGAGATCTCTCCGTGAGTCTTGTAAGTCATGCATACATGTAACATATCATATGAAGAAAATGAAGATGCATGATGACAAATGGTATCTGGCGAATTCCAACATGCGTGCATTAAAACTTGAGGAATAAGCATGCGAAGAAAAACGTTCAAAAGCGTCAGAGTACCATCGGGCTTAAGTTACAACTCATTACATAAAAACTTCAGAAGAGCCAAGAGTTTGTAACTTAAATATAGTTCATAAGCCCCAAAAATATCCCGCTTGAAGACTAACTCTCAAGTTTCTCCCCCTTTGTCATCAAGTGACAAAAAGGGACAAACCGAGGACTAACACCCGTGAAGATTTCACTTCTTGGCGGTTGAGGAAGAGCCGTGATGCTTCTTGGGAGTAGTCTTCTTCCTTGGACCAATGGCAGTGTCGAGTTGTTCTTCATCAGTCTCAGCAGTGCGGAATGAAGAAAAGGAGTTGTCTTCAAGGTCTGGCACTGGAATAGGCCTGAACTTCTTCTTGGGAGGCCACGACCATTCAAAGTCTCGCTCAAAGTCCATTTCTTCAAGCTCAGTCTGAGTCTTCAGATGTGCAAGTGTAGCCCAGGTGCGATCGAAAACCTCATGCAGATAGTGATGGTTGAGCTTCATAGAGTTCTGTGTTTCAGTGAGGGTTTTCACAATGGCACCAAACTGGCGTTTGACCCATTTGTGGTTGCGATCCACCTTCTGGTGAAGACTGAGGAGGAGCTCTCTGGTATTCAGCACGCGGTGAGGAACGGGGCTTGCTGGATGAGTCTCAGTATCATCCCATGAAGAATAAGCTTCTGGCTCTCTGAACTGGCCATCAAGGGGCCTACTACCTTCTTCAATCAAGATTTTCCTTTTCCTTTAATGGACTCGAAAGTCTTCTTGTTGACCCGGATAGGAGGCATATAACCCATGTGGTTTTGGAAATCAACGTGGAAGTTGATGCCTGTCCTTGTCCTGATGAATCTCATGATCCATGGGGCATATATCTTGTGATCAAAAGGACACATAGCATTGTCGGCCAAAGTCCTCAATAATAAATCGTGAATGTTGATAGGAATACCATGGATGATGTTGAATAGGATATTCTTCATGAGGCCTACAACATCTTCTTCATCATCATGGCTATTGATCGGCGCGAGCACATTGCAGAGGATTCTCTAGACAAACCTGGGTGTGTACTTAAGCTCGTGGACGAGGAAGGTTGTTCTCGAAGATTTTCCTTCAGCCAAAGGCTTCATGAGGACTTCCATCATTCCATTTGGCAGCTCACGCTCGCCATAAAGCTTCACAGCCTCATCTGAGGGAATTGGTACGGGCAGTTCTCTGAGGAGTTCAGTAGCAGGAGCCTTATAGTGAGTGTTTTGTGACATCCAGTCAAACACCCAAGTGTTGATGTCTTCAAGGTTGCCAGATATGTGAAGAGTGGCATAGAACTGAAGAATTAACTCGCTGTTCCAGTCAGATATGTCTGAGCACATTGGGAGTAAACTTGCATCATGGAGTACACTAAGGACTGGCTCCAGGCACGGTATTGCTTCAAGCTCAATATCAGGAATATGCCTGTGTTGGAATATCTTCTTTCGTCCACAGAGCACAGAGGCATAGTAGTTCATCTGAGTCCTAGTTCAAAATTTCAGATGCCTCATTTGAGGCTTGTCATAGGAGTTCTCTCCGATGAAGTACATGCGTTATTCAAAGAAATTTTCCTTTTGAAACTTTGGACGCTTGGAGAATGGCTGACGCTGAACTGGCTGAAGATTTTGCTGAGGAATAGGAGGGGAGACAACAATGGCAGTCTCTGGGTTGGGCACGACAAATGCAGTTTCCTCAACATTTTCCTCAAGGTGAGGAATTTCAGGAGTTCGTACTTCAGGCTGAGGAGATAGTGCTTGGTGGGTGTCAGGCTAAGGAGCTTGCTCTGGCTGTGCTTCAGGCTGAGGAATGGTTTCTGCTTGCTCAGTTTGAGCAGTTGGGTCAGCATGTTCCTCGTCTTGAGGATTCTCCTCAGAGTGTGGAATTTCATCAGCTTGAGGATTTTCAGTTTGTTCTTCCTCAGCTGGCTTTGTGGCAGAGGCAGTTTTATCAGCTAGTGCAGCTGATGCTTGAACATTTTCTTTCTGAGGAATCAAAGGTTGAGGACTGTCGTCTATCTGAATTTCCTCGTCGGTGTGTTTCCGAGGGGCGACATCCTTCATTTCCTCATCTGCCTTTTTCGTTGGATCATCAATGATGACCATCTCATAGGAAGGAGCGACATTCAGGGGCACAGGGTCCAGAGGAGCAGATTCTTCAAGTGCTTTGAGGCGCTTCGCCTCTATTTCTTCTTCTGCTGAGGAGGCCTTTCTCTTTTTGGCTTCCTTTTCACAAGCCCTGGTTTTCTTCACGTCTGACGCAGACGGAATCATCTTCTTCACCTTTGAAGCTTTTGGTGAAGGGGTCCTCTCTACATATTCTTCAGCTGGTACTGAGGAACCAGCTGGAACAGAGTCATCAGCTTTCTTTGATGAAGCAGCTGGATCAGGAGCAGTCTCATCAGCTGCAGCAAATGGCCGATTCATCAACACGGCGCTCTTGGTGTACCTCCTCAGCTTGAGGAGTTTCCTCATCATGAGGAGATTCATCTGTTGGCTCCTCAATCAAGGGTTGAGGAGTTGGTGCTGGGGGTGCGGCCTTCTTGTTGTAGTCATCAACAACACTAGTGGCCAGCTTGATGAAATTGCTCTTGAGGCTTTTACGATCTGACAGCTTGGCGTACTTGTCAGTCAATTTCTTCAGCTCTGCCTGTGTTGTCACCAGTGCATCATGAGTCAATTTGAGGAGATTCTGCCTGAGGAATTTCTCCTTTTTGATCTTTGCATCTTTGGCCTGCCTGGCCTGCTGTTCTTTCCACTTGGCTTCATAGATGAAAGTGGTCACCATGTGACTGATGCCAGGCGGAAGCTTCAAGTCATCAACTAGAGTGTTTGGGTCGTCATACCAGATGTTGATGTAGTCAAGGAGGACCTTAGGGTCCATGGCCAGAGGAATGGCACTGCCTGATGCTTGAGCTACTCTTTCCTGCTTGTTTCTGATGATGGCTTGCAGGGTTTCATCATCAAATTCATCACTTCCCTCTGATGCAGACGGGACTGTGATGATTTTGATGGGGCTTGGCAGAGTTGTACGTTCAGCAGTTACCAACTTCTACGCAGGAGGTGTTGAAGACTTTGTCTCCGAGCTGGTTGCAGCTGGGAGTGAGGAGCTGGAGCTGGCGGTTGTAGGCTTCACGACTTGCTTCTGTACTGGTTTCTCTTGAGGCTTTGGAGGTAGAGCTGATGATTTTGGTGTTGAAGGTTTTGGTACTGAGGGTTTTGGTGCTGAGGGTGTTGTTACTGAAGCCTGAGCAGACTTCTCTTGAGGCTTTGGAGCCCTTGGCTTTGATGGCACAGACTGCATTTGAGGAATTTCTGAGCCCGAGGTTTCTGCAGCACACGAAGTAGCAGTACCTGAGCCAGCAGCTGAGGATTCATTAAATTTCCTCACTGCAGCTTCTGCCTGCTTTTTGAGCTTAGCCAGATGCTTTTCCTTCTCATCTGGATAGTCATCAATAGTCATGAGGCTTGAGGGATGTGCTACTTGATGATCCTCAAGTGGGGCCCTTCTGCCAGGAGGCTTCAGAGCGAATTTCTTCGCATATTTGGGAGTCACAAACCTGTAATCCTTCCACTCCTTCGCCCATCGGCATCCAATCTTCTGCAGCCGTATTTTTCTCTTGGCCATTGTCTCATTTTCATCAGGCGTGCAATAGTCCAAGTAAATGTCCTCAGGGATATCCACAGCTGTGTTCTGCTCAAGTTTCTTTCCTCCCTTCTGTTTTCTATCTTCCTCCATTTTCTTTAGTTGAGGATTTTGCTGATGAGTTTGAACTCTTGAGGATTCTGATGAGCCTTGAAGAGTTTCTTCCAGAAACGCTGCAAATGAGTTAATGTGATGAGAACCGAGAGATTCATCAGCTGACGTGTGTGTACCTGTGAACAGAGTATAGTTAAGTGGAATTTGGAGAGGTCATATGCGTTCTTAGATTTGAATAAAATGAGAAAGTTTGACATTTTGAGGAATATAACCAGTGGTTGAGGAATTTGGCTAAGCATACTGTTCTTGGGTTCCAGAGTTGTACAGATCAGAAAATTCGCACAAGTGAGGAATCTCGTGAAAATCTTAGATGCTTAGCATAGTTCATCAATGATGTGGTGATAGGTAGTGTTTGAGGAATCAAGTGCGTATCGTATCTTCAGGAAAAACAGATTTCACATAGAAGATGTAAAATTTTAGATCTAACTTGCTGTAAATATGGGATATATTTACCCTGGAAGGTGCGCACGAAGAACACAGAAAAGTGTGTGTGGAGAAGCTCTTCGGTTGCGTGTCCAATCCACCCTAACCCGGCGACAGAGGACGTCTACCGCGGCGGCGAACGAAGAAGGTCTGACTCCGGCGTGGTTCCAGCGATGGAGAAGTCGAGGGAGTGAAGCTCTTCCTCACCGGCGACGAGACTACCATCGATGGCGCTAGGGTTCGGTGGTGTATGCTGTGGCAGGAGAGTGATGGGGCGAACTAGAGGATGCCGAGGGGGATAAGGACATATTTATAGCCAAAAGTTACTGTTGGCACGAGAATGTCGAACCAAATAGCCCCTACCTCCACGTCTCCGCAGGACACGTGTAGCTCCCGTACGATGCGGTGGAGATAGTGGAGATCGTGGTTATCCGATCGTGGGAAGTGGGGGTTCAGTTACTGTGTCTTAAAGAAACAATTTTTTAAGATTTGAGGATTTTCTTTACAAAATCATCAGCTGACAAGGATGCTGTGAGGATTTTTAACAAAGTTTCAAGTAGAACGCATATGAAGAATTGAATAGACTAGATGAGTATAGCATAGAGGGAAAGTAGGGTCCGATCACATTCACTTAGCAGAAATATCAACTTGAAGAAATAGCAATAAGTGAATGCTGTTGAGGACTTGAAATCACAGTCTATCTAGTCAAAATGGAAGTCATCAAGTGTTTTTGAAGATTTTTTGATAGATCATCACAATGAAGAACAACTGTTTTTGAAGAAAAACACATTTTGAGAAAATAGAACATTTCAAGAAAATCAACTTGAGGAATTTCACATTGGGCGGTGGCGTGACCCACCATATAAGAATGTTGATTACAGACGCCGCGTACAATTGTCGTAGGGCCCTGAGAATCAATTTCTTCGTTAATTTCTTCACATTCAGAGTGACATTCTTCATTAGTTGAAGAAAATCGATTCATCATGTGTTGCACATCTAAGTCATCAACTTTGCATAAGTGTTAGGATGTGTGCATGTTTTTACAAAACATTTGAAGATTCTAAGATATTTAGCTCACACCTCAACTTGCAAAACCTTTTCTTATCCAAGGGCTTAGTGAAGATATATGCTAGTTGATCATCAGTCTTCACATGGTCGATGAGGATATTGCCCTTGAAGACATGGTCCCGAAGAAAATTATGACGAATCTGGATGTGTTTGGCATTCGAGGCCTGTACTGGGTTGTATGCAATCTTGATAGCACTCTCATTGTCACAGTAGAGAGGCACATTCTTCATGTTGATGCCGTAGTCTTTGAGGGTTTGCTTCATCCATAGCAATTGAGCGCAGCAAGAACCAGCAGCAATGTACTCAGCTTCGGCAGTGGAGAGTGATACGCAGTTCTGCTTCTTTGAGGACCATCAAACTAGTGATCTTCCGAGGAAATGGCATGTGCCAGAAGTTGACTTGCGATCCACACGGTCAACAGCATAGTCTGAATCAGAATACCCTACCAGATGAAGATTGGAGCCCTTGGGATACCATAATCCTAGTGTTGGTGTGTGAGCTAAGTATCGAAGAATATGTTTCACAGCCTTATGGTGTGATTTCTTCGATTTTGCTTTAAAACGTGCACACATGCAAACACTAAGCATTATATCTGGCCTAGATGCACATAGATACAATAAAGAGCCAATCATAGAACGATATACCTGCTGATCGAAATCTTTACCATTTTCATCAATGCCGAGGTGGCCGTTGGTAGGCATTGGAGTCTTGGCACCTTTGCATTCGTGCATGTTGAATTTCCTCAGAACATCCTTGAGGTATTTCTCCTGTGATATGAAGATTCCATTGCTTTGTCGGCGAATTTGAAGACCTAAGAAGAATTTCAGCTCCCCCATCATGGACATCTGATATTCTTCACTCATCATGTAGGCAAATTCATCACTATATCTTTTGTCAGTACAACCAAATATAATATCATCGACATATATTTGACATACAAATATCTCATTATCATATGATTTTGTAAAAAGAGTTGGATCGAGTGAACCAGGTTTGAAGCCTTTCTTCATGAGGAATTCCTTCAATGTATCATACCATGCCCGAGGGGCTTGCTTGAGGCCATAAAGAGCCTTTTTGAGTCTGAAGACTTTTTCTGGATTCTTTGGATCCTCAAAACCTGGGGGCTGAGCAACATATACTTCTTCCACAAGCTTACCATTGAGGAATGCACTTTTCACATCCATTTGATATAAGGTGATGTTATGATGATTAGCATAAGCAAGTAGTATTCGAATAGCTTCAAGTCTAGCAACATGTGCAAAAGTTTCATCGAAATCTATTCCTTCAACCTGGGTGTAGCCTTGGGCTACAAGTCGTGCCTTGTTCCTCACCACTTGACCGTCCTCATCTTGCTTGTTTTAAAAAATCCACTTGGTGCCGATAATGTTGTGCTTGCGAGGATCTGGTCGTTTGACGAGCTCCCATACGTCATTCAGCTTGAATTGAAGAAGTTTGTCTTGCATAGCTTGGATCCACTCCGGTTCCAAAAAAGCCTCAGCAACTTTTGAGGGTTCTGTGATGTATACAAAGGAAAAATGCCCACAAAAGTTTACTAAGTGTGAAGCTTTTGAGCAAGTGAGAGGACCTGGCGCGTTGATGTCGTTGAGGATTTTGTCAAGTTCTACTTCGTTTGCAATCCTCGGATGAGCTGGATGAGGATTTTGTCTGGGCTGAGAAAGTGGTGCTGGTGCAATTTCCTCAGGAGCATCTTCTTGATTTTTATCAGTGATGGGGATCGTTTCTTCACCAATTTCCTCAGTGGGGACAATGTCTTCAGTTGGCTTGAGCTTTATTGCTTCCTCAGGAGACAACTTATCTGGATCAGAAGGCAATTGCTCTCTTTGCGAGCCATTAGTTTCATGGAACCGCACATCTACAGTCTCAACAACTTTGTTGTGATAGTTGTTGAAGACTCTGTAAGTGTGCGAGTCTTTTCCATAACCGAGCATAAAACCTTCATGTGCCTTAAGTGCAAATTTTGAGCTATGGTGAGGATCTCTAATCCAACATTTGGACCGAAGACTTTGAAATAACTTACATTGGGTTTCTTGTCAGTGAAGACTTCATATGAGCTTTTCTTGAGGAATTTGTGAAGATATACCCTGTTGATGATATGGCATGCAGTGTTGATTGCTTCAGGCCAAAAGCGACGAGGGGTCTGATATTCTTCAAGCATAGTTCTTGCCATTTCAACCAGAGTCATGTTCTTCCTTTCGACGACACCATTCTGCTGAGGAGTATAAGGAGTAGACAATTCGTGAGTAATACCAAGTTCATCAAGATAATCATCAAGACCAGTGTTTTTGAACTCAGTTCCGTTATCACTCCTGATATGTTTGATCTTGATGCCAAAGTTCGTCGAGGGCCTTGAAGAAAATCGTTTGAAGATTTCCTGCACTTTAGTTTTATACACTATGATATGCACCCAAGTATATATGGAATAATCATCAACTATGACGAAGCCATATAAAGATGTTGCATTGGTTAGTGTGGCATAGTGAGTTGGTCCAAATAAATCCATATGAAGCAATTTGAATGGACGTGTAGTGGTCATGATAGTCTTAGAGGGATGCTTGGATCTGGTCATTTTCCCAGATTCACAAGCACCGCAGAGATGATCCTTGAGGATTTTGACTGATTCGATGCCGATGACATGCTTCTTCTTCGTGAGCGTGTGCAAATTCCTCATGCCTGCATGACCTAGTCTTCGGTGCCACAGCCATCTTTCTGAGGTTTTTGCTAGTAAGCAAGTGGCTGGTTGAGGGCCTGTAGAGAAATCAACAATGTACAAATCCCCTCTTCTTACACCTTCGAAGACTTTGGATCTGTCAAATTCCATGATGACTACACATCTATATCTACCAAAGATAACAATCATATCAAGATAACAAAGCATAGAGACTAACATAAGGTTAAAACGAAGGGATTCAACAAGCATCACTTTGTCCATATGCCTATCCTTGGAAATAGCCACTTTGCCAAGTCCCAATACCTTGCTTTTACCTTTGTCAGCATATGTGATTTGCTTCAGAGGTGATGGAGTTAGTGGCATATTCAATAGTAAGCTTTTATCACCAGTCATGTGATGTGTGCAGCCACTATCAAGAACCCACTCAGTATTCTTGGGTTTGTCATCCTGCAGATGAATTAGTACAGCTTACCATCTCATATGCTTCAGATTTGAAGAATATGATACTAATTTCATCAGATCAGTAATTTCATCATAACAGAAATGTAAGGACGTGTGAAATATTTCTATTTCATCAATCATTAGCTTGCGTCCTATCAAGCATTTCTTCAGGTCTCCAGCAAATTCTTCAGATGATGATTTTCATCTGGAGACCTGACCTGCAGAAGTGATTAGTTCGATTTCTTCACCACCCACATCTGAAGGGGTGGCAAAGCATTCATCATCCTGCGAGCACCATATGATAAAGGTGGCATTGAAGCCAATGCACTTCTCTTAACAGTAGGGGGATTAAAGTACTCATATGAATATGCAAAGAACTGGTTTGAGGATTTATGAACATAATGATTTTAGGAGTAAGGCTCATATTCATATTCCTTGTAGTTTCCCTGCATGTTAGACGCATTAGCATGGGTACGAGCATAGTTTTGACCAGTTGAGGATTTTTATCTGGGGTTCATATTCTTAAGTGGTGGTGTCATGAGGACATTCACCTGAAAATTTTCAAGACAGCTTTTGGGAACCCAGATTTTCCTCAGAGGAGGGCCATTCCTGCAGTTAGTTCCAACATATCGAGCAAATACTTTACCAGATTGATTTTTGAACAGTTTATAGTTGGAGTCAAATGACTCATCTGAGGAATGGGATAATTCACATGAAAAGCCAGTTAGATTAGATGGATCAAAAGGAGGCCCAGTAGCAGCAACCCATGAGGTTTTGGGATATTGCTCAGGTTTCCAATACGATCCATCAGCATTTAATTTTCTCTCAAAAGCAATTCCTTCTTTCCTCGGGTTCCTGTTCAAGATCTGCTTTTTGAGCACATCACAAAGGGTTTGATCTCCTTTGAGGCTTTTGTACATGCCTGTCACGTACAATTCCTTCAACCCTGCATTTTCGTCAGTAACATTTGTGTTTTCCTCAAGTGAGGAAATAGACACAGCAGGTGAAGTTGAAGAATTTGTAGAAATGGTAGCATTTGATGATTCTGGTGAGGAATTAGCAGTTTCGCGTTCTATGCATTTAAGACATGAAGGAATAAATTCAACTTGACTAGCGCTGATATGTTGAGCTAGTAATGAATCATTTTCCATACGAAGATCATCATGAGACATCCTCAGCTTGTCAAGATCAAGCTTCCTTTGAAGAAATTCATAGGAAAGCTTCTCATGATCAGTGAGGAGTGTATCATAACGATCGTGAAGATTTTTAAATCTAGACTGAAGACTTTTCATGTCCTCAGTGAGGATTTGGGTAAGGTTCATTTCGTCATTCAACAGATCATCACTTTTGTCTAGCAGTTTCTGAAGCTTTTCCAGAGCAGTTTGTTGTTTAGTGGCAATGATAGCAAGTTTACTGTAACTGGATTTCTTATAATCATTAGGTTCACAGTCACTTGAATCAGAGGAGGAGGCATTATTTGGTGCAAGACTAGCCTGTCCGGATTCTAAGTCTTCTTCAGAACCCTCTTCTTCATCACATTCCTCTGATTCTGCCTCGGAGTCCATTTCCTTGCCAATAAGTGCCCGAGCCTTTCTGAAACTAGTCTTCTTGTGTGATGAGGGCTTTGAAGATGAGGATTTTGAAGATTTCTTCTTCTTCTTCGAGTCATCAGAAGTGTCATCCTTGTATTTCTTCTTCTTTGATTCCTTTCCCCCACGGGGACAATCAGCAATGTAATGACCTGATTTCTTGCACTTGTGACAGGTTCGTTTCTTGTAGTCCTCAGATGAAGATTCTGATTTCCTCATGTCTCTTCTTGAAGATTTACCGAACTGGCCACGTCGTGTAAATCTCTGGAATTTCCTCACGAGCATTGCAAGCTCCTGTCCAAATTCTTCAGGGTCACAAATTCTGTCATCTGTGTCATCTTCTTCAGATGAGAAAATTGCTCTAGCCTTCAGTGCACGTCGTCTGGAATAGCTTTGTCCATATAGATCTCTCTTTTCTTCTAGCTGGAATTCATGAGTATTTAGCCTTTCAAGTATATCAGCTGGATCCAGCATCTTGTAGTCTGGTCTTTCTTTAATCATCAGAACTAAAGTATCAAATGAAGAATCCAAAGATCTCAGCAGTTTCTTCACAACTTCGTGATCAGTGATGTCTCGAGCTCCCAGTGCTTGCAGTTCATTTGATATGTCAGTGAGGCGATCAAAGGTGTCTTGGCAGCTTTCATTGTCATGTCTCTTGAAGCGATTGAAGAGATTGCGAAGAATATCAACACGAGAGTCACGCTGGATTGATACTCCTTCATTTACCTTACACAGTCTCTCCCAGATGAGTGTTGCAGAGCCTAAAGCACTTACTCTTACAAACTGGCCTGGGCTCAGATGGCCACACATGATGTTCTCCGCTTGAGAATTGAGTTGCTTGAATTTCTTCACATCAGACACAGTGACACTGGCAGAGATGATGGGGACGCCATTTTCCACAATATACCAGAGATCATTATCAATAGCTTGTAGATGCTTTTGCATTTTGTTCTTCCAGAAGGGAAAGTTCTTTCCTTCGTAGGTAGGACATGCTGCAGTCACCTTAAACATGCCTGCAGTCGACATAACTAAAACTCCAGGTGGTTAAACCAAAATCACATAGAACAAGGGAGTACCTTGCTCTGATACCAATTAAAAGTGCTTTATATCGACTAGAGGGGGGTGAATAGGAGATTTTTAGAATTTCATCACTGAGGAAATTCCTTTTGAGGAAATTCCTCACTAATGACTAACTTACAGCGGAAACAGTAATGGATGAGAAGTGCAACGTTTCACAACAACAGTTTTTCAGAGTGAAGAATGTGAAAACAGATTGCACAGTGAGCAGGCACGCAGAATAGAGATGAGGATTAACTAACGTGAGGAATTTGGGGTTGAGGAAATTTAGAGAAAGTCTTCAACAAATTCTTCAAACAGTCGCAGTGAAAGTCATCAACACATAATACGAGGAAAGTAAGGAGTTGAGGAATTAGAATCCGTTTCTCAGAGAAGACAGTCGTTGATGACCTAGTTCCAACTGTTGTGACAGTCGTACATTTGGTTTGGAGCGGCTTGGTATTGAAACCAAAGGACACCCAGTCCCGGGACACACAGTCCATAACGTATTCTCCTTGAGCTAAGGACACACAGTCCTCGCCCAAAACTCGTGGTATGTCTTCAGGGCAGACTTCCAAACCCTCACAAACTTGGTCACCCCGCGATCCACAATTGACTGCTGGAAAGCTCTAGACCATGACGCCTAACCGTCTGGAGGTTGCACAGTCCTCAAAGGTAAAAGGCTTCAGTCCCACATAGGAACAACTTCTTCAGTGATGCTCAATCACTAGGTTTGGTTTGTGGTTTCGGTGGGTGGTGTATTTCCTCACTGATGAATTGCTCTCGAAGGCTCTGAGGAATTTGGGTTGCTCTTATGACAAGTGTCAGTTTCTAACGGAGCAGTCAACCAGCTAGTGGTTGTGGGGGGTGGCTATTTAGAGCCTAGGAGCATCCCAACATGATTTGACACTAATGCCCTTAAATAATATGACCGTTGGAGTGGATAAGACCAGTGACTTGGCGTGGCTATCGAAACGGTTGGAACCCTCAACTGTGAGAGTCCTCATGTCACTCATATTCCTCACTTGAGGTTTTTGGTAGGATTAGGCTTGGGTTGAGCATCATGAGGAAATTCATTCCATAGTGTAACTTTGACCCCCTTTAACAGTACGGTGTTCCTATTACTCAAATGCGAAGAAAGTAAAACAGAAAGTGTGAATCTTCATGCTTCAAATTCTTCAGAATGATTTTCTTCAGGAACCACCGGACTTCTCAATATCAGTATCTTCATGAGGAATATCAATTTCATCGCGGATTCCTCGCGATTCATTTCTTCAGCTTCAGACCAATTTCTTCAACTGAAGACATATATTTTTAGGGGTCGATATTCTTCAAATATCTCAAACTCCTCAATGACTTATAGATCCTGTGTACACTCATAAACACATTAGATACTAAACCTATAAGTCTTCAAACCACCAAAATCACTAAGGGGCACTAGATGCACTTACACGCGGCAATCGCTTTCTTCGCCCCAGCAAAAATAGGACTTACACCTGTAGTATTGATGTATGTTTTGAAATCACCCCCCCCCCCCGCCCCCGCGCATTCATAGCATCGACACGAGTTTCCAAACCATGATGTTGAGAGCGGACTTTTTTTCACGTAGAGCAACAATCTCTTTAGCCGACACTTAAAGAAGTGGGTCCTTCTAGTTCATGAATTCACAAAAGCTTGTGTTTCCAGCAACCGGCCTCCATAAGACAAAAGCTTGCCCTTTCAGCAACTCAGTTTTTTCTCGAATCGATCCTCAATACATTTCCACTCCTTGTTAGATAACTTCCGTGATGAATTGGTATGCCTAGATAGCTCAATGGGAAGCTACCTAATTCGCAACTGAATAGTTAGCTACCTAATCCTGCTCATCTTTGACCTTCCCAAAGCGAGACAACTATTCAAACAAGCAAAGGACCGACTTCATATTTCTTGCCTTTGCTACATCATGCTCCATGAATAAAATAGTGTCATCTGCGTATTGTAGTATGGACACACCATCATCAACTAGGTGTGGTATTTAGCCCTCCCAATCATAATTGCCAACATATCCGCAACTATATTGAAGATGATAGGGGACATTGGGTCTCCCTACCTAAGACCTTTATGCATTTGGAAATAATGTCCAATGTCATCATTGACCTTAATTTCAATGCTTCCCTTTTGTACAAAGGATTCGTCGTGCTTCCTCCATAAGTCGTAAATACCCTTCATACGAAGAGCTTGCAGAAGAAAAGGCCACTTTACTTTGTCATAAGGTTTCTAATAATCCACCTTGAAGATAACCCCATCGAGTTTCTTTGAGTGAATTTCGTGAAAAGTTTCATCAAGGAAAACCACACCCTCAAGTATGTTTCTGCCCGACATGAAAGCAGTCTGACTTGGTTGCACAACCTCATGTGCAATCCCCGTCAATCTATTTGTCCCAACCTTAGTGAATATCTTGAAACTCACATTAAGCCGACAAACATGACAAAATTGTTCAATGCGCACAACCCCCTTCTTCTTTGGCAACAATGTGATTGTCCCAAAATTAACGTGGAACAACTGCAAGTGCCCATTGAACAAATCATGGAACATCAGAAGTAAGTCATCTTTAATTATGTACAAGCATCTCTTATAGAATTCTGTCGGGAACCCATCCAGTCCTGATGCCTTTTTATTTTCCATTTTCTTAATGGCTTCAAACACCTCTTTCTCCATGAATAGCGTCGAAAGAACCTCATTCTCGTCAGCCCCAAGGTGAGGTTTATCTTCGACCCTTTGCTCATCCATGGACACGAAACTATCCTCGTTGATCCTTTGCGTATACTTGGCGGAGACGGGAGGAACCAACGGTGATGCTTCGTCAGGTCAGCATGACACGGCCTGTCGGTACCAAACACTCATATGCCTACTGGCAACTTCTAGAGCCTTACTCCACTGTCACTCTCCCTACTCACTCGGCCCTCCATTGATAGATCCTTCGTTGTACTCGTAATCCTGAATGTGAACCTCGTTATTCGCCGTGTCCACAGTCATGTCCACGAGCGTGATAGTGGGCCGTGCGGTAGCAAGGAAATGCATATCTTTTCAGGGGTTGTTTGGATAGGTGGAATCATAGAAAGCCTATTCTATATCTTTTCAGGGGTTGTTTGGATATCAAACCAACCATTGTAAGTCACATCTTCAAAATAGTACGAAAGGCAGTGCGGGCATCAGTGCTGCTCCTTCGGTTCTTCCCAACCACTTCCACCCATGTCATCATCTGATGATCAAACCGCCAAAGTGATTAATTTATATATTCACTAGTTCCAACCATGCAATAGAGAACCACGGCGGTGGAGCCATGGAAGTGGTGATCTTTTTATTTCTTTTGGCGGTGGAATTAGTGGAGTTCGAATGAACAATGGATTTCACCAACTTTCTCTCCTTATTTGACGAACAATCTTAGGTTTTCGCCTACGAAAACACTAGTATAACACATTCATTAGAAAATATAATTATATAGACCTGTTTTAAACCAATACTAGTAAATGACACATGCCATGCACGTGTACTTCCTCTATCCACATATATAGGACCTAATACGTGTTTCCAGGTTACCTTTGACGATAAGTTAAAGTAATAGTATATGACAGGCATGTTACACAAACCATATCATGAAATTCATGAGTGAAAGTAGTTTCTAATAACATAATTTTTATATCGTACATCTCACAAATATGTATGTATGTATATATATATATATATATATATATGTAGCTGGTCTATTCTACTAATATTTGCATAATAATATTCTGCACATGCTTTTGAATTGGAAAGCTATAAATTAGGCGCAACATCGCCACATTGAACACTTTATGATATTCCTCGCGGTTTAAGAGCAATTTCGAAAACGGTGCGGCGCCCGACGAGTGTCAGCGAGCATATTTTGCATTTGTTTTCAAACAGCTCGTCGGAACGATGCAAATGATACGCCGTTGAACAGATATCATTGAGGCACAACTTTTATATATAGAATACTCTCTCTAATTCCTTACGGTTTAAGAGCAATTCCAAATTTACCCAAACACGGAAACTCAGTTTTTCAATTTTTGCTATTTTACAGTACGGTTTTCGCTGCACTTTTTTAATCGTTTCCCGAAATGAGGTGTGTGATACGTCGTTGGAAAGCTATGCAAGATGCATAACTTTCATATGAGGAACATGTTTTGAGATTCCTTATGGTTTTAAATTAATTTTGAATATAGTGCGGCGCCCGACGAGTGGCAGCGAGCGTATTTTGTGAATTTTTCGAAACCGCTCATCGGAATGATGCAAATGATATGCCGTTGAAAGGATATCAACGAGCCGCAACTTTTTCATGTAGAACACTCTCTATAATTTCGTACGGTTTAAGAGCAGTTTTGAAATTACCAACGTGCGGACACTCTGTTATTCGGGTTACCAAAATCGATGCGTGAATTGCATGAGACAGAAAATCACACTTCTTCTAAAGGAAAACCACACTGCATCAAATGGGCAAGCAAACTGCATAATTTGTTTTTTCAGCCGTAAATTTTTCCACACGAGGAAGTGGACTCTGCTTCACATCGGGGCGTACATGAACCACAACACCATCGAAAAGTGGACCGTGTTACTTTTTTTTGTCATTTTCTTAACAATTTTTTGCACTTCACATTTTTGGGAGTAAGTGAACCACTGAGGGATCACTAGAAGAGTGTGTAGGTGGGGGGGGGGGTGAATAGACTACTAGCATGAATTTAAAACTTAATCTTTTTCCAAGTTAATTGGTTGGCATATTTTAACAGTTTCAGCAAGTCTAGCAAGTCTAAGAGCCCTACACATGCATGTCAACAAATATGGCAGCGGAAACTAAAGACATTGCACATGATGGAAAGAGTTGAGATAAGTAGATCAAACGCAATTGGAGACGCAAGGATTTTTTCCGTGGTTCCGATAGGTGGTGCTATCGTACGTCCACGTTTATGGAGTCTTCAACCCACGGAGGGTACCGGTCGTGAGAGTCCACGGAGGGCTCCACCCATAAGGGTCCACGAACTAGCAACCTTGACTATTCCATAACGGCTTTCGTCCACGAAGGACTAGCCTCACTACGGGTACATCTTCACGAAGTAGGCGATCTCCTTGCCCTTACAACTTCTTGGTTCAACTCCACAAAATGAAGTAGGAGGATCCCAAGAGACACCTAACCAATCTAGGAGGCACCACCCTCCAAAAGGTAATAGGCTCGGTAAATATGATGAACTCCTTGCTCTTGTGCTTCAAGATGATAGACTCCTCAACACACAATCACTCTCTCACAGATTTGGCTTGGTGGAAGAGATGCGATTGGTCGAAAGCCACTTGGGGAGGCTAGAAATCAAGATCCATATGGTTGGAGTGGAAGATCTTGACCTCAACACAAGGGTAGGTGGCTCTCTCTCAGAAAAACTGGATGGGGCAAGTATGGAATAGTTCTGAGTGCTTGACTTGTGAGTAGGTGGTGGTGAAGGGGTATATATAGGCATATCCAAACATCCAACCATTACACACAAAATGACCAACTCGGTGATCAAAAGGTGGCAACTTTTGGTATCGAAGTGGTATCGAAGTGACCAAAAGGTGGCAACTTTTGAATGTCGGTGAGACCAATATAGGAAACTCGGTTGCACCGATCAGGTGACCAACGGTCAGATTTCCCATTCTCGGTGACGCCAATCAAACAATCTCGGTGGTACCGATATTGTGAATTTGTGTAACAGAAAGTTGGCAACCCAAACTCGGTGGCACCAAAGCGGAATTGGTTGCACCGAAAGGCTAGGGCTTGGCTAGTGTCTCTCTGAGTTTGGGAATCGGTGGCACCGAGTGGAAAGTGTTGGTTGCACCGATTTTGGATATTTGAATTTTGACAAACTTTTGGGGAAGAGCTTGTGGGTGTTTTTGGTGACTAACGCTGGTGCACGTATGAGCATTTTGTTCACCAATCAATACATTACCCCTTTTAATAGTATTGGCTTTCCTATGGACTCAAAGTGATTTCTCACAAAGTAAAATGTAGAGTTCTCTAGCTTGAAGTTTGCCAATATTATTCCTTCTTCTTCTTCTCCTTGGGGATACTCTTCACACTCCTTTTGCCAACCCATCACTCTCTATGGACTTTATCTGAAATACACTAGGTAGAAATATTAGTCCAAGAGACAATGTATGTTGTCATGAATTATCAAACCCACCAAGGGAGCATGTTGTGCTTTCAACCGCGACGCTACCGAAAGTGAACCGCATTAGTTTTTCTTGTCTTTTTTCATACTTATTTTTTTACATGCTAGACCAAGCGAGTGGACCATAGGGACTGAGCGAGTGAACAACATCTAATAATAAGCGAGCTTCTTTTATATATTTTGGTTTCTGTTTAGCAAGTGAACCATGGATGAGTTTTGTAGCGAAGTGCGTGAGGGAACAAAGTGAGCTTCAAAATATAAATATTCATTCATTATATTTACACAAGCCACACTCACATTAGTCAACCACATTAGGCTTTATTTTTTCAAAATGTACACTAATGTTGCACGCCGTTTGAACCTCTCTTTTTTCATATCCCTTTGAAAACGTGAGCTACATACACAGCGGTGGGAACATGTGGATCGGTGTTGGTTTTTTCGAGCGAGGAAGTGAACCGTGAGCCGGGCGGAAGTGGACCGCTGCGCAGCTATAAGGAAATTACATCGGGACCAACTGAAGTAAACTAAATTACATGGCGAATATTTTGTTTGTTTGTTTTCTCGCAATTGAACTGAAGTTCATGGTGAACCGAACTATGATTACATGCAAATTCAAAAAAATTACACCACGCCAGTAGCTGAACCACATGGTCACCCCTAGGAACTGCACATCGTCACCAGCCGGACTACATCCCCGTGCGCCGCTTGGTCGTGCTCCCGTTGTTGTCGGTAGAGACCAAATGGTCTCTACAAGTCAACTGCAGGCGCCCGTTTGCCGAACTGCACGTCCAAAGCAACCGGGGCGCCTGCAAAGCCGCTCGCCACCGATGCCCTTATTGGATGCCTTCCCCTCCGACGACAGCGTCGGATGGCACCACACAGCCAGCTTGTACGCGTGTCCTTCCCCTACAAGTCGCTCTTGCGTCGCAATCTGAAGAATCAAAATAGAGAATGAACTCCAAGAAAGGAAGAGGACAAGGAGCTTTTGACGGAGCTAGGGTCACACAGGGACGGAGTGACCTCACCTACATGGTATCTCATGGATTGTAGAGGTGAGGATGACGAGGGAGACCGGGGAAGGAGTTGGCCGGTGAGCCATGGAATTACAGGAGGAGTGGAAGTAGGGGAGGAGGTGGGGGAACAGACGGGGGCTTATTGTCCCGACGCGACGTGTAGTTCCTCCAATCATCCCGCCTTCCCGTCATGGGGGTAGCGGCGGCGTAGAGCCTTGATCTTGTGCGTGCGGGATGCCATAGTGAGGGGGAGGGGCGGAGCGGCTGGGGAAGCCGCCCGGGATCTTGACGGATCGATGGCGACTTGGCTAGGAAGCCGGCGGCCTGGGAGAGCTCCACGTAGCGCCGCGCGGAAGAACCGGGGAAGGAGTTCCGGTGAGCTTTATCCCATTCACAATTATATGGTGAGGTGACATGCTTGCATGTTAGATAAATATTCATTTCCCATGTATGATTGCATGTTGAGGTGTCTCTTATCTCATTCATAATTGTATGATGAGGTGGCATGCTTGCATGTTAAATAGTCTTTTCCCATGCATGATAGCATATTGAACTCGGCCTTATCCCATTCATAATTGTATGATGAGGTGGCATGCTTGCATGTTAAATAGTCTTTTCTCATGCATGATAGCATATTGAACAGGGCCTTATCCCATTCATAATTGTATGGTGAGGTGAGATGCTTGCATGTTAATATAAATAAGTTAGTGGAGATAACTCTTTTAGGTATTTAGGATTTATTTTATTTTTCATTTCTAGTATGTTAAACTGCTAATGCTATACTATTGCATTCATTTTTTGTGTTGTCTCGCCTTATCATCTTGCCTACTTCCATGTAGCTTGCTACTCCCTCCGTTCCTAAATATAAGTCTTTTAAGAGATTTCACTAAGGGTCTACATACGGAGCAAAATGATTGAATCTATACTCTAAAGTGTGTCTATATACATTCATATATAGTCCACTAGTGAAATCTCTACAAAGACTTATATTTAGAAACGGAGGGAGTAGTTGCTAGTACTACTCTAGTGCTCGTGTCACGAGAATTTCCCAAAAATTTCTGGATGTCAATGGAAACAATCATGTGTGCGCCCAGCAAACTTCATTCGAGAATGGTAGGCTGCCAGGACAAGGGACGCCCCACCACGAATCCCTGCAATGTAGGCCATAATATTGACATATCCGATGGTGTCTGTGTGGCCACACAGCCCTCTAGAATGAGCCAGTAAATACGAGCTTTCGGATTAGAAAGGTCCAATGTCTTATCTTACTTGCTATTGGTATACTGTATAGTACTCCCGAAATACTTGTTGTAGAAATGAACAAGTATTTTCGGACGAAGGGAGTAGCATAGAAGATCTATCAAGGAATAAAGCTAGATCAACTTGGACATTATTTTTTAACAAAGCCAGGTAAAATCATGAACTTCGAGCAATGCAACGACTAAGACACGCATAAATCTAACGCCATCACCAGTCATTTAACTCGATAATTAGCTACACTACAAACTTATACTACAAACCACTACAGTCAACGTCATTTGTCTTCCCCCGCAAAAACAATATCAGTTTACTTGTTCATGGTACTGATTACACTGTATATTTTGTATATTTTGCAGGAGGCCAGTAGTTAGAGTTATATATAGATAGAGAAAAAATTGCCAAATGATCCCTCTAGGTGCAACTTGCTCATCGATCGAACCAACTAAACCCCACATAATTAACTACTTGCTTATGAATATAGGATTGTGAGTTATAGAAAAACCTCAAGAAATAAAATAGGCCTATAGAGAATAAATAGTAACGTGCCTCAGTTAACGTATTTACAAGTTGGATTTGACATTATTCACCCAGTTTTTTTGTTTCTCATTGTACAAACCATGTTTGGATTTCAAACTTCAGAAATTTTCATCGCCTTTTCGATGCTCTTTTAAACTTTCTTTCATACATTGCATGCTATAGTCTTCACTATGTTCTTCAGGTTCTTGTACTGTTACGATGGTGATTGGACTTGTCATCGCACTAGTTGCATTGGCAGCTGGTTGGTTTTGGCACCGGAGGTACATGTCACGGTGGCAGCATAAAATGCAAGGTACTGTAGTTTACTTTTAAAAAGGAGGATAAACCCCTAGCATCCACAAAGATTGATGCAGACAACCATATATTATTAGCTAATGTAATTTCTTAATAAATAGACTTACCAAAAAGAAAGGAAATTGGAGGCCATCCACATAGGAGAAGCCTCGCGCCAATATCTCTAAATCCTACCACCATAGCAATAGGCGATATAGCATCAAACAAAGGGCACAACACACCAAAACAACGCCTTCAAGAAGGAATTGCCGCTCCAAAACAAGGTATTATAATGTGAAATTTGGTTGAACTGTGTTATAAGCGACAAATTGACAAAGCTTCCTAACTTAAATTAATCTGAACAAATATCTTGTATGGTTTGTGTTATTAGTGAAGCATATGGGCCAGATTCAAGTAATACCCGGCACCTCCAATGCAACCACCACACCCTCGACTGCAAGCATAGGTAAACAACTCTCTTTGTTCACACTGTTAGGCGTTCACAACTTCACATGGAAACCCCTCAGTACAGCCATCATTTTTTCTATAACCGTCCCTTTCAAGGAGCTATTACTTGGCACATTTCCTATATAGTATATGCCATTGTTAATTTTTCTGTTTTTCAGAAAAGGAAAATGGTCAACAAAGTTATTCCAAAGTAGATGTTCCAAGGAGTTTCCCTTATGAGGAATTGTCACAAGCAACAGGTAACTTCAACGAGAACAGAAAGCTTGGAGAGGGTGCTTCTGGTGCTGTCTACGAAGGTACACTTGCAGGCATAGATACAAGCGTGGCAATAAAAAGGATCAAGGAAACGTCATCAGATCAAACAAAAAAGGCCTTTGTTAACGAAATTAAAATAATGAGCCAGCTGCATCATCGGAACATTTTAAGTCTAAAGGGTTGGTGTGAGGAAGACAAACATCTACTGCTTATCTATGAAATAATGGAGAACGGTAGCCTTGAGGACCATCTTTACCCGGAGAATGGTGCCATGGATACTGCAGTTTATGGTGAAACAGACAATGACGCACGTCCGGCTTCACACCTAAGTTGGTTGGTAAGGTATGCACGGTATCTTTATGTATATATGGGCCATGCATGCATGTGTATTAATTACTCATCTTTAAGATAATACTCCCTCTGTTCCTAAATATAAGTGTTTGTAGAGATTTCACTAGATGACTACATACGGAGCAAAATGAGCGAATCTAGGCTCTAAAACATGTCTATATACATCCGTATATAGTCTCTTAATGAAACCTCTAAAATGACTTATATTTAAGAACGGATGAAGTACTATACTAATGTAGGCACGCGTGCATGTTTCAGGCACAACATAATAATTGGTATAGCCTCCGGTCTAGCATACCTCCATAAGGAATGTCGGGTTGTCATTGTGCATAGGGATCTCAAGCCAGCTAATGTAATGCTGGACAGGAACTGGAATGCTAAACTGGTCGACTTTGGGCTGGTGACGCAACTCAGTCATACCCAAACCTCGCGTAATATGGACAATATCCGTGGGACTAGAGCATACATCGACCCCGCATATCTGGAGAGTGGCAAGGTATCTGAGCAATGTGATGTCTACAGCTTAGGCGTGGTACTGCTTGAGATTGTCTGTGGTACAAAACCATCCATCCTGCAAAGTAGTGATAAGCACAGCCTTATTGAGATGGTCCAGGACTGTGATCGGAGCAACAGAATTCTTGATGCAGCTGATAAAGGGCTCAGGGGGCAGTTCGATAAGAAGATCGAAGCTGTGTTGCGGCTCGGGCTCCAGTGTGTCCTCCCAGATCACCATAATCGTCCACATGCTGGAAGAGTGAGGGATCGCTTAATGGAGCTGCTGGAGAACGGGAAGGTAGCTTTCTCAACCCCCCAACCAAGTGAAGAGCAATTCGGTATGTGCTTTTTTAACTCCGTAAAGTTTCCTTTATATTATAACCATGTGCTAACAAAAGCACACACATATAGCTTTGTTTGTGTGCCGTCAATGAAACAGAGGTCCTTCAACCACACATGCATGACGACCATCACTTTAGCTTTGAACAAACCATTTAGAAAATACAAAGAATTTAAAGGTAAAGAACATAACTTTCTAGGTCCATGAATTTACTCTTCGCCCAACCCTGCTCTCGCGACGCGAGGGGGGGGGGGTGCTAGAACCCAGGCGAGCGCCTACAACCTCCTCCTCGCCTCCCGTCCCCTCGCAAATTGTGGCACTCATCCCGGGACGCAGCGGTCACGACATGTGCGGTGCAAGCGACGCGGCGAACGGTCGTGCCGGCGGCGCTGGCTCGGCTCGGTGTGGAGGGGTGGGGGCTGCGCACGGCTGGTCTGAGGTGACTCCTGCCGGCTAGTGGATTTGATGATGTCGGTTGTTGCCTTGCGGTAGGGCATAGGGGCAGAGGGCGTTAGTGGCTGAGCCATGTGTGTGCTGCAGCCTGCAGGTCTATGCCGACCCCTGATTGTGGGGTGGCCGCAGGGACAAAGCTAGAAAAAATATTTACTCGGGTCATGTCTATAATACTGGAATTATCTTAATAAATAAATAGTGTTTAGTAATAAATCAATGAAGGATTTACTAATATCATTGGGGTCAATTGACCCCAATGCCTACAAGGCAGCTACGTCCCTGGGTGGTCGGCCGCTCGTGATCGTGGCGTCCATGGAAGGCATGGCGGTTCGATCTAGATCGGCCAGATCTGGCAGACGACGCTGCAGGTAGCCGAGAGATCCTCGCCAGGGCCGGTTTCTACCCACTTTTTGGGGCTCTGAGTCCGCCGGCGCCCTAGTGGGACCTCGGTGGCTGCAGCTTTCAGGGAAGCGGTTGGCGTTTGATGGTGGGGTGTTGGTAGTGGTGCAACCACCCTTCTCTTGGGTCCGTGTTCACGGTGCGTGGCTGTATACACGACATAGGTGGTTATGACCTAGGGCTCGTGCTCGGGCGAACTAGATCTGGGCCCAAGGCGGGTCGGGGCTACCACACTGGGTAGGTGACCTTTGGTTCGGTCCGGGTGGTGCACGCTAGTGATGAGGATACTCTCCTCACAGGCGCAGTGGGCGGTGGTGGTGATCATGACATCGCGGCACCATCGGATGGATCAACGTTGAAGGCCACAAACTTAGTTTCGTATGAGCTCACTTGGACCAAGGCCAGAGGGCTATGGCTGGGAGTTGCTCAGTGGCGTTCTTCGGTAGTCACTGGGCCATGTCCCTCGTCTCCATCTAGACTGGCTGGGAACGCAGGGGTGGGCGCCTCATACCATGCAGGTGTTCACCTGGAATCTGTGGCTTATGTCGGTCTAGGAGTTGCCTCTACTCTTTTCTACAGTGGTTGGTGCATCATGAAGTGCGCAGTTGGCGATATCTCGGGACATGGATTCTACGACCATAGCCCTGAAAGGCGGTGCGCGTGGTTGGCTCTCCGGCGGGCACCATGGCGGTGGTGGTGGCAATGCCTCTTATCTTGTAGGTGGCGAAGGGTGTAGCGGTGGGTGGTTGGGGCTCGCTCTCTAACTTTGGCAGTGGCGAGGCCCAAATTGTGCTATGGAGGTTTGTCCTTGTCGTGGTTGGTCTGGGTGCCTCTTCGTTGCACAGGTGAGCTACCAAGCGAATACTCCGCACTTTGGCGCCAACGGGGACAAAGCCTGCCGGTGCCGCTCTCGTCTTGAGGATATCATTGTGGTTATCATCTCTGTGCCAAGGTTTTGGGTGAAGACCATTGTTTGTCTCAGACTCGGCAACAGTGACGCTTAGCACCGTTCTCCCTCCTGAGGGAGTTGTGGTGGAGCTTAGGTTTCCTGGGTATGTCGTGGTGTGGTATGCAGGCCTACCTATGTTTTTTCTCAGCAATGTATTGTGTGCATTTATGCTGTCGGGCTATCCTCGAGTCTGCTTTATAAGAGGGTATCCTCGCTACCTTGTATCGTTCGGTCGTGTACTTTGTTTTTACTTTATTTATAAATCAGGACGAAAGCCTGCTTTGAGAGGTCTATGAATTTACTAAAAAAACTTCGGCAGTTCCCTAACACGACATGTGATATATACACATCGGATTGCAGGAACTTCATAAAGAGAAATTTGTCAAATGATCCATCTAGGTGCTTCCTGCTCCGCGACTAACCAAGTAAACCCTGCATGACTATGCAAATAAAAGACGCCTATAAAGAATAAAGAGTAAAGCGCCCCCAGTAAAATATTTACAGTTTGAATTATACATTATTCACCCGGTTTTTTTTGTTTCTCAATGTGCAAACCGTATTTAGTTTTTTTCCGCAAATACGCAAAAGCTTGCTTATCATTTCATTTATAGAAAGAAAAGAAAGAGCAAGACAGAGCATCTCAAAGATATGTACATGACGAATAGCATAATCTAAGAGTGCAAAGGCAAAGAATGTGTTGTTCATCCCAAAGCACAAGAAGGGATCACAGAACACACGCCTCTAACCCGCACCCGCCTGTGCCCAAGATTTAGCCTCATCCTGCATGACAAGCACTACGCAATAGGCAAAAGGGCGCTCGACAACAAAGACGCAACGATTGTGGAGCCGGCATATGGACCAAGGTTTGAAGATCACCGGCGACGTGAGCCCCTTCCGAAGACAGGTAGGTGAAGCAGCGACAATAAAGGCTCACTAGAGGAGGAATTCCTCGTGGCTGGCTGGCGCCAGGGCAGTGGCCAGGTAGCAGACCTGCTAGGAGAGCGGGCAGCCGATGATGATGTTTTGTATATTTTTTGGCGCCTGGTTATGGAGGGTGCAATGGTCGGCATGCGGCAGGCCATGACGAGCAATACTAGCCGAGGTCGAGCACGGACCTGAGGTTTGCCAAGCAGATGAAGAATTTGATGTGTCGATGAGTCCAAGATTTATTTTTCATGTAGGGATGGAGCCACGAAATAGTGCATAGTAGCAGGAGCTTGCCAACTAGGAGCTATCGCTAGTCCACCGCCAGGAGAAGCGGTCAGGATTAGTGGTCAACACCACATCACGGAGGCGGTACCAAAGCTAGACATACTCGACGAGCGCGACCACAACGAGAGCTCCACAAATACCCCACACACCCATGCACAACCAGCAAGCCCCCCTCGGTGATCGCCCAAAGCTTGCGACACTGGCAGATCAGCGATAGGAAGGAATGCGTGATGTCGACAATGGCCTTGTGGTCGAGCCAGGGATCGGACCAGATATAGCACATGTGTCCGTCGCCCATGGACCAAGTAGTGGAGGCATGTAAGGCGGCAGAAGCATCAGGCTTGCTGGTGGACCTTGTCGTCGAGCCAGGGATCGGACCAGATATAGCACATGCGTCCGTCGCCGATGGACCAAGTAGTGGAGGCATGTAAGGCGGCACAAGCATCAAGCTTGCTGGGGGAGGTGTAGGTGACACCAAAGGCGAGAGAGGGATCCATCTTTTTAGCCATAGCCACCGGACACGAGCATTGAAGGTCGCAGATGCGTAAGTCGCCCAGCTCCATTGGGCGACAAACACGCTGAAGGTCCTGTACTTAGTTTTGAAACTTCTTGATTCACAAATATATCTTGCATCATCGTACACTAATGGCTTCTGAAATTTTCTTCGTTTTTTAGATGATCAATCCAACTTCTTTCACATATTGCATGTTATGGACAGTTTTTATACATGTTGTTCCATGTACATTTTTTTGTGGCAATAAGTCCTCAATTTGTTCTGTAGGTACTCGTACAGTTACACCAGTTCCGGCGGCTTCATTACCAGCAGGTTGGTTTTGGCGCGGCAGACACAAGTCACAGAGAAAACATAAAACACAAGGTACAAGCACAGGTAAAGAGAAAAATTAACGAAGCTTCATAACTTAAATCTGAACAGATATCTTTTATTCTCCATGTTTTTAGTAAAGCCTACGGGTCAGATTCCAGTAATACCTGGCACCTTCAGTGCAAGCACATATAAATTATTATTATTTTTTCATGGTTTTAGTTAGACTTCACAACTTCACATCGAAACCACAGAATTCAGTAATTATTTTTAAAGCACATCTGCATGACACATAATTTTTGTTTAAGGAGCAAGTACTTACATGTCCAATATACTTTTGTTAAATTTCTCGTTCTTAGAAAAGGAAAATGGTCAACAAAGTTATTCAGAAGTGAACGTTCCAAGGCATTTTACTTATGAGGAATTGGCACAAGCAACTAGTAACTTCAACGAGTATAGAAAGCTTGGAGAGGGTGCTTTTGGTGCTGTCTATGGAGGTACACTTGCAGGCATAGATAGGACTGTGGCGATTAAAAAGATCCGAGAAACAACATCAAACCAAACAAAAATGGCCTTTCATAATGAAATTAAAATTATGAGGCAGATGCATCATCGGAACATTTTAAGTCTAAAGGGTTGGTGTGAGGAAGACAAGCATCTACTGGTCATCTACGAAATGACGGAGAACGGTAGCCTTGAGGACCTTCTTTACCCTAAGAATGGTGCCATGGATACGGCAGTTCATTTTGGAACATACAATAACACACGTCCATCTTCACCCCTAAGTTGGTTGACAAGGTATGCACAACATCTGTATTTATAAGGACCGTGCTTCTATATTAATTGCTCATCTTTAAAATTACTACTCCCTCCGTTCCAAAATATAAGACCTTTTAAAGATTACACTATGGACGACATACGGATGTATATAGACATATTTTAGAGTGTTGATTCATCCGTTTGGCTCTGTATGTAGTCTATAGTACAATCTTTAAAAGGTCTTATATTTAGGAAGGGAGGGAGTACATAGTAGAGTTATATTACTAATGTGCGCGCATGCATGTTTCCTATGTGTTTCAGGCGCAATATACTAATTGGTATAGCCTCTGGTCTAGCATACCTCCATAATGAATGTCCGGCTGCCATCGTGCATAGGGATCTCAAGCCAGCTAATGTAATGCTGGACAGGAACTGGAATGCTAAACTGGCCGATTTTGGGCTGGTGACGCAAGTCAGGCATACCGAAACCTCACGCTTTACGGACAATGTCATCGGGACAAGATCATATATCGATCCAGCTTATATGGACACAGGCAAAGTATCTGGGCAATGTGATGTCTACAGCTTAGGCGTGGTGTTGCTTGAAACTATTTGCGGTGAAAAGCCAATCATCCTGCAAGGTGGCAACAAGAACAGCCTTATTGAGAAAGTCCGAGAATGTGATGATAACAATAGAATTCTCGATGCAGCCGACAAAGGTCTCAAGGGGCAGTTCGACAAGGAGATCAAAGCTGCGTTGCGGCTCGGGCTCCAGTGTGTCTCCCCAGATAATCGTCCACATGCCGGAAGAGTGAGGGATCGCTTAACGAAACTGCTGGAGTATGGGAATACATCAGAAGAAACTAAAGAAGCTAGCACCGTGAACCTGGAGGCTTTATCTCGCAGGTAGAATGACCATGGAAGATACTTTCAAAGCATTCGGAGCCACAACGTCTTTTCTTTCGTCCCGTCTAATATATAGTGGAGTACTCAACTGATCATTGGACAGGTGCATACTGCAAGGTGAAGGATCGATAATGGCAACTCAAACCTATGGATTCGATGAAGCCCCACAGTCCGCAGGCTCTATGCTCTCCAGCTCAAGGTTAGTACTAACTTCTTCACGATGTGCGATACCATCTATTAGTTTGTCATAATCAATCTCCATACTGATATAACTAGTACAAGTACCTGCTACTGATATATGTAATTTCCTTTGAGTTAGATACCTAAAATAAAAATCCAGTCTTTTATGCTAAGAATCTCCTCAATACATACCCAAGCTCTACTATCTCACTCGATCTGCCCATTATATATAGATCCACAAATCCAAGCCATTGTTTTGATTGTTTTAATCTGTTCCTTGAAGCAGAGACAATGACATGGCTAGCAAATTGCAAAATACAACATGTCTAACGATCCGAGTACTGCAAGAAATCACCGATAATTTCTCCGAGAAGCGGAAAATTGGCCAAGGCGCTTGTGGAAAGGTCTATCGGGTAAGACTTCGAACACAAAATATTCTTGGTTAATTTGTACCTCGTCAACAAACACCCATACAATATATACATATATACACACACTCCGATACGATAGATAATAAAAACAATGTATGAAACACAAGTGAGTGAGTGTGTGTGTCTATATATATATGTAAATTGTTTAGGGCACCTAGGTGTGTCGGCTCCTATGCCCGTTATGAAAAGTCATATTCATTAGTGCATGGCGCACAATCGACAAAATATGGATTTTCATGTTTTGTTTGCATCCAGTAGTATCCTCAATGGTCAATGATTGCTTTCCACAAAATAATATTATGTTAATTCCCTAGAAATAATTATTTTCAAAACAAAATTGCATGGTGTTTCTTCTATAGTAATGCATGCTGGTAAATTCACTAAAAAATATACTATAGTCTAGTTAAAAATAATCTGAATACTCGTACTTGGTTACGTATATACCCAATGTTTTAGATACCTACAAACGTAGTCCAATATAATTTTAGGTGCATATACTCAAATCCCTGCACAAAATAGTGCATGCTCAAAATATTTCTCTATTTACATACCTCGATGTTAATTTTATTTGTATATACCCATAAATATCACTCATTTTATTAAGTGGTACATGTACCCGAGATATCCACGTGTACATGTTATTATATTAGACCGTCATATCAGTTAGTGGTATTATATTGTTGTGTTATACCAAATGAAAATATACCCATACCTAATAAATTATACCTAACGAAAATGTACACATATGGAGCCTATTATATCTCACAAAATTATACATGTACCATAAGTATTATACCTAATGAAAATATACATATACCCAAGGTACTATATGTACTGAAAATATGTAGACACACACACACACACACGAGGTATTATACCTAATACAATTTATGGATGTACCTTGGGTATCCTAAATGAAACGAAGGCTGAAATATACCTCGGGTATACCTAATAAAAATTATGGATACAACGGAAAAATAATTATATTCTTCCCATTATTTTGTTCAGAACTCTAAACATACCTAATGTTAAGTGTGTTGCGTGGTGTTTTCCTACTTAGTTATTTTGCACCTACCATACATGGCAACAAGTATGGTAAATTTTGCTATAAAAAAACAAGTATGGTAAATTAATTAATTGCAATTTTCTTATCATGAATGGACAAATAATGACACGTATCCATTAGGCATCCTTTATTACTTTCCATAGCAGTAACGCCATGCAAACAAATACTAGGAAAGTAGTAATATAGGTATGCATGCAAAATCTGAACTCATCTTAACAACGAAAGCAAGTATGATCCAAGGGCATCTAGGTAAGGTGCCTGGGCACCTAGGTTCCCAAAACGGTATATATATAATTATTGCCTACCAATGATCGACACCCCCGTGTAGTTGTCCAGGTGATGGGGTGAGCACGGGCTACACCTCAAACGAGCAACAACCAAGTCATGGGCTACACCATTGGAGGCCCTCGGGCTCCATGGTGAAGATGTTGGTGGCCGACTCACATCATTGTTTGGTTGTGCTTCATGGTGGTTCAATTGCGCACCAAAAAAAAGTTCCATGAGAGTTTTAGGCAATAATAAAGGTCGCCATTTTTACAAGTGCCTCGAGGGGACGCCTGCTTGGATGGGTCCTGCAGTGGCCTATTTAACTTGTTTAGCTTCTAATGGTGTCCTAGCTTGGGGCCCTCTCATCATGTCGACTCCCGGCTAGGTGTGTCGGGCCGAGGACCTCCATGTAGGTTTTGTCCTGGGCCAACTTGGGCAGCCCATGACGGTTACAAGGAAGACCCAGAAGGCTGGAGGTATACTCAAAGATGCTAGATCCATGGAGAACTCTATCTCCTTGTACGTAGACGACTATGATCTTGTAACCCTAGGACCCCCGGTATCTATATGAACCGAGGGGTCAGACTCGTAAAAAACACATTACAATCTTCTGGTAGATTACATGTACTTTGTACTCACCCCAACGCAATAAACACAAGCAGGACGTAGGGTATTATCTCTTCGGAGAGCCCGAACCTAGGTTAAATCCCTTGTCTCTGTTACCCTCATTCCAAGACATCTATCTTAGGATCCCCTACCTTGAGATCTATCGAATTTAGTTCTGTCAATGGTGGCCCATCAAACAGCAGATCAATTTCAATGAGATCTTTGCGCTAGGACCGATGTTCGTCTTCGGCAACATCACCCTTGTCACCAACTCGGATGGCCATCTCGGCTAGGTCGAATCTTTCGCTCCGGTCCGGACAATCAGTTTCGGCAACATCGAGTATATCGTGGATTGCCACGGTGAGCTAATCTTGACGAGCTTGGTGTCACGCCAAGTCGAGGAGCAGCATGAACCACTTGACCCGATCTCGATGCCAGATCAGGCTCAGGATGAGCGTGAGAGTCTTCTCGTGGTTCGAACCCAGACCATACCCCGAAGCCGCTCTCCATAGCCCAGATGTCAGATCAAGCTCTCGAAGCCACTTCCCCTAGTCGAGATTTCGAATCAAGGTCAGTGGAAACGTTTGTAATCTTTTCCAAGGTTGATGTCAGATCAGATCTCAAAGCCATTTTCTGTGATCCCAACGTCAGGCCAGGACCACGAAGAGCGTGAGAATCTTCTTTTGAATGAGATTTTGGATCAGTTTCAAAAGTTCACAATATTGGACGACACGATCTCGGTGTATGATTAGATCTGGGAGTTCATAGGAGAGGTCGGATTTTTTGACCCACCCATCACCCATCTCGTTGCTAACGTAGAAGAACTAACATATGTCTTCAAAGGTGCCACCGACGAGACCGAAGATATGGAAGAGTAGATCGGCGAGTCCACGGACAACCTACAAACAGCCATCACACCTTCTGCTAAGTAGCCGGTGGCCTCGACCTACGACATCTATATGGTGGAAACGCCCAATTTTGGCAATGCTAGAGGAGGCGGTGACGACGGAAATGGCAACGGCGCCAATGACAATGGCAATGGCGCCAACGACAATGGCAATTGGCATTAACGGCACTGGCAATGGTGCCAATGGGAATGACAACGGCAACAACAACCCTGATCGTGCATGTGACAATGTATGCGTAAGCAAGGTCGGTCCTTCCAAACAAAATTGAGACCGTGCAGGATGTGGGGAATGAAGCATACCCGCTCATTCTCGGCTTCATGAAGTTGAGGCACTGTGATGGACCACGAGGTGTCGCCCCTGGAGACGAGCGCGGAGTGTGTGGCACCGCGTTCTGATGGCGGTATGTAGCCCGGTCTAGTTGGAATATAACAAGCAATAGGGTTTTCCTTCGTCAATCTCGAAAAAAGGTCCATTAAATACAATATTGAGTGCATTTGGACTTGTGGACACCATGAAGGGAGCTAATTTTGTGACTCACATCTTTCACAATTGTGTAGCCATGAGAAAATTAGTATTGTAGGGTCAAGCATTGTGCCTTCTTTATTTCCATGTTATGCAATTTAGAATAAGTAAAGTTTGTGCAAGTTGTTGATCATGTAGAACAAAGAGCACCTTACTATTTTTTCAAAATAAAATGAGAGCTTATAATAGATTTTTAACAGGCAGAGCTTCAAAACGGAAAAGAAATTGCTGTGAAGGTTCTTTACAATAATGTGGTAATGATTGATGATGTACAATTCCAACGTGAATTTGAAAACCTTATGAGGCTGGAGCATCACAACATTGTAAGGTTAGTTGGCTATTGCTATGAAACACAACATCAACCTATTCAGCACATGGGAGGAATAGTTTTTGCTGAAATGACATACAAAGCGCTCTGTTTCGAGTATATGCAAAATGGAAGCCTTGAAGAACACCTTTCTGGTACGATGTTTCTCTACTTCTTCTGTTTCAATAATATGGTGCTCTACTTGCGTTATGTAGCTTACCGTGTGAATGAATATGATTGTATATATTTTGATTTCATTGACGTGTTTTAAAATTGCAGATGAAGGTGATGGACTTGAGTGGCACACATGTTACAACATTATCAAGGGGGCCTGGAAGGGTTTACAATACCTTCATAAAGGATCTGATAAACCAATTTACCATTTAGACCTGAAACCAGGCAATATATTGTTAGACAAGAACATGGTACCAAAGCTTGCGGATTTTGGTTTATCAAAGCTCATGGGTGATCAACAATCCATAATCACAAAAACTCTTATGGGAACAATGTAACTTAATTGATGTGCCTTTCATGAATAAATTCCTGTCATAATAGAGAAAACATGTTCAATTACTAGATATTAATATTGCATGTATTTTTCCATGCAGTGGATACATGCCAAAGGAATACTTCATTGGAAACATCGTGTCGAACAAGTTTGACATATTCAGCTTGGGTGTTGTAATGATAAAGATAATTGCAGGCCGTGAAGGCCATTCAAAAAGTGTCGACATGTCCCGCCGGAAGTTTCTTGATCTGGTAAGACATGCTATCTTCTCACTTTAGAGAAAAGTTTGATGTCATTTTTAGATTATGTTTTGATGCTATGTTTTACTTTGGTGTTCACCAATCACCCATTTTGAAAAATATAGGTGTATCCATTGAATAACGAGTTAAGTGTGTTTTCTCTCCTATGTGATCTAATCAATATTCCATATCTTATGGTTTAAAGGGCATATCCCTAAAATCATAATAATTCTATTTGTAAGACTCATTGTCTTGGGAATATGTATAGCTATACCAAAATTTATTCTATCAAATTTAGGTTCTTAATGTAGAAACAATGCATGAATGAATGACAGGTGCATGTCGCATTAATATGTTGTCTAGAACTTAAGTAGATCTTCCTTGTTTGTTGTGATTTACAAAATGAGCCTAATAAACCAGAAAGGAGGAGTGTCTAGCTAATGCACTATGTACATGTCCGCGTGCATGCGTTCTGGAGATAGGCTTTCACCTCGCCGGTTTATAGATAAAGGCACAAATGGCCGAACCAATACAAAGTGGTGAGGAAACCCTCAAACAAGCAGCTCAAAAGAAAAATACAACAACACAAACATAAAAAAACAGGAGAAGGCACCCCTAACAAATTACACCCAAGACTACTGAAGAGGGTTGGAGACACGCCACCTTGAGAAAACACCGGTTACTGAGGACCGAACACACCAAGCAATCTCAGGAAGGGGTCGACTCACCGTTGAGGCACCCCCCTCGCTCCGGGCCGTGGAGCGCCGCTCCTTCGAGGAGACAGCAAGGACCGAGAATGGAGACCACATGGCACATCGATAAGATAGGAGATCACCGGATCCATCCCTCGCTAGAGATGATCCTGACTAGATCCTGACTAGATCCAACCCGCAACAGGGAGACTCGTTGGAAACAAGGATCACCGACGTCCACGGGCCTCCGCTTGCATGTTTTGAGTACTTAATTACGTTGATTATGGGTAGTATATGCTTCTCCAGGCATTCTTAGTTGATCTGTAAAGTATGTATAATAAATTCAATTGGATGGTAAAATCCTTGCAAATTTGTGTTTGATTTATGTAGGTACAAAGAAACTGGAGGGACAAGATGCAGGAAACATGTCTAGCTAGGAGGCTGCTGGAAGCATACTGCAAACAAGTTAACGTGTGCACTGAGATTGCACTGAGTTGCATGGATACTGATAGACACAAAAGGCCAAATATAGTGGATATCATCCATCAACTAAATGGCACCGAAGCTGTGATTGACAGGGTAATTTAGATCATTACTGCCATACTAGCTGCTTCTGTATTTTACACTTTCATAATTTTTGCTTCGTATGCTAAAATATGTACTGTCCCCATGCACCAAATGATGGTTGATGGACGCACAAAATTTCAGGTGAGGTCGGACGCATTGACAAGAAGCGAAGTGGCTTTAGGTCATGACACCACAAGGGCATCACGAAGAGGTGGAGGAGATGCCGCGCACCGGCTCGGCACGGCATGGGGATGGAGATGGAGAGAACAACGAAAGCTGTAGCATCGACTAGCCATGCTGCCTGCAGAGACATGCCGCATGCTGTTGATACATTGTGTCAAATTTTATACAGTTTTGCTATAACTCAGCTAGCTGAGCTGAGATAATTTTTGATCTCACTCGTTTATATCAGCCGTCAGATATTTGCCGCGTCGTGATTCACGTTTACCCGAGTTGGCCTGCATTAATACCGATGGACTGTGGCCTGTGGCCCATTTTCTATTTTCGTTGCAGCCCCCGTTTCTGTAGCGTTGGAGCCTGGCCCGTGGCCATTTTTTATGTGTAGCGCAGGCCTGTCCCATCTTGCAACGTGGTCTTTTTTTTAATTCTTTTGTTGTTTCCTTTTCCTGTTTTGTATAGGGACATAAATGTGCGAGTAATTTTTTATTTTTGTTGATTGAGAAACTTACAAAATAGTAGTTGTTTAGTTTTCTTTTAACTATTATTGTTTAAAAAAATCATCATGTCAGTGAGTTGTTGGGACCAGTTGCATGTCAACCACTAGACATGCAACTGCAAGCGTTGTAACTCGATTACAACTGCATGCGCTCAAAGCGACTGCAATTAGGGTTAGGAGAGGGGTGTGTCGGGGCAAGTTGCGTGTCAACCACTACACATGCAACTGCAAGCGTTCTAACTCGATTGCAACTAAGCAAATGCAACTTGGGTTTAGACAGGAGTTCTCGAGGACGGGGACAGTTGTATGCCACCACTAGACATGCAACTGCAGGCGCCGTAGCCCGAATGCACTGCAATGTTATTTGAGGGGACGCAACTGCAAGTTTACAAGTCTAGTCGCAACTTCAAATTTTCATAAAGGCGGCAACTATAAGTTATCAAAAAAGGACACAATTACATTTTTGTACCAGGGGCACACATTTTGCGCACAAGAATGCAAACCACAAGAGGTACTATTGAATCTTTTTACGGTGATTTTGTTGGTCATTTTTTGTGTGTGCATAACAAGTACAAAGAACCCAAAAAAGACCAAGATCATTTTTTTAGAACATCTTTCTTTATCGAATAGTTCTATTAAGAACGACTAGTGCTACTAATTGATTGATATCACCCGTATGTAACCTGATCAGGACTAGACAGCACTAGTAGAAAAAAGGCATTTTGTTCCGGTTCGTAAGGGCCTTCTGTCCCTGTTTTGGAACCGGGACTAAAATGTCGTTACTAATGCCCTCGACCTTTAGTCCCGATTCTTACACCAACCGGGACAGATGGGCCTCCACGTGGCCGCTGCGGCCAGGTCAGGCAGGGGGCCTTTAATCCCGGTTGATGACACCAACCGGGACCAAAAGGCATCCACGCGTCAGCACCTGTCTAAAGCTGAGGTTTTTTTTTGAAAGGGGCTGGTTTAGGGGATAATTTAGGTTGTTATATACACCAACCAAGGAGCATCCATGAGCAAGCACAAAAAGAAATAATTTTATCTTTCATCCATGAGCATCCATGAGCATGCACAAAATTTCATCAGGCACACCACCATCATACTTAAAAGTGGAGTAGCAGTTCAACACTATCGTACTCAAAAGGTTTACACTATAAAGATTAAAGCTCTTCAGGTTCTTAAGATCTTCACTCCTGCTTCTTCACCTTCTCCTTCATCATCCTGGTGCGCTTAGAGCAGCGAAGCCCCCAGGCCAGGCTGTGGGATGTACTCCTCTACCATAATTGGCATGGCCCTGTCGCCCAACTGTGGGATCACCATCGCGAGGCCATCGTCGCTGCTACTTTTGCTGTAGCCAGAGTCGCTGCTGCCATAGACATAGCACATGTCGCAGTACTCGCTGCTCCTGCTCCCATTGCCTTGCCAAATGCAAAAAAGTTTTTTTAAAAATGGGTGTGAGACATAGCCTAATGGAGAGGAAGAAGAGACAGAGCGTATTGGCATCGTCGTCGTCCTGGTAGCGCCTCCGACACATAGTCATGTCGAACACCTTCACGGCGAACGTGGCATTGTCGTCGTACCTGAAGACAACACTTTGCTTGCTACGTTTCACCTCGCTACACAATCACTTGTTACCGCTACTTTCAGTGCTTGCAGTTATTACCTTGCTGAAATCCGTTTATCAGAGTTTTCTGCTCCTCGTTGGGTTCGACACTCTTATCGAAAGGACTACGATTGATCCCCTATACTTGTGGGTCATCAAGACTCTTTTCTGGCGCCGTTGCCGGGGAGTGAAGCGCCTTTGGTAAGTGGAAATTGGTAAGGAAACATTTATTTACTGTGCTGAAATTTATTGTCACTTGTCACTATGGAAACTCTTCCTTTGAGGAGTTTGTTCGGGGTATTTTCACCACGAACGGAAGCACGAGGAGTTGCTCCTCAACCTGAGGTACCTACTAAAAATATCTTTTAGGAAATTCCTTTGGGTATGCTTGAGAAACTGCTGGCTAATCCTTTTACAGGAGATGGATCTTCACATCCAGACTTTCATCTAATCTATGTAGATGAAGTTTGTGGTTCATCTAATCTATCCAGACTTTCATTGTAAATTTTCTTTTCAAGTCAAATTTGTGTTTAATTCTTGATGATTTATACACAAATTAGATAAGTAATTTTTTTTCATATAGTCTGGCACTATAACTTGTGGCTGTGGCATAAGATCGTGTACTTCTATATTTTAAGTGGAAAAAGCAATGCAGAAAAGTAAAAAACAGGCCCTAAAGTCTATTAGAAATCAGGTCTTGCTTTGCAACTATTTTGGTTGACAAATTAGTTCTATCGGGATGACTCGAGACATACACGTATTGATCCCAAATAATACATTACTATGGTAATGATAAAGAACATATGAATTAGTAGGTTAAGTATATGGTTTGAAATTGATCGGAAATGCACCATAACGATCTACAAAAATAGCAGTACACCAAACATAGCATGCAAGCATAGGAAACGTAATTAAAAACAACACTCTGTGTCGTCTAACATCTGCAAGCATACAAAAAGATAGATCTGGCATTGGGGCATTGAGCCTAAACAATATATGTAATACATTACATAAAATTGACCTTGGATCATACTGGATTGAGATTACCTCTAAGGGTAATGATTAAGCACAACGACGAACAAAGCAACTGTCATCAACTGAAGACCGCTAGCTATATCTTTGCTCGCGCATATGCTTGAAATTGTTTTACCTGTTACTATGGTGGACTTTGGGAGCCGATCCAATTTCCTGCAACATATATGATCACGATGCCGTGGTTTCTCCTGTTGTTATAGCCTTTGGCATTTGAATATTTTCCTTCTCTCCATTTGGCTGCAAGATCTGCAACCACATTAGATAGATCGGTTAAGGAGAATGATCACGGACAATGGCCTCAGCTTCATCAGGGAGTGTTGTGAAAGTGTTTTGTTACAAATTTCTACGTAATCAATCTACATGAATGCTTCTTTTGTTAAGGCAACACGTAAATTAGATATATATGGTTGTAAAGAGAAGAAATTAATAGAGTACCATATGCATAGGTCTTGGCCTTGTTGCATTGATTCCTTTGAATCTCACCTTGACAACACACCACAACGGGATGACGTTCTCTAGCATTGACGACCCTATGTGTATTTAATATTTAGTACAGCAGGTTTCAGAATGTACGTAGACAGTGTCATGTACGTTTTCATGTCAAGAAATTGTTGTTACTTTTTTTCTTCTCAATTAGCCCGCGAAGAGGATCAATTATCCCAAGAACTCCAACTTCGATGTCTAAGTCGTCCTGCCAGCCGTACCGTTGATGGTATCACAATCATTAGTAAGTCTAGCCTCATTCTGATCGCTTTGCCGCAAGGGCTTTTATCGTCTCATGGAGACAGATTTGGCTGGTTCTGTTTTATGCTTGGACTGGTCATGAAACCTAGGGTTCAGTGTTGAGGTGAGTTAGACGATAAAGTCAATGAGACAAAGCCCTTACCGTACAAAAATTTAAAGTCAATCAGACAAAGCCCTTACCGTACAAAAATTCAAGTACATAAAGGACGAAGGAAATAAAGTAGATACATGCAGATTGATAGCCAACCCTCCCAGCTTGAGCATTAGGACGTATATGTAGTTGTAGAGATTGAACCTGCACGGTTGCGTTGCTTCACTCAGGGAGGACGGAGCCGACGCCCGACGGCGTACAATAGGAGCTCCTCTAGCTTGCTGGCACGTCATCACATGGCTTCACCTTGTTGGGAATTTTGACAGGCTCATCTGTATCCGGCGGAACGATGGCAGAGCTCTTCTCTTGTGCTATGTTCGTAGCTGACCAGGACTGCTATACCCGTTGCAAATATTAGAGCGACTTTGATAGAGTTATTAAAATTAATGTATAGTTCAATGATTTATGGACATGAGAGTTGTACTTGCACAGGTGATTCTTTTTCAGTGGTTGCCACGTTATTGTTTTTTTTTCAACGGAAAGCATACGTATCAAGATTGGACGTGTGGGGCTCTTTTTCAATGGTTTCCACGTTATTGTTTTTTTGGACGGAAAGCACACGTATCAAGATTGGACGTGTGGGCCACTAATTGAACATGGAGTTCTCCCTAGACTGAACGTGGAGTTTGTAAAAAAAAAAAATCAACATTGAGTTGGTGGAAAAAAATTGAACTTGGAGTTAATCTGCACCGTAATTATTCGGTCCCACCAGATTAACGGCTCGTAAAATCTAATTAACGTGGGAATTTCTAGGGAGTCTAAAATTAGTATAGGTATAGATAGATGACTAATTAAATAAGTAATTACATTCTTCAAATTATTAATTGCATTCTCTCTTAAAAACAATATTTTATATGGAAATTGACACATGCTGGTCTTGCCAAATACTATCTCGCCTAATAATAAAGCGTGGAGCGCTTCTGTCGTCCGTCGTTGGCGTTTTTGCCAAAAAAACCTCTGTTTCTTCCAAATCAACCCGCAGTCCTATAATAAGTGGAAAAAAACGTTTCATCATCTGGGTCGTGGCGTCCTTCCTCGCTCCTCCACCTCCCCTGCCGCCGGGAGTCGCCGGATCCCGCGCCTCTCGCGCCCAGCCGAGCTTCCGAGCTCGCCGTCCTGCCGCGCCGCCATCTTCTTTCTCCTCTGTTCCTTTCTTCTTCTCCTTTTTTTTCTTCTTTTTTTCTTCGATTGCTTCTCTTCTATTCCTTTCTTCTTCTCCTCTTTTTATTTCTTGTTTTGTCTTCTTATTTTTTATCGGGTATGTCGTTGTTGATATATACCCCCTCCCAAATTTACCAAGTTAAAAGAGCGTTGTCGTCGAGGCCTCTACTTGTCTCCCAAAAAATACAAATATACATGAAAAAAGGAGGCGCGGCAGTATATAATCAACGACCCTAGTACTATACACGTACACATCTTTACCTATTAATAAAGCACCTATTGCTTCTGTGGTACGTCATAGAAATTGCCCCTGAAGTTTGCATAAATTACCCACCATGCCACTGGTAAGTAATAGAAAACGTTTCACAAAGCGAAAAATCTCAGACTGGGCCGGCCATCCTATATTATGCTCTGCACCCTAGGAGAATATCCAGCGCACCGTATGAGCCGACCCATGCACAGGCGCCAGTTTTTTTAGTTCCGTTTATTTATTTATCTTCAGTTCCATTTTATTTTTCTATTTTATATAATTTAGAACTTCAAATAACCTTAAAAGTTTAATAAAATTAAAATTTTAAATCAACATATTTTAAAAAATAAAATGTTTGTGACTTCAAAAACTGCTCGGAGTTTTTGTAAAAATGCTCGCATATACAATAAAATGTTTGCAAGTTTGAATATTTTTTTGTAAAATAAGAAAAGTCCATGATTTCAAATCAAACTCCATGTATTAAAAATTATTAAAAGAATTTAACAAAATGCTTTCTAATTCAAAATATGTTAATGCATTTAAAAAATGTCCTAAAATTTTAAAAATAGCTAATGCCTGGTTTGATAGTTTCTTTTTTTATTTAAATTTTTCCGTTCCATTTTTGTTTACTTCTAATTTAAATAATTTAGAATTACAAAAGCATTTGCATATTAAAAAACTAGGAATTTTGAATTAAAATGTTGACGAAAACATAAAATGTTTGTGGATTCAAAAAAGGCGCCGGATTTTTATATATTTTTTTGCAAATTCCAAAACAATGTCCGTGAATTTAATAAATATATTACTGACTTATAAAAATGTTTGTTTATTCAGTAAAACTTCATGCGTTTCAAAAATGTTTGTGAATTTAAAGTAAAATCCTGCAACATCAAAAATTATGTTCGTGTTTTCTAGAATTGGTCGCCAATTCAAAATAAAATATTTAAACCCGTTTGAAATATAAAAAATATTCACGATTTTTAGGAAATGTTTGTAAATTGTAAAAAAATGTTCTCGATTTTAAAATTGTTCTCGTATTTATAAAATTGTTCATGAAAGATCTAACGTATGTAGTTAAACATTAATGCTTCTAAGTCTTTGTGAAAATATTCCCGTGTGATTTTTGAAGAATTTACTGTTGGATGGATCGATTATTATTGTATGTTTTCTAAAAAAATCTTCAAATTAAGAATAATTCTTTAAGTTACCAAGATTTTTGACAACCATGATATATATAGTTTTTGAAAATGTAAAGATTGCTTCAACTTGTGAATAAATTTAAAAGAAAAAATATTTTTTTGCATTTGTGCACAAAATTTCAAAATCAAGCGATGATGTGTGAACATAATGTGGTCATCATCAATGAATATTACGTTTTTTTTCTCCCATTGCAACGCACGGGCCATTTTGCTATTATAATATAAGGTGTTGAACAGTAGTTAATGTGATGAAAGGCAAACCGGAAGGCTTGACGAATTCTACACCTACCGCTACCGATCGGCACAAACGTTCCATGGGCAATAAATCGTTTTGAAAATATAATTGAAGGGTCGATTTTCCCGTTTGACAAAGTCATTGGCTCCAGCACGTCAGCCTTGATGCAATGGACACTAATGCGTACGTCAGCCTTGCACGGAGCATGGGAAAAGCAAACGCAGTCGCAAAGATAGAGATAGAGATAGAGAAGGGGAGGGTTGGTAGGATAAAAAACGAGGGGATGGAAGAGGCTTGGGATAAGAGAGAGGGACGGTTGGTGGAGTACCCCTATCGCCTATCGGACGGTAATCAAAGGCGGATCGAAGCAACTTCAAAAAAAAAAAAGGCGGATCGAAGCAAACGGATTCCCATTGTTTTCCCTGTTTCCCACTCGCGGTGTCGCCTCTTCTTCTTGTCCTCTCATCGCAGCACTGGAGTCTTACTACCGATTTGGTCGCAGGTGGTAGTGGGAACCATATTCTCGGCTCTTTGCAGGCAGCAGAGACAGATTTTTTTTTTAGATAATCGTGCACTTTATTGATCAAGCAACCATAATGTCATTACAAATTGTCAGCCGGATAAAATCCGGGGACACACCACGCCACACTAAACTAACAGAAGAAGCACACGATCTAGCTAAGAGATGAGCAGCCACATTGGAGTCACGGAAGACATGCTTGAAGATGCACGACTCAAAGGACAAGGCCACTGTCTTGATGTCGGTCACTATAGATCCAAGTACAGATCGATCCGACACCTGGTAGCTCAGCCTCTGGATCACCGAAGCACAATCGGAGCTGATAATGACCTTGGAGAAGCCCTCTGCTCGTGCAAAGACGATGGCGTGAAGAACAGCACGTGCCTCCGCCAGTTCGGGATTGGTGACCTCCTGAAAGAGCTCCCAACTAGCCGCCAGGAACGAGCCAAGGTGGTCTCGGATCACCACTCCAGCACCCATGTGTCGAGTAGGAGCAAACACTGCCGCGTCCACATTAACCAGCACGGTTCCTTTCGGCGATGGTATCCATTTATGAGATGAAGAGGACACACACCTTTGGACTGAATCATTGTTGTATAGGTGAAGCAGAATCATATTAAGGTAAGCTTTAACCTTCAAAGCGACAGCACTAGGATGGACAAGAGCGCCACCCTCCCGAGCTGAATTCATGGCATCCCAAATGTGCCACATAGTCACCATAACTGTTGTGGCTTCAATGTTGGAGCATCTACTCAGGAAATCCATCGCCCAAGTTCTAGGAGAGAAGAACACACTTCGCCGAAGTTGAACTGGGAAGTCGGCCTTGACCTGGGTCCAAACCTCGTCAGCAAATTGACAGAAAAGCAGCGAGTGTTCTATTGTCTCATGTTGGTTACAGAAAATACAGGAGGTCCTGGCTGGAATTTTCCTCTTCTGTAACTGATGGCCACACGGCAAGCAGTCGTGGGCAAATCTCCATAGAGTGACCTTCATCTTCCCCGGTGCTTTGGCAGCTCAAAGCATTTTCCATTGTTTTGCATCACCATCAAGGCTTGAAGAAGAAGATCCGCGACTGGACCGGCTTCGCTCAATTGCAAACTGGTCCGTACGCATCAGATTATAAGCCGATCTTACTGTGTATATGCCAAACCGGGCATGCGGCCATGACGCAAAGTCATCGTCCCCGTGGCGGCTGATAGGTATTTGCAGTATGCTAGTAGCCAGATTCGGCGGAAAAAGAGCCCTGACTAGATCCGTGTCCCAAGAATTTGTATCTTCCTTGATAAGGGTATCAACGGTCTGATTAACAGGGATGGGGACAAGAGTACGTACTGACTGCGGTATAAAACCAGGAATCCAATTGTCAGACATGATCCGTGTAGCCTTGCCATTTCCGATGCCCCAACGTACTCCCTTCTTCAGAATTTCTCTACCGAAGAGGATGCTGCGCCAAGTATAAGAAGATGATCGGGGGCGGGGAGCATCCCAGAAATCGCAGTCAGGAAAATAACGTGCCTTAAGCACGCGAGCACATAGGGAAGATTGATCCGTCAGCAGCCTCCAAGACTGTCTGCCCAACATTGCTTGGTTAAAAATCTCCATGTCGCGAAAACCCATTCCACCAAGATCTTTGGGTGAGGATAACCACTCCCAAGAACGCCAATGAAGTTTCCTTCTACCCTCCTCTATATCCCACCAGAAATTAGCAATTGATCTTCTCATCGAGTGGCAGTTGGAGGATGGCAGATGAAAGCAGCTCATAATATAGGTGGGTATAGACTGAATCACTGATTTGATAAATGTATCCTTCCCAGTCCTAGAAAGTGGACGATCAGACACTCCACACATGCGCTGCCACACCCGGTTATGCAGGAACTGAAAGGTGTTTACCGGCGATCGTCCAACCTCTGTAGGCATCCCAAGGTATTTCTCCTCGAGTGCTTCATTGCGAACACCCAATGTCTGCATAACATAATTTCTAACCACATCTGAGCAGTGTCGACCAAAGAATAAGGATGACTTATCCAAGTTAATTTTCTGTCCAGAACCTGCACAAAAAGTCTCCAGGGTTTGCTGCAAAGCTTCCACACTCCTCTCATCCGCACGTGCAAAGAAAATGCTGTCGTCCGCAAACAGTAAATGAGTTATTGGGGGGCCAAGTCGACTGTTACGTAAACCTTGTAGTGTACCTTGGGCCTCCCTTCGTTGCAAAAGACAAGATAATCCTTCAGTGCATAGGAGAAAGAGATAGGGGCTGATAGGGTCCCCCTGGCGAATGCCCCTCGATGGAATGACGGGCTCGGTCAGATCACCACTAACACCACTGACAAAGCAGAGAGAGATTTGGTTTGCTCTCTCCTCCAAATATCTGCTGGCCCTGATTTTTTTTCTTTCGAAAAGGAGGCGTTGCCCCGGCCTCTGCATCGAGAGATGTATAAGCCATTTTTATTAAGAACGAAAAAGTCTGTAAAAATACAAAGGAGCCACGATCATTCAGAAAAACAAGAAAAAGTGTTACATGGCGATCAGGCCGCCCAACAACCGACTATAACCCTCTAAAAAAACTGGACTAAGGTCCAATCCTATTAGCATGCCGCCATCCATATCAGTTAAAGATATCCTGAGCTACCATCTCCCGTCGGACACATCCAGTAACCAAAGGCTCCCTGGTTTCCATAGGAGTGAGTAAGGACCACGTGCGGATCAAGACGGTAGCCCTGAAGATGACCTGCAAAAAGTTAATGTAATGCATTCTGTTAAAGACTAGATCATTTCTGCAGTTACATATCGCCCACAATATGGCACAAGTTCCAACTCGAATTAGTTTGGCGTAAAGTACATTAACCCCGTTTAGCCACGTCCCAAATAACATGTGAATGCTAGTAGGCGGTGTAATGTTGAAAGAAATTTGTAATGAGCGCCATAATAATTTAGCCATAGGGCATTCCAGAAAGAGGGGTTTAATTGTCTCATGCGTTTGACAGAAGCTACATCTTTTATTTTCTTTCTAGTGTCTTTTAGCCAAGTTATCCTTAGTTAAAACAACTCCCTTGTGAACAAACCACATGAAGATTTTTATCGTAAGGGGAACCTTGACCTTCCAAATATGCATGGACTTTGGAATAGGCGGCGTATCAATAAAATGGTCGTACATCGATTTCACTGAGAAAATGCCATTCGTGGTCAACCTCCAACGAATAATATCTCGACAATCAGACAGGGAAATATCCATCAGTCTTCTGACTAGATGTACCCAACTAACCCATCTATTTCCGAACAAAGCTCTGCGAAATTGAATGTTAAGAGGAGTCTGCCGTAACACTGTCGCAACGGAAGTCTGTTTTCGTTGTGCAATGTTATATAGTTGTGGATACTGTATAGCCAAAGGTTGAGCTCCTAACCAAGTATCCTCCCAGAATCTAGTAGTTTCACCATTTCCAATGACAAATCTAGTTCTGTTAAAGAAAACGGCCTTTGTCCTCATTAGACCCTTCCAAAAAGGGGAAGCACCCGGTCGCGCGGTGACCTGGGCTAAGGTTTTGTGCTGTAGATACTTGTTCTTTAGAATTTGTACCCACATCCCTTGCGATTCGACAGACAATCTGAATAGCCACTTGCTAAGCAGACATCTGTTCTTGACCTCTAGATTTTCAATTCCCAAACCTCCCTGATCCTTGGGTCTACAAATAATGGCCCATCTAGCAAGTCTATATTTAGTCTTGACCTCGTCGCTCTGCCAGAAAAATCGAGATCGATAGAAATCCAACCTTTTCCACACCTCAACAGGCACTTGGAAAAAGGATAGAAGAAACATTGGCATACTTGTCAACACTGAGTTGACAAGAACTAATCGTCCTTCGTAGGATAATAGCTTGCCCTTCCAGCAACTTAGTTTTTTCTCAAACCGATCCTCAATACATCTTCACTCCTTGATGGTCAACTTTTGGTGATGAATGGGGATGCCTAAATATGAGAACGGCAATGTACCACCCTCACAGCCGAAAAGTTGGTAATACGTGAGCTGTTCAGCTTGTGCATCCCCAAAACAGAAAAGCTCACTTTTGTGAAAATTAATCTTCAACCCAGATAGCTGTTCAAACAAGCATAAAATGAGTTCCAAGTTTCTGGCCTTTTTGAGATCATGTTCCATGAAAAGGATCGTGTCGTCCGCATATTGTAGGATCGAGACACCCCCATCAACTAGATGCGGTACTAGTCCCCCTACTAAGTCTTTGTCATTAGCCCTCCTGATCATTAGCGCCAACATATCCGCAACAATGTTAAATAAAATAAGTGACATAGGGTCTCCTTGCCTAAGTCCCTTAAGCATCTGAAAGAAATGACCGACGTCATCATTTACTTTAACACCGACACTTCCTTTTTTTATAAAACAATCCACATGCTTTCACCAAATGTCACCAAACCCTTTCATACGTAAAGTTTGTTGCAGGAAAGACCATTTAACTTTGTCGTATGCCTTTTCGAAATCAACCTTAAATAAAACTCCATTGAGTTTCTTGGAGTGTAGTTCATGAAGGATCTCATGCAGAACGACCACCCCTTCAAGAATATTCCTACCAGGCATAAAAGCTGTCTGCGAAGATTGCACGACCGAATGTGCCATCTTAGTTAGCCTATCCGTTCCCACATTTGTGAAAATTTTAAAGCTGACATTGAGCAGACATATAGGACGAAATTGTTCAATTCTGGAGGCCCCCTCTTTCTTCGGTAATAGCATAATCGTACCGAAATTAAGATGAAAGAGTTGAAGGTGACCAGAATACAGATCATGGAACATAGGCATGAGATCCGCCTTAATAATATGCCAACAACGTTTATAAAACTCAGCTGGAAACCCGTCTGGACCAGGAGCTTTACCATTTTTCATACCCTCAATTGCCTGTAACACCTCTTTCTCTAGAAATGGTGCGGAGAGACTCTCATTGTCGGCTTGTCCAACTTGAGGAATGTCCGCAGTCTGATACTCGTCCATAGATACAAAACTATGTTGTGAAGCACCAAACAACCGTTTATAATAATTTGTGATATAAAGTTTAAGGTTCTCATGGCCTACTATGGTACCCCCGTCTTGCTCCAGTTGTAAGATTTTCTTTCTCCTATGTTTGCCATTTGCAATCAAGTGGAAAAACTTTGTGTTGTTGTCCCCCTCGACAATTGCCCGGACCTTGGCTCTGAGAGCCCATTTCATTTCCTCTTCCCCGCGGAGAACACGCACCCGCTGTTCGGCCTCATATTTAGACGACCTTTCATGCTCATCTAACATGCTGGTCTCGGCCTTACGATCCAAGACATCTATAAAGTGGAGCAGTTGGTCTTGCTCATCTTTGTACTGTCCAGACACATTCTTAGCCCAACCTCTCGAGAATTGTCTAAGGTGTCGGGTTTTGCTTTGCCAGATGTCTACACTAGATTTCCCCTCCGTATGTTTGCTCCATTCTCTAGCAATAATGTCTAAAAATCCCTCTCGGTTAAACCAACTGGCCTCAAAGGAGAAAGTATCTCTTTTTCCTTTGTGAGTAGCATTGCCAGAGTCTAACAATAAAGGAGTATGGTCAGATATAGCCCTCTGCATAGCACTAACTGTGACTAAAGGGAACTTCTGCTCCCAGTCAACACTAGTTAGTACTCTATTCAATTTTTCAAAAGTCTGGTTATGTAGAGAATTGGCCCAAGTATATTTCCTACCGGAGAGTTCATTCTCCTGTAGATTCAAACTCTCTATGATCGTATTAAACATAAAGGGCCATCTACCGTCAAAATTATCATTGCTTTTCTCATCAGCTCGCCTGATGATATTGAAATCACCACCACCACCAGTGGTAGATTTTCATCGCAAATTCTAACAAGACCAGCCAAGAAAGCTGGCTTGTGCTCTGGTTGAGCGGCACCATATACTGCTACTAGAGCCCACTGAAACCCATCTTCCTTGTTTCTAATTCTAAATTTTACCGTGAAGTCACCTAATATTACTTCTCACACTTGAAGTGTATTGCAGCGTACCCCAAGTAAGATCCCTCCGGATCTTCCTCTTGGAGGGAGACAATGCCATTCAAAATCCACTCCTCCGGAAAGGGAGTTAAGAAACTGCGATGTGAAGTTTTCCCGCCCCGTCTCCATCAACGCGATGAAGTCAAGACTATGTTGCAACGTTGATTCTGCAAGGAACCTAATTTTAGCCAAGTCTCTCAGACCTCTGCTATTCCAAAAAAGTCCTTTCATATTTCATCATAAATTTTTAGCAGTCCTAAATCTAGCACTCCTCCGAACAGCAGAGACTGGATAAACTCTACTCTACGTTTCGAATTGCGCTTTGGCTTATCCAAAGCATACTCCTGGTCCATATAACCATGAGTATCCTTGGCCATATCATTAAGATGAGTAGTAGCTATGTTCGAATCATCGAAAGCTACTTGCGAGTGTTTAATCTCCTCCTCAGGAGCTAAGTTTTAACATATTAGATTCAATCCCCCCATATCAGATATGTCCTTATCATTCATAGGTCAAACCGCCGCTACGTTTCGAATAATATCCAATGCCCTATGAACTTCTAAGTCTAATAAGTCATTGATAGATTTTGAAACTTGTTGGCTAGTCTCACCCAAAGTCACCCCCACTGCCGTAGCCTTATCTAAAATCTCTTGTGGAGTAAAATGAAGAATAGAATGTTCAGTATTAAAATTCATGCCTGTGGAATTCTGAACCTCCTTCATTTTGGCCATACGCATCGCTCGTCCAATTTGCAGGTCATCCACATCTGGCTGAGACTGTACCCGTTGACTAGCCCGTCTATCCGGACCCATCGGATTGGGAAAACCTCCGAATGCTATGACATCATCAACCGAGATTAGTCCAGACTCTGGTGCAACAGCAGTAGGTGTAAATTCCGTGCCCGCCATGACCAAACCAACTGGATCCTCCATAGAAACAGAAACCACCTCAGAATTGTCATCTGGTAGAGCAACACAAAGTTCAACACCCATCTGGTCGCCTCCTGCGCTGGCGAGCGCTCCGACATCAGCTGCCTCTACAGCCACTGGAGCAGGCAGAAGAGCACCGCTGCCACCCCCAACGGTAGCAGCCTCATGGATGGCCAGCATGGCCGCGTCAGTATGTATGTACGTGCCCTGCTGGGCCCAAACAACATCTGGCTGGTCAGCACCGGGGATGAATCCCGACTGGGCATCTCCTGCACTGTCCAGCGCGCCGCCGCAAGCAGCCGCTGGAATAGGCAGACGAGCAGTATCGTGCCATGGCGCGGTAGATTCTCTGTCGCTCCCAGCGCTATCACTGTCCTCCTTAGTTGATGCCGCCGCATGCATGCACATCACCTGGCCCTCACCAGCACCCCCCTGCAAAAACGAATCCTGCATGGCCGAGCCAGTAGGTTCGCCGATACCCAGTCCAGCCGCTGTTGCTCCTCCCAAGAAAATGTCAGAATCTGGCTGTACATCAGATGGTACAACAACCGAACCAAGCTGAGAATTCGCTGCCCTTGCTCCAGCCAGAAACTCCCCCAGAGAGAGTAGTTGCAACATCGATCTAGGCTGCATACTTTCTTTGTTACACCGAGGATTCTTTCCCAAAAAGCGCGGCATCCTAAGCCGAGCTACACTCTCATTGCATCCCGACCGAGAACCAAACTTTGCCGGCGCGGACGCGGGTTCAAAAGAGCCAAATCGCAAATCCTGGTGCATAGCAGAGATCAAACTGTTTGGGCCATTACCTGAGGTAGGATTAGGCTGATTTTGTTGCGAACTAGTAGTCTGATTAGGGTAGTCGGTCGGACCTGTATCTTTGGACCCCTCCGCATTATCTTTGGAGCCACTCGCATCATCACCATCAGCCATGGGAGTATCTTTATCTGTATCTGGTACATCAAACAGTGTAGGGCTTTCGATTTCCAGCTGGAGAATATACCGCAACCCCTCAAACGTCCAAATAACCTCATCTGGAACAAGCTCAATATCAAGAACACTAACCAACAGCCGCGCAACTCCTTTGGCCCTAGTGTAGACCATGTCCGCCTCCTCAGTTTTACCAATGAGCGATCCCAAACTCCATGCAACGTGAAAATCATTAGTCACTCTAGAAGGAGCTCCTGCAAAGTGCACCCAAATCTGGGGTAGAGGCCTCCCCTTAGGCTCTTCACACTTCCAGGCATCAAACTCAAGAACAATACTCGTGCTAGCAACCCTGCACATCCCGAACTTAAGCAATCGAGCTAGATCCTCCTTAGTAGGGAAAACTACCTTGAAAACATTATCAGCTATCGAAACAGGTTCCCATCTGAAGGTAGAGGAGACCAGCTCCTTAAGTTGTTGCACTATCTGCTCCACAGTCAGCACCCCCGAGTCACCGTCACTGTGCCCATGAGGCCAGCCTCAGGAGCATGAACATTAGCCTTAGCGGGTGGTGACTCAAAAAACATCAAATCTTGGCTAGAATCACCATAGATAGTCATGACTGGCATAGGCCCAACCGTAAGCGGACACTTATCAGCACCATGTGTAGGTTTCAAGCAATAGACGCAAAGCTCAGCCTTACACTCAGAGACAAAATGCCCAGTCTCACTGAACAGAAAGCACGTCATTTTCTCTTTCTTTCGAGCCCACTTAGAAGGCCTCTCGGCACCGTCTCCCTTGGCACTCACCAATGTCTGATCAGCCGGAGGCGGAGAAGCTACCTCCTTAGTTGTTTCCGCCGTAGACACCACGGCAGTATCATTGAGATCAGCAGGCTGGTCAGGGATAGGGACAGGAGGTCTAGGCTTCCTCCCGCCTCCTCTTCCAATCCAATTTTGTCTAAATCCTCCTCTCTTCGGATACGCAGGTCCGGAAGGCCCCGGGACAAACTGACCCGGAGGTGCATTAAATCCATTGTTTTGCCAAGGAAACCCATGACCGCCTCCCGAGGATGAACCCCCACGATAGTGCCCATCACTGTATCCGTTACCACCTTCATCACCCCAGCGGGCGCGATGAGGTCGGTTCGCCTGGGTGGAATCCTTAGCCTGCCCGGATGCACCAATGGGAGGCTTACCAACGTGTGCAACAACCTGGGAGGACCCGACCTGCGCAGGGGTCGAGCCCAAAGACTTAGCGACAGGGGGGTTCCCCTGGCCCGAGTGCTGCCCTGGCGGTCGACTATTAGCAGGCTGCTTGGAGCCACGCCCTGCCATAACTAGCGACGCCGCAGCAGTAAGAGGTGGCACCCTAGTCGCCCTCCCAGCACCTAGCCTTGGGAAACCAGGGTTTGGAGAAACCCTAGGTTGCTGTCGACTCGCTCCTGTCGATAGAGGAACCAGGCGATCGAGATGGTAGAACGCTGGACCGACAACAGACTCGGTCGCAGGCGAAGAACCATCAATCCATACTGGTACTTCCCGGGCCATATACCCAAGAGATATGGAGTCCAGGTCGGATTGAGGCTGAAACCGTAATAATTCTTGGGCCATATACCCAGTATTAGGCAGAGAATAGCCCGCCGAACTCGCTAGCACTTCAGGGCCAACGACCGTGATCCCAGCATTCAAAAATTTGTCCTTGGAACCCCGCAGGGACTCCGTAACTAACACCCTGGAATCACTGGTGCCATCCACGATCTCTGGCGACATTGTCGGCCGAAGAACGGAAGCCGCCCTCGGTTTGTTCTTCGAGCATTTGATCCAGCAGTCTGGCTTGAAGAAATCAAGAAGGGAGATAGGCCGCCGGCTTACCTTTGGAATCGGTCCAATCCATGGTTTTCGAGAAGACGCCTCCATCTTCTTCCTCGCAAGGATGGGATTTCGTCGGACCTTGCGCTCCTGTAGCATCGTCGTGGTCGGAGATGGGGTACACGGGGACATCGGCGACACCGTGGTCGGAGTACACGGGGACACCTCCGCCAGCACGTCATCTTCCCCCAGCTCCTCATCCGTCTCTTCTTCCTGATCAGCAAGAACCCAAAACCTACCACCGAAACGACTAGGAAGCGAAGAAACACTTACCGAATCCTTGTTCTTGGCCCCTAACGTCGACTGCTCCAGCACTATCAAACGGTAGCCATCGATGAGAAGGATCTGTCCCGCCTTGGGGAATTCATCCTTTTGGAGATATCTCCCCACCAGAATGTCACCCTCTTCATCTCTAATGGTAGCCCACATAGATTGTAAGTGTAGAATGATAAACCCTCGCCTGTTTTCCAGCGAATTCGCGGCCGAATCCCGGAAGAGAACCTCCCACCGGCGATGCGGATGCTCTGTCCGAGACCCACCCCAGAGCTGACCGAACTCGCCGCCGGCCGAGCGGCAGTCCACCCCACCCCCAGCAGTAAACGCCCGAGGAGAGATCTCCTGGATCTCATCGTCGGACTCAGATCCCTGGACGCGAGATACCGGTAGTCCGATCACCTCTCTAGGCGCCGGGAAGGGAGCCCCGCGAGTCGCCCTGCTAGACGCCTCCTCCATCCTCAGCTTAATACTGTGGTTGTTGATGTTAAAGATGATGGTTGTTGTTTCCCCGGTGGTTATTGATGTTAGACTCTTAATTTTTAAAATGGGGAGAATTTCACATCCCGGCCTCTGCATCAACTAGGGATGCATACAACCATTTTAGTATGAGTATCAAGATAAACATGGTCCTCAGAATTTTTTAAATGAGTATCAAGATTTTTTTGATGAGTGGTTTCATCACACGTCAAACTTGATCCTCAATAAATGGGAGAAAACTCCTTATGCATCACCTGTCAATTCTAGAAATTAAACTCGGGTCGTTGGGTTGCACAACCGCATGCCCAACCACTGAGCCAAGGCACTTGTGCTTGAGTATTCCCTTCTCCTTCTCGCTTCTCAGAGTTATCATTTTCCTATACACATTCATAATGGCCTACCATATCTAAACAAACATCTCTGCATGTATGTCTTCTTTAATGTGCCAAAATCGCTTGTCGCAGCTCCACTTTGTGCTTCATAGGTTACAACACACAATACAAGACCAACAAAAATCTCCAGCAGGTACGCATTTTCTCACTACCAATCTCGGCATGCCTGTCTCAATTAAGCAATCTAATTTTACCATGCTCTAGTTCTGAATGTCTGCCGAGATTGTGCTCGAGCGTATACTTAAGGGAGATGAGGAGCCCAGGGATCTGCAGTTAGCACTCATACGGCTCATCACAAAAGATTTCAGTGAGGAGAACAAAATCGATCAGGGTGGATTCGGAACGGTCTACAAGGTATACAGTTTACCATTTACAAATACCTAAAGTCCAGTCAAGTATTACTACTACTGTTTTCGTTAAGAAACAAGTGCCACAAATGGAAGCACCACTTGTCCACTCTGTTCATCTGGTATTGTAGGTCTGAGCTTCATTTAAATGCTGACCAACAGGGTGAACTCCGAAAAGGGATCATTGTTGCTGTCAAGAGGATTGAAGTGAATCAAATCACAATTGATGACGTGTCATTTTGCCGTGAGTTCAATAGCCTGATGAACACCAAGCATCAAAATGCTGTCCGGTTTCTTGGCTTTTGTTCTAATACACATCAAATATCGAGAAAAGTGGCTGGAGATATTAACCTTGACAACGTAAGAGAAAGAATTCTCTGTTTTCAGTACATCAGCAATGGAAGTCTTGATAAGCATATTACCGGTACGGTCTAATTGCAATTAATGCAGCTCTTCTTTTCTACCTCTAAACCTTAGTGACATGCTTGAATTTACGATATTCTATCCTTGCTTGTTATATGTGCTAGTTATGTAGTTTAACATAAATTCTTACTTTTTATGTATTTATTATTCTGCAGATGAATTAAGGGGGCTTGAATGGGAACCACGGTATGAAATAATCACCCGAATTTGTAAGGGTCTGCATTATCTTCACAAGGAAAAAAAAAATTATTCATATGGATCTGAAACCAGCGAATATATTACTTGATGATCATAAGGTTCCAAAAATTACTGATTTTGGGTTGTCAAGATCAAACGAGAAGTCGCACACTATTGGTCTTCGCTTTGGAACAGCGTAACCTATATATGAGGAACCTTAGTTCACAGTTTTATAACATTAATTACAACCCTACATACTCTCTCTCCTTTTCGGTATATAGGGCTCATCTCAAAATTTTCAGATTTTCATTATACTAGGCTCATTTTGAGTCTAATAGATTTAAAGTGCTTTGAGTCACACGCCATATTTAATTCATAGAGTTTAGAGAAAGAAGATGAGTGGCTATGCATGCATCGTTTTCCACATCCATCATGCAAGTCCAATGAGAAGGAAGAAGCTACATTTATTGCCTTGGAAATTGAATATGTGAGAAATATTTCATTGGTTAGTTAATACTAGTGTCATCCACTCATAATTCATCTTGGTTCATGAGATTTCAGATTTGAGCCCTATAAACCGAAAAGGAGGGAGTATGTTCTATGTCATAATGCATCGCACTATTTTCTTTTGTTGCAGAGGATATGTCGCTCCAGAGTACGAGAAATATGGCAAAACGTCATTCATGTGTGACATTTATAGTCTGGGTGTCATAATCACTGAATTAGCAACGGGGTGTAAGACCGTCCCTGATAAAATAATGTAAGGATGGTATCTCTCGTTTTTTCAAAACAACAACACTTAATGTTCTTCATGCATGTTTTCCTGCTTTAATATTCATAGTATAGTAAGTAAACCCTAGCCACTGCCGCCAGTTCCTCATCTCCAGGCCCTCTCCCCTGGCCGCCGCCGGCATGGGTCGTCGGGCAAAACTCGCACAGCCTAGCGGCGGTGGGGCCCTCTTCCCTGGTCGCCGTCGGCATGGGTCGTCGGTCAAAGCCCGCACGGCCTGGCGGCGGCGGGGCCCTCTTCACCTCTGTCTCGGGGCTTAGCGGCACAGGCCGTTGGGTTCGGCTGGAGTTCGTGGGACGCATGCATCTTTTGTTGGTGCTTTAGTATAGTACTGAATGACACGCATGCATCTTTTCTTGGTGCTTTAGTATAGTACTGAATGACGTATATCTAGTTTAAACAACATCTTTTTTTTCATGTATAATCCACATGGGTGGACGGTTGTGTTAACGATGTCGAGGCAAACACATACTACGGGTCCAACGTCTGGCCTTGAACTAGGAAATTGTATTGTAAGATTCTGGCATTATCATTAATAATAAACATTTGTTAAATGTAGGTACTTCGAAGGTGGAGACACAGGTGGAATAAACCACCAACTTTACTACAATACCACCAAGTGACGAGTTGCATGAACATAGCAGTACACTGCAGGGAACAAAAACCGGAAGCTAGACCTTCTATAGGAGATATACTGAGCATTCTAAGTGAATTTGGAAGTATGGATGGGCACACTGGTCAGGTAAGCTAGCTAATATAAGACATGTTCTAATCAAAATTATGGATTTGGATACATAATTTGAGATCAAACGAGATAACAGTTCGATTGAGATCAGAGAGATAATACATGTGTGACACAGTCAATTATTTCAAATACATAGGTTATCTTCTTTGCCCGAAAATCATTCACAACAAAATCACGTGAACAGATGCACAATATAAACCTTGGTTTCCTCTTTATTTATCTCTGTCTTGTATGTGTGCGCGCGCGTTGTGTGCCTGTGTACTGCACTTGACTTGCTAGGGCACATTGTTGAGTATGTATTTGTGTTGCACGTGTATTGAAGTTGTGGCCCACCTCCTAGTCTTGTATAGTTGAGGTAGAGGCATCCCCTTGTATTATATATACGTGCACCAGCACCCCTAATCATATACATCGTATTGCAAATTATCTACCCACATGGTATCATCCTTTTCGGTCTAACCCTAGGGTAGCCGCCGCCGCGCCCCACCTCCGCACCTGCCGCCGCCGCACTCCTTTCACGCGCCGCCGCCGCTGTGCCGCTTCCGCTCTCCCGCGCGCGCTGCATCTGCCGCCAGCCCACGTCTCGCCCGCCTCACCGCCCGCCCCGCCCGCGCGCATCTCGCTAGCGCCGCGCTACACCAGCAGCCGCGCAGGTTCCCCGCTGTTGTTGCCATCTCCTCTTCCAACCCTAACCCTAGCCGCTCCCCCACACGCCGCCGCCATGTCGTCGCCTTACTCCCCCGGCTCCTCCACCACCCACTCGTCCAACCCGTTCGCTGGTCACGAGCCCTCCGCCGCAGCCATCTGTGAATTCAACATTGAGGCCCGGGTCCCCATCCGTCTCGACAGCTCCAGCACGTCGTACTACGCGTGAAAGACCTACTTCAACCTCGTCTTCCGCGAGTAGTATCTCACCGAGCATATCGACGGTTCCGTGGACACTGCATATATGCGCGGCGACCCGGAGTGGTCCGCCATCGATGCCACGATCACCCGTTGGTTCTACGAGACAGTCTCGAAGGACATCTTCCACACGGTTGTCGCCGAGGATGACGATGCCTACACCGTGTGGGCCAAGATCAATGCGCTCTTCACTGACAACAAACTCCAGCGCCTTGTTTTCTTGCAGCAGGAGTTCTTCGGCTGTCACCAGGACAACGCCACCACCGACAAGTACTGCATGAGGCTCAAGATGCTCGCCGATGAGCTTCGCAACATTTCTAATGTCAAGTGTCTTTTCCTTCGATCGTGAGATTGTGCAACTCCCGGATACCGTAGGAGTGCTTTAGGTGTATCAAACGTCACAACGTAACTGGGTGACTATAAAGGTGCACTACGGGTACCTCTGAAAGTGTCTGTTGGGTTGGTACGAATCGAGATCAGGATTTGTCACTCCGTCTGACGGAGAAGTATCTCTGGGCCCACTCGGTAGAACATCATCATGAGCTCAATGTGACTAAGGAGTTAGTCACACGATGACGTGCTACGGAACAAGTACAGAGACTTACTGATAACGAGATTGAACAAGGTATACATATTCTACGAAGATCTTATCGGTCGAACCTCTATGTCAAGGATTCACATAATCCCGTATATCATTCCATTTGTCCTTCGGTATGTTAAATGCCCAAGGTCTGATCGTCGGTATCCTAATACCTATTTCAATCTCGTTTACCGGCAAGTCTATTTACTGTTCCGTAACACAAGATCACGTGACTAACACTTGAGTCCGATTGCTTGCAAGGCTTATGTGTGATGTTGTATTACCGAGTGGGCCCCGAGATACCTCTCCATCATACGGAGTGATAAATCCCAGTCTTGAATCATGCTAACTCAACGGACACCTTCGGAGATACCTTGTAGAGTATCTTTATAGTCATCCAGTAACGTTGTGACGTTTGATACACACAAGGTATTTCTCCGGTGTCAGTGAGTTACATGATCTCATGGTCATAGAAATAAATACTTGACATGCAGAAAACGATAGCAACAAAATGACACGATCACATGCTACGTTTATAATTTGGGTCTTGTCCATCACATCATTCTCCTAATGATGTGATCCCGTTATCAAGAGACAACATTTGTTCATGGCCAGGAAACCTTAACCATCCTTGATCAACAGGCCAGTCAACTAAAGGCTTACTAGGGACATTGTTTTGTCTATATATCCATACATGCATTTATGTTTCTATTCAATACAATTATAGCATGGATAATAAACGATTTTCTTGAAACAGAAAATATCATAATAACTATTTATTATTGCCTCTAGCGCATATTTCCAACAACAATGCAGCTAGAGCACGCGACGCTTCTGCAGGACGGCTACCCCGACGACACGTCAGGATTGCGAAAATGATAGCTGGCTTACATAAATAAGACTGATAAATGTGATCGTGCAAACGAGGGGGCATATCAAATGCGATTGAGCGCTCGCCATCTACTTTGGACGGCGGACGAGCGATGCGCCCGAAAGCTTCCGGTGCTCCCCCTTTGGGGAATGAATGACAACCGATATTTGGGCCACTATAGATGAATGTGTTTGAGAACTTCGGGACATGCTCACCGACTGCTCGCCATCTACTCCCTCCGTTCCTAAATATAAGACCTTTTAGAGATTGTACTATAAACTATATACAGATGTACATAGACATATTTTAAAGTATAGATTCATTCAATTTATTCCGTATGTAGTCTTCTAGTGGAAACCCTAAAAGGTTTTATATTTCGAAACATAGGGAGTAATACATTGGATGGCCGACGATCAGTGGCACCCGGAAGCTTCCGGTGCACCCCACGTTGGCCAGCCTTCCCCTTTGGGGAATGACTGACAGCCAGATATTTGGGACAAAAAATCTAGATTTTGTTTGAGAACTTCGGGACACGCTCACCTGGTGGGCCCTAGGCGAACTCGTTGAACTAACTACATTATTTTCGTGTGGTGTGGCAATAAATACCTCATGTCAGACTCCTATAGGGGTTGATAAGTAGTGAGTGTTACTATACTTTGGCACATATATATGATTTGAAGTTTGGTAGACAAGGATGGTGCTCTCTAGCTAGCTTCATATCCTTTCACATTCTCATCAAATACCGACGTTGTAGCTTACAAGGCCGTGACCAAACCGGCAGAAATACATTGGCTCAAGCCTACTACCGTGTTCACGAATCCCTCCAAAAAAAAACCCTACCGTGTTCACCTGTCCTACCGCGACGAACGAACGGTCGAGGGATCACGATTTTTCTTGATTCGGTTTATTACATGCCTTAATTGATAGCGACTAGACAGTGACAAAAAAATTTTGGGCAACTACTTGGAGAGACTTGCATGACAACGGCAGATACAGAGATACGCACACGCTCTGACCCCTATTCCTCGATCCTTTTCCGTTGTTCCGCTCACAAATAATCTTTTGAGGCTAGGGGTTAGGGAACTTTATATAGTGCTATTGCAGTTTATTTTAAACTGTATAAATTGCAGATAGGTGTCCAGTTAAGTGAGGACTTCAGGTTAACTTAACCAACCATGATCATGAGTAACCATCAAGGAGTCTCATCCGTAATATGTCCCTTAAGCACGTACGTGTGAGTCGCACGCTGAATTTCAATTATAATTCAAATTCACAGGCTTTATCAATTCATGGAGCCAATCCCATGAACAACCTGGCTTTCCATAATATGTTGTGCCCGAGCAAATATACGTTCAGTATAATAAATATTCCAGCATTAATAAATAATGTTTTCCAACATATATGTACCGGCTTCCATGAACTATATTCCATTCATGTATTCCAAGCAATATTCAAGTGCATCGGTAAATTCCATACCGAGGTAAACCATTCCAGAAACTATGTAGTATATATATAAAATGTTGCAAGCCACACATAAGTATTTCCTACATCTCCCACTTGGCTAAAACATTCTAATTCCATAAACGTAGACCCATGTTACAAACATGTTTACAAAATACTTCCGGACTAATAGGTTTAGTCAGTGGATCCGCAACCATGTCCACACTAGGTAAATAATCTAATCGGATTGTTTTTAATCTATTGACGACGTCACGAATGTAATGATACCTTCCCTCAATATGTTTGCTTTTGCTATGAAACTTGGGATCCTTTGAGACCTTGATTGCCGCCTGGTTATCACAGAAAATAGTAACAGGATATGAAGCGCTTTCCACCACCACGAGAGATGCAAGAAACCCCTTTAACTATACACCTTCATTCACAGCTTCCGACGCAGCAATATATTCTGCCTCCATAGATGGAAGTGCTACAGAATCTTGCTTCTTGCTGCTCCAGGAAATAGCTCCTCCTGCTAGTGTAAATATATAACCAGATGTTGATTTTCGGTCATCAAGATCCCCTTGCCAATCAGCATTAGTAAAGCCCTGCAGCTGAAGATTGTGTCCATTAAAACACAGAAAATAGTCCATAGTTCCTTTGACATATCGCAAATTGTTCCTAATCTGTTTCCAATGTTTAGGTCCAGGATTCATTTGATATCTACTCAATAAACCCACGGCATGGCATATATCAGGTCTTGTAAATAGCATGGCATACATTAAAGAACCCAATGCAGATGAATAAGGAATATTGCTCATTTGTTTCTTTTCCTCAGGAGTTTTAGCACACATTTCCTCACTAAGTTTAGTTCCCCTAAGAATAGGTACTTTAACAGGCTTGCAATTTTCCATAGAGATTCTCTGAAGTATATTATTGAGATATGCCTTCTGAGACAAACCCAATACTCTCTTCCTTCTATCTCTACGTATTTCCACTCCCAGAACATAGGAAGCTTCCCCATATCCTTCATGTCAAATTTAGAGGATAACCAGGTTTTAACTTCCATCAGTGTAGATTTATTATTGGAGGCAATGAGAATATCATCAACATAAAGAGATAATAATACAAATTTATTTCCCATTATCTTAAAATAGATACAATGGTCACCTTCCGTCATTGAAAACCCATATGACGTGATTGAATTGTCAAAAAGAATATACCACTGACGTGAGGCTTGTTTAAGACCATATATGGACCTGTTTAATTTACAGACCTTCCCTTCATTCCCCTTTTCCACAAAACCTTCCGGTTGGTTCATGTATATTTCTTCTTCCAACATTCCATTCAAGAATGTTGTTTTAACATCCATTTGATGCAATTCCAGATCATAATAAGTGGTTAATGCACCAATGATCCGTATAGAGGTAAACTTGGCAACGGGAGAAAAGGTTTCTACAAAATCAATTCCTTCCATTTGTGTAAATCCATTAGCAACAAGCCTTGCTTTATATTTATCCACCTGACCACTCGCATTCAATTTCCTTTTAAAGATCCATTTAGAACCAATAGACTTATGATTGTTTGGTAATTCAACTAATTCCCAAACATTATTTTTCCTCATACAGCTTAATTCCTCTTGCATGGCTTCCATCCAAAAGTTTGATTCAGGACTTGGCAATGCAGCTTTGAATGTTTTTGGTTCTTCCTCTAAGTTCTGAATTTTAGAGTGCACTTCCCCCAGAAAAACAAAATAATCATCTAAATATTCAGGAGCTTGTGTGTTCCTCCCACTTCTCCTAGGCATGCTATTTGAATTGGAGTTATTGGACTGTATATCACCATTATTTTCCTGAACTAGAGGTTCAGTTTCAGGTATAGATACGTCTCCAGGTTCTACTAATAATTCCACCCTAGCTCGTTTAGCACGGCGAGGTGTATCCTGATCAAGAAAAACTGCATCTCCACTTTCAATCAATTTCTTTCTTTGAGGATCCCAAAAACAGTAACCATTAGAACCTGATGCATAACCAATAAAAAATCCCGGGGTACTTTTAGACTGTAGTTTGGTGCGCAACTGGCTAGGTATTCTTATTTGGGCATTACACCCCCAAATTGCCAAATGGCAAAGTGAGGGCTTCCTTCCCTTCCAAAGCTCATAGGGTGTTACCGTCACAGCTTTAGAAGGTGAGTGATTTAATAAATATACAACAGTGTGAAGTGCCTGTCCCCAAAGCGACAATGGCAAGTCAGAATAAGCCATCATAGACCTAACCATATCTATTAAAGTCCTATTCCTTCTTCCCGCCACTCCATTGTGGAGTATATGGCAAGGTATAGTGATGAATAATGCCATGTTCTTTGAAGAAATCATCTAGTATTCCCGACGTGTATTCACCACCACGGTCAGTTCTAAGTATTTTAATTTTCCTGTTTAGCTGATTTTCCACGTCCGCTTTGAATACTTTAAAAGCATCAAATCCTTCCGATTTGTGTTTAAGCAAATACGCATAACCGTATCTTGAATAGTCACCAATGAAAGTGATAAAGTAGATTTTCTGCCCTCCCAAAGTGGGTGTGGAAAATTTCCCACAAATGTCGGAGTGAACGATGGCAAGCTGTTCAGTTGATTTATTCGCTTTGGGAAAAGGCGACCTAGTCATTTTACCCAAAATACATGCTTCACAAATACCATAATCCTCCCACTTAAAGTTCGAAATTCCTGAACTAATAAGTCTCTTTATCCTGTTCTTAGATATATGTCCAAGTCGCAAATGCCACGAGTAAGATTCAGAACAATTATTATGTCCATTTATATTCCTCACAACTGAGTTATCTTCGCCTACTAAGCAATCATATTCCATGATGTCATTTAGAAAATAGAGACCATCATGTCTATCGCCTATATGTATTAATCTTCCATTTAAGATAATCTTAGCCTTGCTATCACCAAAGAAAATTTTATATCCAATTGACTCTAGTTTGGACACTGAAACTAGATTCCTTCTCATGTTGGGTGAATAAAGTGCATTTTCCAACACTAAGTTTCCTCCATCAGGGAGTTTAAGCACATAGTTTCCAATTCCTAGTATGTCAGCTTTAGCTTGAGTTCCTAAATAGACATGTCTTGTTCCTCTTGGAATTGTTTTGAGTGTGGCAAAAGAGTTAAGATCTTTAGCTATGTGTGTAGTTGCACCAGAATCTATAACCCAACTATTTTGAAAATTAGTAGTAAACAAGGATTCAGTGCAAACGTAAACATCAATAATACCTTCAGGGGAATGATTCCCCTTGCGGCTGTCATCCTTGTTAATATTATTCCTTTCGCTGTTCAGCTTCCTTTTCTTGGTGCATTCTGACCTGATGTGGCCCAAATTACCACAATTATGGCACTTGTAGTTCCTCTTATCAGTTGAGTGAAAAGACTTGTTATGGTTGCTGTTGTTGTTTTTGTAACTTCCATTGTTGTTGTTGTGCTACCCCCTCTCCCTCTGGTCATCAATGTAGTTTCTTTTATCCCTGTCCCGTTTGTGATTGATCTTCTCCCTTAGGTCTTGTCCTCCTCTCTTATTCCAGTTCCTCCGGTTCCCATTGTTTCTGTACTCACCAAGGTGAAGTTCTGGCTGATAAGAAGCTTTCTCTTTCCCTAAATTAAGCCTGCGATCCTCCTCCATTAGCAAGTGTTGTCTCAGGTTCCTCATATTGAGTGTGCGCTCTGAGTGACAAAAAGAAATCTTGAACTGTTCCCAAGGTGGTGGTAAAGAGTTCAGAACATCTATGACTTCGACTTCCTCCTCGAACGGATAACCAGCAGTTTTTAATTCTTCCGCCAAGACGTAGAGCTTGTTGAAGTGTTCATTGACTGTTTTATCACCCATCTTTGATGTCAGAAATTTGTTCACAAGACTAAACACCTTTACAAGGGAAACTTCTCCAAAATCCTATTCAAGCCTGACCATTATTCCACAGGCCGTTTTATCGGACTCATATTCTGCAGCCAACGAATCAGTCATCGAACCAAGGATATACACTCTCGCAGTCTTGTTGTCCTTGGTCAATTGCTTCAGTTCATCGACATATTCCTGTTTCTCCTCATCTGTAGCATCCTCTGCTGGCTCATTAGGCGCCCCAGTCTCAGAAACATAATCAATATTCTCAGCCGTAAGCAAGAACATGATTTTCCTTTTCCAAACCATGTAATTTGTTCCATCAAGTTTGTAGGCACGGAGTAATTCAGCAAAGACACCATTGGAAGCCATTGAAATTCAGTATCCAAAGATTGGTTTCTTCCTCTGTTACCTTAAGGTTCCTGACGTGGAGGACGACAGTTGGAGATGCAGGGGCCGACAGTTGGAGATGCAGGTCCCTTGCAGGGAGGTTCCTGTCGTGGCGGCAACACTTGGTCGGGGCGAGGAGGGTGTGTCTTCTTTCTCGATGAAGTGTGATGAAGGCGTCGGGAACGGAGTCGTCGGGACACGGCAGGAGCGGCGCGGACGTCGGGGAGGAGCCGGTCACGGGCGATGGTGGTGGCAGGCTTGGCCCCAGGTCGTTGGAGAGGTTGACTGGAGGCGGAGGCGCGACTGGACCTTGGAGTAGATGCCGACAGCGTTGGGCGCTGATGTGTGCGGAGCGGCGGCGCTGATCGAGCAGAACGGGAGATCCAATCTATTATTCCAGGGTGGACCTGTGTACGTACGGGGATATCTCTCTGCCTATTCTTTTACGAGTATGAGTATGCAGCGAAATCTCAATCCAGGTCGTAATCGATTAGACGATTAAACAAATCGTCTAACCCTTGATCGGTTCTGGTGCCAATGTAAGCAATATACGCACATGGTCTAACCCCTACTCCTCGATCATTTTCCGTGAAAATAACCACTATTTACGGGAAATAACGATTGATGGAATGTGTCATGCAGGGATTAATACAACAACATACAGTGTTGTAGAACTGACAATGCATCATATGCAAGTTGCCACGGAAATAAATGATGCAATAATTTGGGTTGAGGTGGAGCGTCACGTGCCGGTTTCCACCGAAAACTATGCACCCTCTACAGATTCAATTCAACAACTTCCATGATTGAGATCTAGTCATTTCCAACTTGTCAAAAGATGACGAAGTTCACACTATTTGCGGGAAATAACGATTGATGGAATGTGTCATGCAGGGATTAATACGACAACATACAGTGTTGTAGAACTGACAATGCATCATATGCAAGTTGCCACGGAAATAAATGATGCAATAATTTGGGTTGGGGTGGAGCGTCACGTGCGGTGTCCACCGAAAACTATGCACCCTCTACAAATTCACTTCAACCACTTCCATGATTGAGATCTAGTCATTTCCAACTTGTCAAAAGATGACAAAGTTCACACTATTTGCGGGAAATAACGATTGATGGAATGTGTCATGCAGGGATTAATACAACAACATATGCAAGTTGCCACGGAAATAAATGATACAATAATTTGGGTTGGGGTGGAGTGTCACGTGCCGGTGTCCACTGAAAACTCTGCACCCTCTACAAATTCAGTGCAACCACTTTCATGATTGAGATCTAGTCATTTCCAATTTGTCAAAAGATGACCAAGTTTACACTATTTGCGAGGAATAACGATTGATGGAATGTGTCATGCAGGGGACACAAGCAATCACGGAAGATAGAATAAAATATATAGGGGGGCCACTGCTAGTACTAACATGCAAACCAAACCAAGAGGGGCATGTCAGTACAGAGCGGGTCACGGGTTGGAAATTGTTAAGGCTATTCATTTTGGGAGTAGTTTAGTTAGTAATATAGTACATTCTAAATATTTTTCTGCTTATATGACAAGTAGTTAATAAAAAATCATAACATAATCTATGTTACTATAACATAGCGCTTTTTAAGATCACATGAGTCTATAGACCAATAAATAAAGACATCTATGACAATATCACTATATTACTTTGCATAATGAAGGTGGTAATTTAGAATAATGTCATATGCATCATGTATCCCTACTATGACCAGCTTAATGAAGCTCGAGCTTCATGTATCCCAGAATTCCAAAAATTCAGGAACTACAGTTTCACGTTTTAGATTAGTATGCAAATAAATAGACACATATTAATAGGTGCATAATACTTGTCTGCAAAGTTTAATGGAACAATAGATTTTTATATGGATACAAAAATAACAAAATCAGACATTTGGAGCACATATATTATTGACTAAAAATGTACATTATTATTTTTACAACACACATACAAAGTATTTCTTAATGAAATTTTACACACATGTGGTATGCATCTATAAGTACCGGTGTATTCATTTTCAGAATTTTGTAGAAACTTAAAAGAAAATTGTTGAAAATTTAATGCTCCATGGAGCCTGAGAGGAAAAAAAGGACTCATAGGGTCATGAGTCATGACTTTACTATGCTTATTTCTCACCATGTCATCGATCATCATGCCAAGCAGCATCTACGAGAACTTGTTTCTTTATTTTTTTTATAATGTCATTTATAATCTATAATGTAGCATTAAGTATAATCCTGATGAGCGCCACCTGGTGTCTGCATAGCAAGGATGTATGAAACTAAAACTAAAGTCTGACAAAGAAAAATGAAAAACAACGTCTTGACAACTATAAAGTCATATGGGACCGAAAATGCGCCCGTATAGATGGAGGTGGTGGACTGATTTAAAGATTATGTTGTCACCCATGTTGAATAAAACAACCCTCGCTACCCTATGAAACTATGGACGCACTGTCTTAAATAGCGCTTGTAACTCTTTTCGGTCTAGCATATACCGTATACGAACATCGGCATTGGGGACGGACTCTGTGTTGTTGATGCTCTACCTGGATGCAATGAGGTGCTGGTGTCCGAAGCCACCCCTAAAACCAGATCCCAACATGGTTGCCATCTAACCTGGCTGATTTAAACATATATTGACATTTTAGTGATCTAAACAACCTTATATTTCTTTATGGAGAGAGTACTAGAGATTTTTTCTGTAAGGTTAACCCCAATAATGTGGTCGAGATTAGTCCTTTCTTTTTGTTGTTCCTTAGATGGGCGAGGATGTAAGGCCGGTTGTCTTAGATGGGTAAATCTTTCGGCTCTTTTAAAAAAAAGACCCCAATAATTGACTCATTGTTTATGCCACGAGGTTGCATACAGCAGCGTGCACCCCAAAACGGTGAAGTCGATTGCAAGTCCGTCATCATCTCATGCCGCATGCACAGGTCAGTCATCATCTTTTTCATCACGTTTTAATGGCCACTTTGCTGCATGCATGCGGCCAGGGGAGGAAATGAGCCAAGGAATTAAATGCAACGTATTTCCACCGTTCTTAAATATACCTCTTTTCACAGATTTAAGTAGGAAGTACATAGATATATTTTAAGTTATAGATTCATTCATTTAGCCCCTTTTATTGAAATCTTCAAAAAAAACTTATATTTAGTAACGGAGGAAGTACGTATCAATCGAAATGACCACAATGCTTCAATCAAGTCGGCCACCAAACAAGCCTTATAAAACAGAAATCTGAAGATTTTAAATTAAGCCCTTTAAACCGAAAAGAAGGAAGTATAAATAAAAATTAAAGAGAAAAGGACTATGTGGTGGGACACACGTACGTCGTGCGTTGAGCCCGTTCGAAAAGGTGACTGGTCGGCCGATTTACATCTACTAGTCATCAACCCGTGTATCCACACGGCTAGTTTATTCATATGTAGATGTACATAAGCTATAACTATTTAATTTATTGTGTGCTATATTATATTATGGCAAAGTGATATATGCTTTCAGTAAATTTCTCATACTATAGTTTACATTCAGATATATGTTGGTTTACCAATTATGTTTCGCTAATGTTGTATTCTCTCAATATGTTATTTTAGAACTGGTTTTGTAGATCTGTACTCGCAACATATATCAATGGAAGGAAAAGATATTACACACATATATAAAAATATTCGCAAGTATATTCATTTATATTTCTACAAAAGTAGTCTCCCTGAGACCTAAATTCTTAATTAACATACCTTACTCTACAAGTGGTAAATACATTTCCCATCACATAGTACTACATGTTGCCTTACAAAAAAGGTGTGAGCCAAAGCTTGTTTCTTATAAAAATCCATTACATAAAATCGAGTGACACTAATATAGCATGACACTATGCGTGAACCTTAAATGGCTCCACTAAGACCGGTTCAAAAAGGAAAGAAAGCAACTAAATTTTAATGTTTCAGAAAAATGTAAGTGTAGATGTGTACTCCATAACAGTAATAATTTTGTGCAACCTTCAAATACGAAATTTATTAGAAAACATTTTTATTTGAATGTGACAGGGAAATACAAATGTGTGCACGGCTTATATCTAGTGTTTACAGATATTTTCAATCAAATAGTAACAAAGGAATGCTTTATATAGTAATTAACCATGTGTTGATGAAGATGTTGATGAAGATGCCTCCCCTCCGACCAGAGAAGTGTTGGTGATGACGATGGCGACGATTCCTCCCTCCGGGAGGGAAGTTTCCCCGGTAGGATCGTTCTGCCGGAGCTCTAGATTGGATCTGCTCAAGTTCCGCCTTGTGGCGGCGGCGAAATCACGAAAAAGCTCCCGATTGATTTTTCTGGACCAGGACATTTCATATAGCAAAAGAGGGGGGGGGGCTAGTGGGCCGTCAGGGAGTCCACAAGCCCCCACTCCGCCACCAGGGGGGTGGCGGTGTCAGGGCTTGTGGCGCCCTGGCAGCCCCCTCCGGTAGTTTTTTCGCCCAACATTTTTTATATAATCCAGAAAAAATCCACGTAACTTTTCAGGGCATTTGGAGATGTGCAGAATAGTGGTCTAGGATTTGCTCCTTTTCTAGTCTAGAATTCCAGCTGCCTGAATTCTCCCTCTTCAAATAAACCTTGCAAAATAAGAGAGAAAAGACATAAATATGGCACCACAAGTAATATAACAGCCCAAAAAGCAATAAATATCAACATGAAAGCATGATGAAAAATGGACGTATCAAGCGCCGCCGCGATGCCATCCTCCACCTCTCCGAGAGCGGCAAAGCAGCACCACCGCCTTTGCCCGGGGCGGCAAAGCACCGACAGCCCAGGACGAGCGGGTCCGCTGAGCCCAGATCTGCCCTAGTCGGGCCCAGATGCGCCACCGCGTCCAGATCCAGGACACCTTCGGCCTCGTACTGCCGCCCCTCCGCCCGCTCGCGCCGCAGCCCTTGCTCGTGGCAGCTTCGCTGCACCGCCGTCACCGGGCGAAACCTCCTCGCGCCAGATCCGCGCCATCACCCCCACCGCACGTCGCCGGGCCGCCTGTCTAAGTCGGCGCCGCGCCTCCCGTTGTTGAAGCCGCGGCCCCCACGCCGGCACCAGATCCTGGTCGACGCGGCCACTCCAGGAGCCCACCGATGCGCCACCCCTCCCCTCATCGGCAGCACCGACTGCCGGAGCCGCGCCAACCAAGCCCTCCGCGCAGACGCGCCAGATCCGCCCAAGTGCCCCGCAGAAAAAGGCCCCGCCGCCACCCTCACCGAAGTCTGACCGGGCTTCGCTGGCGGCCTCCTCAGGCGGCAGCAAGGCGAAGGGGACGAGGAGGGAGGGAGGGTGGCCGCGCCGGAGGGTTTCCCCCGTGCCGCTAGAGAGAGGCGACGCGTCTAGATACATTCATTTTCGTACATTTTTGTGATAAGTATTTTCGGACGGAAGGAGTAGCTGTGAGTGTGTTGCCTGGCCTCAAGCAGCATATATATTGTCTTCTAGGAGGCGAAATCCTGAGATGCAAAGGCCCAAAATCCAAGCTCGGATCTGGTAGGCAAGAATTAAGTTAGTTGGTGATGCCGCCACCACCAGCCTACCACCACCTCCTCCTCCTCCTCCTCCTTCTGCTTCGCCTCCATGGAGCCATTGCATCCGCCACCGGCTTCACCTGCACCAAGCCGAGCACATGCCAGTCCGCCGTGATTGGCTACGTTGTCCCCAACACCATCACCTACAAGGAACTCATTTCCCAATTCAGCCCCACAACCCTCCACGACGTCGTCGCCGCCAACCAACTTCCGTTCAACACCGCAACCAAGCAAGTCATTCCCCCCAAAACAACTTTAACCATCCCCTTTAGGTGCCGCTGCACAGGGAATGGCATCGGCCAATCTGGCCTCTACATCGCCCAAAACAAGTTGGACGACGGCTTGGCAACCTACCAGCCGGAGATCGTCTCTTCCAAGAGCATAGCAGATAATGCTGCCAACTGGAAGGGGTGGATTCCGCTGCCCTGCAGCTGCGACGGCGCTGACGTGACGCATTTTCCTTACATCGTCCGCAGCGGTGACAGCGCCTTGGCAATCGCGGCCAAGTACGGTGTGCTTCTGTCTGTGCTACTGGAGATCAATAATATCACAAACCACGCTAGCCTTTACCAAGGGCAGGTTCTTGATATCCCGCTCCAAGGTACGTAGGTACTCGTAAGTGTCTAATTAATTAATTATTTTACAATTTGGCGTTAGACGGCCAATTAAATAATGACACATATAGGACGTTCCACCGAAAACTGCATCTGACCGTTTTCGGTGTGGCATCAAAAAAGCGCAAACTAATACTCTGCCCTGATACTTTCCATCAACCTCTTGTTCTTTTAGGCTGGCTATAACGAGAGTATTTTAGCTAGCTAGTATCGTGTACTTGGGACTAGCAAACATGCTGATGTGACAGACAATTAAAGAAAAAAAGAAAAAAATTAGAGTAACATAAGTAGATACTGTGTCATATTAACTGCTATGCTACTATGTGTCATGCATGTCAATAAATATGACTATCTATGATACTAGTTTATGATAATACGTATTATGAATGTAGTGTCATACGCATGAGACTATTATAGGATACTGCCCACAATGAGTAGCCTTAGAACCGTGCAAAGAAGTCACACAATTTTATTATCATTATTACTCGCTATAGTAAAACACAATAATATACTAGAGAGAGGGGGGGGGGGGCGACTTAATTACTGTGTTTTGACATTGATAATGGTGATTCATGATGATATGGTAAAATTGACCTTAACTTTTGAGCTAAAAAAAGTTTAACAACTCTACAAACATCTTATTGATGATACACAAAGTGTATATCTGCATATAAGCAAACGTAGTCAAAATCTGATAAGTAATTAGTTTTTTAGTTTTTAAAATTCCATGTTCCATCTCTCAAAATAATTCAAACTATATCTCACCAACGGTAAGTTGTCGCATTTTTGCTTTGCTATTGTTCTCTCCTTTCCAGCATCTGAAAAATGGCAACACACATTTCACATGAATACACACCGGTAATTGGATAAACAAACTTTTATCCATCCGTTCGAAAATATTTGTTCTAGATACTTCATTTTTATCCATTTGCTTCAACAAGTATTTTCGGGCGGAGGGGGTACAACACTAGAGTGCCAACTCTTAGGAATAACAAAGACGTGTGTGGTTCATGTCCAGATTGAACATGCCAAATCACCTAGTAGTACTAGGATTGGCACTTGTAACTGGCTATGTTAGCTTGTGTTGGTCCTAGGTGCTATATATACACAGGTTTAACCCTTGTAATATATACCTTGGAATCAAGAAAAGAACGAGTAGTGACACGCCCCTGTGGCCATCAAACAATCCTCAAATACGCGTGCATTGCTAGGTGCTGAATCAACTAAAGTATGGATTGATCGGCTGGTTGTATATGCGTGTTTATTCTGTGGTTGTTCCTGCCAAAAGTACCAGTACAAGGACGATTGCTAGCAGGAGGCTGGCTTTGCACAGTAGTGTGTATTGTTCTGGGATTATGCAAACTTCTGCTGCCATCTCAATCATTTGATTTTCTGCTACTCCACTTCATCCAGGAAAGGTCGGAGAAGAGCTATCCTCTATGGGCAGATGGTCAAGGGTATATTATATCTCAGGATATAGGAAAAGAAGATTGGGCTGGTTCAATTCCGCTGCTGCAGGTATGCCAACTATCTCTAATGTGTATTTGTAATTTTAGGGATTAAGAAATATCTATCACTTGTATTCTCTTTCGTTGCCCTGGTACAGCAGGTTTTCGTCAACATAAACTGTATGGTACTTACTGTGGTAATAGCGCCTAAAAGTGATAGTCAAAGTAGGTTTACATACCAGGGGTGATTACCTGATTACTTACTGTGGTAATTTAACTCACACAAATTTTGCAGTTGGTATTTACTGTACAATAAGTATCAACGCTGCAGATACTTTGTAAATTCAAATGTGATTACCTGATGTTTTTTTTACCTTGAGCAGAACAATCGGCGCATGCGGCAGCAGAAGCGGTGGCTGCGACAAAAGAAGCAGCTGAGAATTCCCATTACTCACCTGAAGCTGCTGACACAGTTGTCAAAAGGGTCCTCGTTTTACTCCTCATCATAATCATCCTTTCGTTGTTGTATTTTACATTTTATTACTGGAAAAGTGCATGCGAGTCGCTCTCGTCGCGTACGAATGGCGTTATTCAGTTCTATTACAGCGATTTGGCTCGCGCAACACACAGATTCTCCAAGGAAAGCAAGATTGGAGAGGGTCAGTATGGCACAGTATATAAGGCGACCATAAAGGGCCATGAAATGGCTGTGAAGAAATTGAAGGCCGAGGGTGAGACCAAGGAGTTGCACCGTGAGCTCCAGACAATTAGTAATACGAAGCACACGAATCTAGTCAGTCTGAAAGGTTGGTGTGGCAGACTAAGATTGATTGATGGCAAGAGTTGTTGGAAAAGGCAGATAAAGGTTGAACTCTTGCTTGTATTTGAGTGGATACCTAATGGCAACCTGGCAGACCACCTACACAACAGGGAGCAAGTTCTATCATGGGAGAAAAGGTATGTGTTGCTCTTACTACATGCACGATCTATTTGCATTTAATAGAATTAATTTCCACCGAGAGAACATAAATATTCTATATCTTATAATAACACTAATAAGTTTTGGGGTTATGACTACTAAAGAGATATTAATCCTCTGTACTCGGAAAGCACCAGCTGATAATATTGAGACACAACATCATCAATCCTACTCCCTCCCTTCCAAAATATAAGTGTTTTTAGATATTTCATTATAAACTAAATACAGATATATATAGACATACTTTAAAGTCTAGATTCATCCCTATCGCTCCGTATGTAGTCTATAGTGCAATCTCTACGAAGACTTATATTTAGGAACGGATGGAGTAATAGTTAAACGAAAGGGGGATTTTTGATAGGTAAAATCCATATATGTCCCATATATGCACGGGTGATATATATTACTAGTGTAACACATATAGGTGCCAACACATCTGGTTTCTTATTAGCATGGTCATTTTTATCAGTTTTTTTTGCACCAAGTTGAAGTTTAGAATCCAGTGTCCAAGTCACAACAGGTCTTTTCTATACAAATTTTACCTTATTCCATTTCTTTTGCTGTAAAGATTGAATATGATAGAACTTGCACTGATATAATAACTCTGTTTCTAAATATAAGTCTTTTTATACATTTCAATAGGGCTACATACGGATATATAGGCATATTTTTGTGTAGGTTCATTAGTTTTGCTCCGTATGTACGTAGTCCATATTAAAATATCTAAAACTACTTATATTTAGGAACAAAATGAGTAATACTCAAAAAATATTTTATTTTTAGTCCATAAGTGTACCCACCATTAAGTGGTCACATTTAGCCTGTCAGACTCCCTTAACCACACATCCATGTTGGAAAAGACTAAATAAGTACATTGCTGCTTGCTTTCTTAATTATAGGGACTACATGCAAAATGTTCACTAAGGTTTATTAATTGAGCTACTATTAGAAACGGTTATACAGAAACTCTTTTAGCGGAATGAATTACCAGAATTGTGTTTTACCAAAATGTAATATCATGAATCAACAGTTAAGATATAATTATAGTTCTTACCTACATTAACATCATCAGGTAGGGTTTTACATGTGTTTCCCCATGTTTGATCCCGTTCGTTGATTTTGTGAATGGGATCGTAATGGCATGAAAAAATGGCTTGCAAATTTCTGATGTTTAGAGTGAGCAATACAAAAAAAATGTTTTTTTCTATGGCACATAGAAAATAGGTATATCGACAATGCACTTTAAATTATTCAGATCCCAGAAGACAAACAAAATTGCATGTGATGTATACATGTCACCGCATCTCATTTCCTAATGTTTTCAACAGGTACAAAATAGTGAAAGGCATAGGGTCGGCACTTCGTTATCTTCATCACGAGTGCAAGCCATCCATCTTGCATAGAGATATCAAACCAGATAATATACTCCTAGATTATCATTTCAATGCCAAGCTTGCTGACTTCGGGCTATCGATGATCACCGACCAAAATGGAGCAACAGTGTTCACAATTGCTATTGGGCCGAGGAGATACATGGATCCACAGTTAATGAAGGAGGGCGAATTTCGTTTCAACCACAAATCGGATATTTACAGCTTCGGAATCGTGCTACTAGAGATTGCATGTACCGGAAAATCAAGGGAGAATATCTTGCACATACTTGGTGGTGGCAGTGGACAACACGTTCAGGTGGATGGTCTTGCTGATCACAGGTTAAGTATCTTCGACCGTACAGAGATGGCGCGCGTGGTTGTCCTTGGCCTCCAGTGTTCTCACCCAGATGAGAGACAGCGACCTTCCATGTATATGGCAATGAGATTCCTCGAGGAAGGCATAGAGTTGCCAATTGCCAGCCACAACAGGAGAGAGCGGCTATAATGTTAGTTGTCTAATCTTGTTGTTAGTAATTTGTTTTTCCTTGCTAGTTTTCAGCTCAAGGTAGTTAGTTAGTCTTGAGCTTGCAATAATAGTTGTGCGTGCCGTGCATGCAGCGTCTGGCTGAACCCGGTCTCTAGCTTGTGGGATGGCACGAGCACAAACCGGATTGTCGCGCCAAGGTAGGATCACTACCGACCCATCATTTGCTTTGTAACGGAATAAATAGCAACGAGGAAGAAATAGTAAAGTTTCAATAATACACAACGCAAAAACTTAGCCTCTCTCGGTGAGCGTGAAATCTCATGAGAGTGAGCATAAAATCATCTTTTGGAGTGTAAATTTACTCTGACAATTGGCATCACAACCATCTTGCGATCCTGCTGACAATGTAGGACACCCGCGAGCCACAAATAATTGGTCGCCAAGAAGAAGTAGGGTGGTTGGTAGAAAATCTAGGAGTACGTGCATGCATGAGACGGAAGACTGATGGTCAAGAAAGAATGACAAAGTTGCATGTGTTACCAATAGTTCGCTTAGGGATGTCAGAAAGATAACAATGGTCCAACAAATCTGTAAATAATTTGCATGTGTTACCAATAGTTGAATGGGAAGGAACATTCTGAGTTAATAATTTTGACATGTCTTTGATATGGTTTTGACAGAAGGACTATATTTTGAGAGATTTTGCAGCATTTGGGACAACAAGCATAATCTGATAAACTAAACATGCATATGACAAATCTGGCTACTTTTATCATGTCGAAAAAGTTCTTAGTTGTCCTCGATGACATTTGGTGGTATGGAAGAGATTTTGTAAACATTGGAAAAATTGAACTTTAGGGAAGTATGATTTTGGTTAACACTTGATAATCTGAGGTTGGCAGTTCAGTTGGCACCATGAACCACTACGAATTTGTGGGTTTGGCAGTTTGTCGTTTGTGGCGCACAGACGGCTAAAAGAGCTGATTTTCCGCTGTCCTAAGGCGTCGCTGACATTCAAACTGGGGGCTATGCCCAAGCTAGAGAAGCTTGTCATGTGCTTCCGGTACGAGATGACTGCCCAATTCTTACAAGCCAAAACCCTCAAAGAAGTCTGGTTACGTGTGGAGTGGGATGATGTAAACTGGAAGCTATACAGGGATTCTCCAGCATTCCGTCCTGCGTCGTGATTTTCCAGTGCGACCACATCGGCATACTTTACGTCCTGGACTTGCGATGCCACATACACTCGACTAGCATCCTTGTCAGTCCTTGCATCAACATCGACAACAGTCGTAGCACTTATGTCTGTTGTTTCTTCATGAACTTTTGGCGCCACGTACGCCTACGTTTTTTATGGACGTGCCACACAAAAACTGCGTCTCCATTATCGAGCACACGCGGTGAAAGTGCGTTATATCGACTAGAGGGGGGTGAATAGAAGATTTTTAGAATTTCATCACTGAGGAAATTCCTTTTGAGGAAATTCCTTACTGATAACTAACTTACAGCGGAAACAGTAAAGGATCAGAAGTGCAACGTTTCACAACAGCAGTTTTTCAGAGTGAAGAATGTGAAAACAGATTGTATAGTGAGCAGGCACGCAGAATACAGATGAGGATTAACTAACGTGATGAATTTGAGGTTGAGGAAATTCAGAGAAAGTCTTCAACAAATTCTTCAAACAGTCGCAGTGAAAGTCATCAACACATAATACAAGGAAAGTAAGGAGTTGAGGAATTAGAACCCGTTTCTCAAAGAAGACAGTCGTTGATGACCCAGTTCCAACTGATGTGAGAGTCGTACATCTGGTTTGGAGCGGCTTGGTATTGAAACCAAAGGACACCCAGTCCCGGGACACACAGTCCCAACCGTATTCTCCTTGAGCTAAGGACACACAGTCCTCGCCCAACACTCGTTGTAAGTCTTCAGGGCAGACTTCCAAATCCTCACAAACTTGGTCACCCGACGATCCACAATTGAGTGCTGGAAAGCTCTAGACCATGACGCCTAACCGTCTGGAGGATGCACAGTCCTCAAAGGTAAAACGCTTCAATCCCACACAGGAACAACTTCTTTAGTGATGCTCAATCACTAGGTTTGGTTTGTGGTTTCGGTGGGTGGTGTATTTCCTCACTGATGAATTACTCTCGAAGGCTCTAAGGAATTTGGGTTGCTCTTATGAAAAGTGTTAGTTTCTAACGGAGTAGCCAACCAGCTAGTGGTTGTGGGGGGTGGCTATTTATAGCCTGGGAGCATCCCGACATGGTTTGACACTAGTGCCCTTAAATAATATGACCGTTGGAGTGGATAAGACCAGTGACTTGGCGTGGCTATCGAAACGGTCGGAACCCTCAACTGTGAGAGTCCTCATGTCACTCATATTCCTCACTTGAAACTTTTGGTAGGATTAGGCTTGGGTTGAGCATCATGAGGAAATTCATTCCATAGTGTAACTTTGACCCCCTTTAACAGTACGGTGTTCCCATTACTCAAATGCGAAGAAAGTAAAACAGAAAGTATAAATCTTCATGCTTCAAATTCTTCAGAATGATTTTCTTCAGGAACCACCGGACTTCTCAATATCAGTATCTTCATGAGGAATATCAATTTCATCGCAGATTCCTCGCGATTCATTTCTTCATCTTCAGACCAATTTCTTCAACTGAAGACATATATTTTTAGGGGTCGATATTCTTCAAATATCTCAAACTCCTCTATGACTTATAGATCCTGTGTACACTCATAAACACATTAGATACTTAACCTATAAGTCTTGAAACCAGCAAAATCATTAAGGGCACTAGATGCACTTACAATCTCCCCCTTTTTCGTGGTTGATGACAATTAGGTTAAGTCTTCAACAGGGATCAGAAATATGAAGTGTAAATACTCATTTGAGGAATTTGAAATCAAGATTCAAAGAGACTCCCCCTGAAGATGTGCATATCTTGAGGATTTTGCTTTTTACAGCAAATGCACATTGATGATTTATATCATGGAGATCTCTCCGTGAGTCTTGTAAGTCATGCATACATGTAACATATCATATGAAGAAAATGAAGATGCATGATGACAAATGGTATCTGACGAATTCCAACATGCGTGCATTAAAACTTGAGGAATAAGCATGCGAAGAAAAACGTTCAAAAGCGTCAGAGTACCATCGGGCTTAAGTTACAACTCATTACATAAAAACTTCAGAAGAGCCAAGAGTTTGTAACTTAAATATAGTTCATAAGCCCCAAAAATATCCCGCTTGAAGACTAACTCTCAAGTTTCTCCCCCTTTGTCATCAAGTGACAAAAAGGGACAAACCGAGGACTAACACCCGTGAAGATTTCACTTCTTGGCGGTTGAGGAAGAGCCGTGATGCTTCTTGGGAGTAGTCTTCTTCCTTGGACCAATGGCAGTGTCGAGTTGTTCTTCATCAGTCTCAGCAGTGCGGAATGAAGAAAAGGAGTTGTCTTCAAGGTCTGGCACTGGAATAGGCCTGAACTTCTTCTTGGGAGGCCACGACCATTCAAAGTCTCGCTCAAAGTCCATTTCTTCAAGCTCAGTCTGAGTCTTCAGATGTGCAAGTGTAGCCCAGGTGCGATCGAAAACCTCATGCAGATAGTGATGGTTGAGCTTCATAGAGTTCTGTGTTTTAGTGAGGGTTTTCACAATGGCACCAAACTGGCGTTTGACCCATTTGTGGTTGCGATCCACCTTCTGGTGAAGACTGAGGAGGAGCTCTCTGGTATTCAGCACGCGGTGAGGAACGGGGCTTGCTGGATGAGTCTCAGTATCATCCCATGAAGAATAAGCTTCTGGCTCTCTGAACTGGCCATCAAGGGGCCTACTACCTTCTTCAATCAAGATTTTCCTTTTCCTTTAATGGACTCGAAAGTCTTCTTGTTGACCCGGATAGGAGGCATATAACCCATGTGGTTTTGGAAATCAACGTGGAAGTTGATGCCTGTCCTTGTCCTGATGAATCTCATGATCCATGGGGCATATATCTTGTGATCAAAAGGACACATAGCATTGTCGGCCAAAGTCCTCAATAATAAATCGTGAATGTTGATAGGAATACCATGGATGATGTTGAATAGGATATTCTTCATGAGGCCTACAACATCTTCTTCATCATCATGGCTATTGATCGGCGCGAGCACATTGCAGAGGATTCTCTAGACAAACCTGGGTGTGTACTTAAGCTCGTGGACGAGGAAGGTTGTTCTCGAAGATTTTCCTTCAGCCAAAGGCTTCATGAGGACTTCCATCATTCCATTTGGCAGCTCACGCTCGCCATAAAGCTTCACAGCCTCATCTGAGGGAATTGGTACGGGCAGTTCTCTGAGGAGTTCAGTAGCAGGAGCCTTATAGTGAGTGTTTTGTGACATCCAGTCAAACACCCAAGTGTTGATGTCTTCAAGGTTGCCAGATATGTGAAGAGTGGCATAGAACTGAAGAATTAACTCGCTGTTCCAGTCAGATATGTCTGAGCACATTGGGAGTAAACTTGCATCATGGAGTACACTAAGGACTGGCTCCAGGCACGGTATTGCTTCAAGCTCAATATCAGGAATATGCCTGTGTTGGAATATCTTCTTTCGTCCACAGAGCACAGAGGCATAGTAGTTCATCTGAGTCCTAGTTCAAAATTTCAGATGCCTCATTTGAGGCTTGTCATAGGAGTTCTCTCCGATGAAGTACATGCGTTATTCAAAGAAATTTTCCTTTTGAAACTTTGGACGCTTGGAGAATGGCTGACGCTGAACTGGCTGAAGATTTTGCTGAGGAATAGGAGGGGAGACAACAATGGCAGTCTCTGGGTTGGGCACGACAAATGCAGTTTCCTCAACATTTTCCTCAAGGTGAGGAATTTCAGGAGTTCGTACTTCAGGCTGAGGAGATAGTGCTTGGTGGGTGTCAGGCTAAGGAGCTTGCTCTGGCTGTGCTTCAGGCTGAGGAATGGTTTCTGCTTGCTCAGTTTGAGCAGTTGGGTCAGCATGTTCCTCGTCTTGAGGATTCTCCTCAGAGTGTGGAATTTCATCAGCTTGAGGATTTTCAGTTTGTTCTTCCTCAGCTGGCTTTGTGGCAGAGGCAGTTTTATCAGCTAGTGCAGCTGATGCTTGAACATTTTCTTTCTGAGGAATCAAAGGTTGAGGACTGTCGTCTATCTGAATTTCCTCGTCGGTGTGTTTCCGAGGGGCGACATCCTTCATTTCCTCATCTGCCTTTTTCGTTGGATCATCAATGATGACCATCTCATAGGAAGGAGCGACATTCAGGGGCACAGGGTCCAGAGGAGCAGATTCTTCAAGTGCTTTGAGGCGCTTCGCCTCTATTTCTTCTTCTGCTGAGGAGGCCTTTCTCTTTTTGGCTTCCTTTTCACAAGCCCTGGTTTTCTTCACGTCTGACGCAGACGGAATCATCTTCTTCACCTTTGAAGCTTTTGGTGAAGGGGTCCTCTCTACATATTCTTCAGCTGGTACTGAGGAACCAGCTGGAACAGAGTCATCAGCTTTCTTTGATGAAGCAGCTGGATCAGGAGCAGTCTCATCAGCTGCAGCAAATGGCCGATTCATCAACACGGCGCTCTTGGTGTACCTCCTCAGCTTGAGGAGTTTCCTCATCATGAGGAGATTCATCTGTTGGCTCCTCAATCAAGGGTTGAGGAGTTGGTGCTGGGGGTGCGGCCTTCTTGTTGTAGTCATCAACAACACTAGTGGCCAGCTTGATGAAATTGCTCTTGAGGCTTTTACGATCTGACAGCTTGGCGTACTTGTCAGTCAATTTCTTCAGCTCTGCCTGTGTTGTCACCAGTGCATCATGAGTCAATTTGAGGAGATTCTGCCTGAGGAATTTCTCCTTTTTGATCTTTGCATCTTTGGCCTGCCTGGCCTGCTGTTCTTTCCACTTGGCTTCATAGATGAAAGTGGTCACCATGTGACTGATGCCAGGCGGAAGCTTCAAGTCATCAACTAGAGTGTTTGGGTCGTCATACCAGATGTTGATGTAGTCAAGGAGGACCTTAGGGTCCATGGCCAGAGGAATGGCACTGCCTGATGCTTGAGCTACTCTTTCCTGCTTGTTTCTGATGATGGCTTGCAGGGTTTCATCATCAAATTCATCACTTCCCTCTGATGCAGACGGGACTGTGATGATTTTGATGGGGCTTGGCAGAGTTGTACGTTCAGCAGTTACCAACTTCTACGCAGGAGGTGTTGAAGACTTTGTCTCCGAGCTGGTTGCAGCTGGGAGTGAGGAGCTGGAGCTGGCGGTTGTAGGCTTCACGACTTGCTTCTGTACTGGTTTCTCTTGAGGCTTTGGAGGTAGAGCTGATGATTTTGGTGTTGAAGGTTTTGGTACTGAGGGTTTTGGTGCTGAGGGTGTTGTTACTGAAGCCTGAGCAGACTTCTCTTGAGGCTTTGGAGCCCTTGGCTTTGATGGCACAGACTGCATTTGAGGAATTTCTGAGCCCGAGGTTTCTGCAGCACACGAAGTAGCAGTACCTGAGCCAGCAGCTGAGGATTCATTAAATTTCCTCACTGCAGCTTCTGCCTGCTTTTTGAGCTTAGCCAGATGCTTTTCCTTCTCATCTGGATAGTCATCAATAGTCATGAGGCTTGAGGGATGTGCTACTTGATGATCCTCAAGTGGGGCCCTTCTGCCAGGAGGCTTCAGAGCGAATTTCTTCGCATATTTGGGAGTCACAAACCTGTAATCCTTCCACTCCTTCGCCCATCGGCATCCAATCTTCTGCAGCCGTATTTTTCTCTTGGCCATTGTCTCATTTTCATCAGGCGTGCAATAGTCCAAGTAAATGTCCTCAGGGATATCCACAGCTGTGTTCTGCTCAAGTTTCTTTCCTCCCTTCTGTTTTCTATCTTCCTCCATTTTCTTTAGTTGAGGATTTTGCTGATGAGTTTGAACTCTTGAGGATTCTGATGAGCCTTGAAGAGTTTCTTCCAGAAACGCTGCAAATGAGTTAATGTGATGAGAACCGAGAGATTCATCAGCTGACGTGTGTGTACCTGTGAACAGAGTATAGTTAAGAGGAATTTGGAGAGGTCATATGCGTTCTTAGATTTGAATAAAATGAGAAAGTTTGACATTTTGAGGAATATAACCAGTGGTTGAGGAATTTGGCTAAGCATACTGTTCTTGGGTTCCAGAGTTGTACAGATCAGAAAATTCGCACAAGTGAGGAATCTCGTGAAAATCTTAGATGCTTAGCATAGTTCATCAATGATGTGGTGATAGGTAGTGTTTGAGGAATCAAGTGCGTATCGTATCTTCAGGAAAAACAGATTTCACATAGAAGATGTAAAATTTTAGATCTAACTTGCTGTAAATATGGGATATATTTACCCTGGAAGGTGCGCACGAAGAACACAGAAAAGTGTGTGTGGAGAAGCTCTTCGGTTGCGTGTCCAATCCACCCTAACCCGGCGACAGAGGACGTCTACCGCGGCGGCGAACGAAGAAGGTCTGACTCCGGCGTGGTTCCAGCGATGGAGAAGTCGAGGGAGTGAAGCTCTTCCTCACCGGCGACGAGACTACCATCGATGGCGCTAGGGTTCGGTGGTGTATGCTGTGGCAGGAGAGTGATGGGGCGAACTAGAGGATGCCGAGGGGGATAAGGACATATTTATAGCCAAAAGTTACTGTTGGCACGAGAATGTCGAACCAAATAGCCCCTACCTCCACGTCTCCGCAGGACACGTGTAGCTCCCGTACGATGCGGTGGAGATAGTGGAGATCGTGGTTATCCGATCGTGGGAAGTGGGGGTTCAGTTACTGTGTCTTAAAGAAACAATTTTTTAAGATTTGAGGATTTTCTTTACAAAATCATCAGCTGACAAGGATGCTGTGAGGATTTTTAACAAAGTTTCAAGTAGAACGCATATGAAGAATTGAATAGACTAGATGAGTATAGCATAGAGGGAAAGTAGGGTCCGATCACATTCACTTAGCAGAAATATCAACTTGAAGAAATAGCAATAAGTGAATGCTGTTGAGGACTTGAAATCACAGTCTATCTAGTCAAAATGGAAGTCATCAAGTGTTTTTGAAGATTTTTTGATAGATCATCACAATGAAGAACAACTGTTTTTGAAGAAAAACACATTTTGAGAAAATAGAACATTTCAAGAAAATCAACTTGAGGAATTTCACATTGGGCGGTGGCGTGACCCACCATATAAGAATGTTGATTACAGACGCCGCGTACAATTGTCGTAGGGCCCTGAGAATCAATTTCTTCGTTAATTTCTTCACATTCAGAGTGACATTCTTCATTAGTTGAAGAAAATCGATTCATCATGTGTTGCACATCTAAGTCATCAACTTTGCATAAGTGTTAGGATGTGTGCATGTTTTTACAAAACATTTGAAGATTCTAAGATATTTAGCTCACACCTCAACTTGCAAAACCTTTTCTTATCCAAGGGCTTAGTGAAGATATATGCTAGTTGATCATCAGTCTTCACATGGTCGATGAGGATATTGCCCTTGAAGACATGGTCCCGAAGAAAATTATGACGAATCTGGATGTGTTTGGCATTCGAGGCCTGTACTGGGTTGTATGCAATCTTGATAGCACTCTCATTGTCACAGTAGAGAGGCACATTCTTCATGTTGATGCCGTAGTCTTTGAGGGTTTGCTTCATCCATAGCAATTGAGCGCAGCAAGAACCAGCAGCAATGTACTCAGCTTCGGCAGTGGAGAGTGATACGCAGTTCTGCTTCTTTGAGGACCATCAAACTAGTGATCTTCCGAGGAAATGGCATGTGCCAGAAGTTGACTTGCGATCCACACGGTCAACAGCATAGTCTGAATCAGAATACCCTACCAGATGAAGATTGGAGCCCTTGGGATACCATAATCCTAGTGTTGGTGTGTGAGCTAAGTATCGAAGAATATGTTTCACAGCCTTATGGTGTGATTTCTTCGGTTTTGCTTTAAAACGTGCACACATGCAAACACTAAGCATTATATCTGGCCTAGATGCACATAGATACAATAAAGAGCCAATCATAGAACGATATACCTGCTGATCGAAATCTTTACCATTTTCATCAATGCCGAGGTGGCCGTTGGTAGGCATTGGAGTCTTGGCACCTTTGCATTCGTGCATGTTGAATTTCCTCAGAACATCCTTGAGGTATTTCTCCTGTGATATGAAGATTCCATTGCTTTGTCGGCGAATTTGAAGACCTAAGAAGAATTTCAGCTCCCCCATCATGGACATCTGATATTCTTCACTCATCATGTAGGCAAATTCATCACTATATCTTTTGTCAGTACAACCAAATATAATATCATCGACATATATTTGACATACAAATATCTCATTATCATATGATTTTGTAAAAAGAGTTGGATCGAGTGAACCAGGTTTGAAGCCTTTCTTCATGAGGAATTCCTTCAATGTATCATACCATGCCCGAGGGGCTTGCTTGAGGCCATAAAGAGCCTTTTTGAGTCTGAAGACTTTTTCTGGATTCTTTGGATCCTCAAAACCTGGGGGCTGAGCAACATATACTTCTTCCACAAGCTTACCATTGAGGAATGCACTTTTCACATCCATTTGATATAAGGTGATGTTATGATGATTAGCATAAGCAAGTAGTATTCGAATAGCTTCAAGTCTAGCAACATGTGCAAAAGTTTCATCGAAATCTATTCCTTCAACCTGGGTGTAGCCTTGGGCTACAAGTCGTGCCTTGTTCCTCACCACTTGACCGTCCTCATCTTGCTTGTTTTAAAAAATCCACTTGGTGCCGATAATGTTGTGCTTGCGAGGATCTGGTCGTTTGACGAGCTCCCATACGTCATTCAGCTTGAATTGAAGAAGTTTGTCTTGCATAGCTTGGATCCACTCCGGTTCCAAAAAAGCCTCAGCAACTTTTGAGGGTTCTGTGATGTATACAAAGGAAAAATGCCCACAAAAGTTTACTAAGTGTGAAGCTTTTGAGCAAGTGAGAGGACCTGGCGTGTTGATGTCGTTGAGGATTTTGTCAAGTTCTACTTCGTTTGCAATCCTCGGATGAGCTGGATGAGGATTTTGTCTGGGCTGAGAAAGTGGTGCTGGTGCAATTTCCTCAGGAGCATCTTCTTGATTTTTATCAGTGATGGGGATCGTTTCTTCACCAATTTCCTCAGTGGGGACAATGTCTTCAGTTGGCTTGAGCTTTATTGCTTCCTCAGGAGACAACTTATCTGGATCAGAAGGCAATTGCTCTCTTTGCGAGCCATTAGTTTCATGGAACCGCACATCTACAGTCTCAACAACTTTGTTGTGATAGTTGTTGAAGACTCTGTAAGTGTGCGAGTCTTTTCCATAACCGAGCATAAAACCTTCATGTGCCTTAAGTGCAAATTTTGAGCTATGGTGAGGATCTCTAATCCAACATTTGGACCGAAGACTTTGAAATAACTTACATTGGGTTTCTTGTCAGTGAAGACTTCATATGAGCTTTTCTTGAGGAATTTGTGAAGATATACCCTGTTGATGATATGGCATGCAGTGTTGATTGCTTCAGGCCAAAAGCGACGAGGGGTCTGATATTCTTCAAGCATAGTTCTTGCCATTTCAACCAGAGTCATGTTCTTCCTTTCGACGACACCATTCTGCTGAGGAGTATAAGGAGTAGACAATTCGTGAGTAATACCAAGTTCATCAAGATAATCATCAAGACCAGTGTTTTTGAACTCAGTTCCGTTATCACTCCTGATATGTTTGATCTTGATGCCAAAGTTCGTCGAGGGCCTTGAAGAAAATCGTTTGAAGATTTCCTGCACTTTAGTTTTATACACTATGATATGCACCCAAGTATATATGGAATAATCATCAACTATGACGAAGCCATATAAAGATGTTGCATTGGTTAGTGTGGCATAGTGAGTTGGTCCAAATAAATCCATATGAAGCAATTTGAATGGACGTGTAGTGGTCATGATAGTCTTAGAGGGATGCTTGGATCTGGTCATTTTCCCAGATTCACAAGCACCGCAGAGATGATCCTTGAGGATTTTGACTGATTCGATGCCGATGACATGCTTCTTCTTCGTGAGCGTGTGCAAATTCCTCATGCCTGCATGACCTAGTCTTCGGTGCCACAGCCATCTTTCTGAGGTTTTTGCTAGTAAGCAAGTGGCTGGTTGAGGGCCTGTAGAGAAATCAACAATGTACAAATCCCCTCTTCTTACACCTTCGAAGACTTTGGATCTGTCAAATTCCATGATGACTACACATCTATATCTACCAAAGATAACAATCATATCAAGATAACAAAGCATAGAGACTAACATAAGGTTAAAACGAAGGGATTCAACAAGCATCACTTTGTCCATATGCCTATCCTTGGAAATAGCCACTTTGCCAAGTCCCAATACCTTGCTTTTACCTTTGTCAGCATATGTGATTTGCTTCAGAGGTGATGGAGTTAGTGGCATATTCAATAGTAAGCTTTTATCACCAGTCATGTGATGTGTGCAGCCACTATCAAGAACCCACTCAGTATTCTTGGGTTTGTCATCCTGCAGATGAATTAGTACAGCTTACCATCTCATATGCTTCAGATTTGAAGAATATGATACTAATTTCATCAGATCAGTAATTTCATCATAACAGAAATGTAAGGACGTGTGAAATATTTCTATTTCATCAATCATTAGCTTGCGTCCTATCAAGCATTTCTTCAGGTCTCCAGCAAATTCTTCAGATGATGATTTTCATCTGGAGACCTGACCTGCAGAAGTGATTAGTTCGATTTCTTCACCACCCACATCTGAAGGGGTGGCAAAGCATTCATCATCCTGCGAGCACCATATGATAAAGGTGGCATTGAAGCCAATGCACTTCTCTTAACAGTAGGGGGATTAAAGTACTCATATGAATATGCAAAGAACTGGTTTGAGGATTTATGAACATAATGATTTTAGGAGTAAGGCTCATATTCATATTCCTTGTAGTTTCCCTGCATGTTAGACGCATTAGCATGGGTACGAGCATAGTTTTGACCAGTTGAGGATTTTTATCTGGGGTTCATATTCTTAAGTGGTGGTGTCATGAGGACATTCACCTGAAAATTTTCAAGACAGCTTTTGGGAACCCAGATTTTCCTCAGAGGAGGGCCATTCCTGCAGTTAGTTCCAACATATCGAGCAAATACTTTACCAGATTGATTTTTGAACAGTTTATAGTTGGAGTCAAATGACTCATCTGAGGAATGGGATAATTCACATGAAAAGCCAGTTAGATTAGATGGATCAAAAGGAGGCCCAGTAGCAGCAACCCATGAGGTTTTGGGATATTGCTCAGGTTTCCAATACGATCCATCAGCATTTAATTTTCTCTCAAAAGCAATTCCTTCTTTCCTCGGGTTCCTGTTCAAGATCTGCTTTTTGAGCACATCACAAAGGGTTTGATCTCCTTTGAGGCTTTTGTACATGCCTGTCACGTACAATTCCTTCAACCCTGCATTTTCGTCAGTAACATTTGTGTTTTCCTCAAGTGAGGAAATAGACACAGCAGGTGAAGTTGAAGAATTTGTAGAAATGGTAGCATTTGATGATTCTGGTGAGGAATTAGCAGTTTCGCGTTCTATGCATTTAAGACATGAAGGAATAAATTCAACTTGACTAGCGCTGATATGTTGAGCTAGTAATGAATCATTTTCCATACGAAGATCATCATGAGACATCCTCAGCTTGTCAAGATCAAGCTTCCTTTGAAGAAATTCATAGGAAAGCTTCTCATGATCAGTGAGGAGTGTATCATAACGATCGTGAAGATTTTTAAATCTAGACTGAAGACTTTTCATGTCCTCAGTGAGGATTTGGGTAAGGTTCATTTCGTCATTCAACAGATCATCACTTTTGTCTAGCAGTTTCTGAAGCTTTTCCAGAGCAGTTTGTTGTTTAGTGGCAATGATAGCAAGTTTACTGTAACTGGATTTCTTATAATCATTAGGTTCACAGTCACTTGAATCAGAGGAGGAGGCATTATTTGGTGCAAGACTAGCCTGTCCGGATTCTAAGTCTTCTTCAGAACCCTCTTCTTCATCACATTCCTCTGATTCTGCCTCGGAGTCCATTTCCTTGCCAATAAGTGCCCGAGCCTTTCTGAAACTAGTCTTCTTGTGTGATGAGGGCTTTGAAGATGAGGATTTTGAAGATTTCTTCTTCTTCTTCGAGTCATCAGAAGTGTCATCCTTGTATTTCTTCTTCTTTGATTCCTTTCCCCCACGGGGACAATCAGCAATGTAATGACCTGATTTCTTGCACTTGTGACAGGTTCGTTTCTTGTAGTCCTCAGATGAAGATTCTGATTTCCTCATGTCTCTTCTTGAAGATTTACCGAACTGGCCACGTCGTGTAAATCTCTGGAATTTCCTCACGAGCATTGCAAGCTCCTGTCCAAATTCTTCAGGGTCACAAATTCTGTCATCTGTGTCATCTTCTTCAGATGAGAAAATTGCTCTAGCCTTCAGTGCACGTCGTCTGGAATAGCTTTGTCCATATAGATCTCTCTTTTCTTCTAGCTGGAATTCATGAGTATTTAGCCTTTCAAGTATATCAGCTGGATCCAGCATCTTGTAGTCTGGTCTTTCTTTAATCATCAGAACTAAAGTATCAAATGAAGAATCCAAAGATCTCAGCAGTTTCTTCACAACTTCGTGATCAGTGATGTCTCGAGCTCCCAGTGCTTGCAGTTCATTTGATATGTCAGTGAGGCGATCAAAGGTGTCTTGGCAGCTTTCATTGTCATGTCTCTTGAAGCGATTGAAGAGATTGCGAAGAATATCAACACGAGAGTCACGCTGGATTGATACTCCTTCATTTACCTTACACAGTCTCTCCCAGATGAGTGTTGCAGAGCCTAAAGCACTTACTCTTACAAACTGGCCTGGGCTCAGATGGCCACACATGATGTTCTCCGCTTGAGAATTGAGTTGCTTGAATTTCTTCACATCAGACACAGTGACACTGGCAGAGATGATGGGGACGCCATTTTCCACAATATACCAGAGATCATTATCAATAGCTTGTAGATGCTTTTGCATTTTGTTCTTCCAGAAGGGAAAGTTCTTTCCTTCGTAGGTAGGACATGCTGCAGTCACCTTAAACATGCCTGCAGTCGACATAACTAAAACTCCAGGTGGTTAAACCAAAATCACATAGAACAAGGGAGTACCTTGCTCTGATACCAATTAAAAGTGCTTTATATCGACTAGAGGGGGGTGAATAGGAGATTTTTAGAATTTCATCACTGAGGAAATTCCTTTTGAGGAAATTCCTCACTAATGACTAACTTACAGCGGAAACAGTAATGGATGAGAAGTGCAACGTTTCACAACAACAGTTTTTCAGAGTGAAGAATGTGAAAACAGATTGCACAGTGAGCAGGCACGCAGAATAGAGATGAGGATTAACTAACGTGAGGAATTTGGGGTTGAGGAAATTTAGAGAAAGTCTTCAACAAATTCTTCAAACAGTCGCAGTGAAAGTCATCAACACATAATACGAGGAAAGTAAGGAGTTGAGGAATTAGAATCCGTTTCTCAGAGAAGACAGTCGTTGATGACCTAGTTCCAACTGTTGTGACAGTCGTACATTTGGTTTGGAGCGGCTTGGTATTGAAACCAAAGGACACCCAGTCCCGGGACACACAGTCCATAACGTATTCTCCTTGAGCTAAGGACACACAGTCCTCGCCCAAAACTCGTGGTATGTCTTCAGGGCAGACTTCCAAACCCTCACAAACTTGGTCACCCCGCGATCCACAATTGACTGCTGGAAAGCTCTAGACCATGACGCCTAACCGTCTGGAGGTTGCACAGTCCTCAAAGGTAAAAGGCTTCAGTCCCACATAGGAACAACTTCTTCAGTGATGCTCAATCACTAGGTTTGGTTTGTGGTTTCGGTGGGTGGTGTATTTCCTCACTGATGAATTGCTCTCGAAGGCTCTGAGGAATTTGGGTTGCTCTTATGACAAGTGTCAGTTTCTAACGGAGCAGTCAACCAGCTAGTGGTTGTGGGGGGTGGCTATTTAGAGCCTAGGAGCATCCCAACATGATTTGACACTAATGCCCTTAAATAATATGACCGTTGGAGTGGATAAGACCAGTGACTTGGCGTGGCTATCGAAACGGTTGGAACCCTCAACTGTGAGAGTCCTCATGTCACTCATATTCCTCACTTGAGGTTTTTGGTAGGATTAGGCTTGGGTTGAGCATCATGAGGAAATTCATTCCATAGTGTAACTTTGACCCCCTTTAACAGTACGGTGTTCCTATTACTCAAATGCGAAGAAAGTAAAACAGAAAGTGTGAATCTTCATGCTTCAAATTCTTCAGAATGATTTTCTTCAGGAACCACCGGACTTCTCAATATCAGTATCTTCATGAGGAATATCAATTTCATCGCGGATTCCTCGCGATTCATTTCTTCAGCTTCAGACCAATTTCTTCAACTGAAGACATATATTTTTAGGGGTCGATATTCTTCAAATATCTCAAACTCCTCAATGACTTATAGATCCTGTGTACACTCATAAACACATTAGATACTAAACCTATAAGTCTTCAAACCACCAAAATCACTAAGGGGCACTAGATGCACTTACACGCGGCAATCGCTTTCTTCGCCCCAGCAAAAATAGGACTTACACCTGTAGTATTGATGTATGTTTTGAAATCACCCCCCCCCCCGCCCCCGCGCATTCATAGCATCGACACGAGTTTCCAAACCATGATGTTGAGAGCGGACTTTTTTTCACGTAGAGCAACAATCTCTTTAGCCGACACTTAAAGAAGTGGGTCCTTCTAGTTCATGAATTCACAAAAGCTTGTGTTTCCAGCAACCGGCCTCCATAAGACAAAAGCTTGCCCTTTCAGCAACTCAGTTTTTTCTCGAATCGATCCTCAATACATTTCCACTCCTTGTTAGATAACTTCCGTGATGAATTGGTATGCCTAGATAGCTCAATGGGAAGCTACCTAATTCGCAACTGAATAGTTAGCTACCTAATCCTGCTCATCTTTGACCTTCCCAAAGCGAGACAACTATTCAAACAAGCAAAGGACCGACTTCATATTTCTTGCCTTTGCTACATCATGCTCCATGAATAAAATAGTGTCATCTGCGTATTGTAGTATGGACACACCATCATCAACTAGGTGTGGTATTTAGCCCTCCCAATCATAATTGCCAACATATCCGCAACTATATTGAAGATGATAGGGGACATTGGGTCTCCCTACCTAAGACCTTTATGCATTTGGAAATAATGTCCAATGTCATCATTGACCTTAATTTCAATGCTTCCCTTTTGTACAAAGGATTCGTCGTGCTTCCTCCATAAGTCGTAAATACCCTTCATACGAAGAGCTTGCAGAAGAAAAGGCCACTTTACTTTGTCATAAGGTTTCTAATAATCCACCTTGAAGATAACCCCATCGAGTTTCTTTGAGTGAATTTCGTGAAAAGTTTCATCAAGGAAAACCACACCCTCAAGTATGTTTCTGCCCGACATGAAAGCAGTCTGACTTGGTTGCACAACCTCATGTGCAATCCCCGTCAATCTATTTGTCCCAACCTTAGTGAATATCTTGAAACTCACATTAAGCCGACAAACATGACAAAATTGTTCAATGCGCACAACCCCCTTCTTCTTTGGCAACAATGTGATTGTCCCAAAATTAACGTGGAACAACTGCAAGTGCCCATTGAACAAATCATGGAACATCAGAAGTAAGTCATCTTTAATTATGTACAAGCATCTCTTATAGAATTCTGTCGGGAACCCATCCAGTCCTGATGCCTTTTTATTTTCCATTTTCTTAATGGCTTCAAACACCTCTTTCTCCATGAATAGCGTCGAAAGAACCTCATTCTCGTCAGCCCCAAGGTGAGGTTTATCTTCGACCCTTTGCTCATCCATGGACACGAAACTATCCTCGTGAGCCCCGAACAACTATTTATAATAACCAGAGATATGCAATTTAGGTTCTCGTGTCCTATGATTGTACCCTCATCTTGTTCAAGCTGAAATATATTTTTTATTTTGTGTTTTCCATTAGCAATCGAATGGGAAAACTGACTATTGTCGTCCCCCTCTACTATTTGATGCACTTTAGCTCGAAGTGCCCACTTCAACTCCTCCGCCTTAGCTGCCCTATCATTAGCATCTAATAACGAGGCTTCGGCTTTTACATAAAGCTTGTTTATAATGTTAAGAAGCTTCTCTTTTTTCACCTTATAAATCCCGCTTTCATGTTTTGCCCAACCCCTTAAGAACTGTTTGGACTGGTGGAATTACCAGTCTTGATCATTACAAATGAACATGATATCGCGTTGAGCTTGTTGTGAAGACAACCAAATTTTCTTTCACAAGTGTATTCTTCGGCCACTTCATCAAAATGATGCATGCATGAATAATGTAAAATGTAGCCACCAAACATATTGAACCAAAAATAAAGTGGAAAACATACCCGGAGGTCACATGCCTTCGTGAGAGCGTACGAGGATTTGAACGCATGCCCGGTATGCGGTGCATTGCGTTACAAGATCAGACGAGATGACCCTGGTGATGTTGACGGTGAGCCCCACGGGAATAGAGTTCCTGCGAAGGTGATGTGTTATGCTCCTATAATACCACGGTTGAAACGACTGTTCAGAAACTAAGAGCATGCCAAGTTGATGCGATGGCACAGAGGGGACCGTGTTCGTATCGCCCCAGGTCCCAAAATCAATGAGTTGTAGCCAGAATTAGTGAGTAATAGCATAGAAAACTAGTAAGAATGGACCGAATCTACGAGTTTGACAAGTTCCCCGTAACTAGTCCTCGAAGTTCGCGGAATTAATGTTCGGATCATCCAGGAAACAAAAATCCGTGAGTAATAGCATAGACAACTTGCCAAAATGGACCAAATCTGCGAGTTTTGACAATGCCCCATAACCCGACCCCGAAGTTCCCCGAATATTCGGATCGCTCCGGGACCCAAAATCAGTGAGTAATAGCATAGAAAACTCGCCAAAATGAACCAAACATACGAGTTTCACGAGGTCCCCGTAACCGGTCCCCGAAGTTTCCCGAACGTTTATAGCGCCCCGGGACCCAGAATCAGCGAGTAATAGCATAGAAAACTTGCACAGACTCGGCCAAATATGTGATTCTTCACGAAGTCACCGTAACTAGACCCCGAAGTTCCCCGTACGTTCGTATCTCCTTGGGTCCCAAAATCAGTGAGTAATAGCGTAGAAAACTGGCAAGAATGGACAAAATCAGCGAGTTGTGACGAGGTCCCCGTAACCGGTCCCTGGAGTTCGTGAAAAGTTTGTAGCACCCCGGACCCAGAATCAGTGAGTAATAGCATAGAAAACTATAGCATAGAAAACTAGCAAGAATGGACGAAATCTGCGGGTTTTGACAAGGTCCGTGTAACCGGTGCCCAAAGTTCGCGGAACGTTCGGATCTCCCCGGCTTAAGAAGTCGGTGAGCAATCGCATAGAAACCTGGCCCGAACGAACCCAATCTGTGAGTTTTGACAATGTCCCCACAACCCGACCCCGAAGTTCCCGTTCGGATCGCCCTCGGACTCAGAATCAATGAGTAATAGCATGGAAAACCGGTGAAAATGGACCAAATCTGCGAGTTTTGACGAGGTCCCCGACGCTGGTCCCCTAAGTGTCCCGAACGTTTATAGCGCCCCGGGACCCAGACTCAATGAGTAAGCATAGAAAACTTGCCCAGAATAGACGAAATATGTGATTTTTCACGAGGTCACCGTAACCAGACCACGAAGTTCTACGTACGTTCGTATATCCCCAGGTCCCCAATCCGCGAGTTGTGACGACGTCCCCGTAACCGGTCCCCGCAGTTTGTGGAACGTTTGTAGCACGTCGGGACCCAGAATCAGTGAGTAATAGCATAAAAACTAGCAAGAATGGACCGAATCTGTGAGTTTTGACAAGGTCCCCTTAACCAGTCCCCGAAGTTTGCGGAACGTTCGGATCACTCCGGGACCAAAAATCGGTGAGTAATAGCATAGAAAACTGGCCAGAATGGACCAAATCTGCGACTTATGACAATGTCCCCATAACCTGACCCCGAACTTCCCCGAATGTTCGGATCGTCCCGGGACACAAAATCAGTGAGTAATAGCATAGAAAACTGGCTAGAATGGACCAAATCTGCGAGTTTTGACAAGGTCCCCGTAACCGGTCCACGAAGTTTCCCGAACGTTTATATCGCCACGGGACCAAGAATCAGCGAGTAATAGCATAGAAAACTGGCCAGAATAGACAAAATCTGTGATTTTTCACGAGGTCACCGTCACGGGACCCTGAAGTTCCTCGAACGTTCGTATCACCCCGGGTCCCAAAATCAGGGAGTAATAGAATAGAAAACTGGCGAGAATGGACAAAATCTGCCAATTGTGACGAGGTCCCTCTAATCGGTCCCCTTAGTTCATGGAACGTTTGTAGCGCCCCGGACCCAGAATCAGTGAATAATAGCATAGAAAACTTGCCAAAATAGACCAAATCTGTGATTTTTCACGATGTCACCGTCACCGGACCCTGAAGTTCCCCGAACGTTCGTATCGCCCCGGGTCCCAAAATTAGTGAGTAATAGCAAAGAAAAGTCGCCAAAATTGACCAAATCTGCGAGTTTTGACGAGTTCCCCGTAACCGGACCCCATTGTTCGTGGAACGTTTGTAGCGCGCCGGGACCCAGAATCAGTGAGTACACTACAAGAAATACGATCAATTTTTACCCTCAATTTTGGTCATTAAATCATCATTGTTGTCTATCTATGACCTTTTTATGACCAAATTCGCAAGGACAACAGTTGGCCGTCAAGAACGATAAAGCATGACCTTCCTAAAATTTTGGTCATGGAAATTATGACCAAAACATCTTTGTCATGAAATCTTTGATGAAAATTTTGGTCATTACTCATACACGTGAACTACATGGAGGCTGACATGGCTAGCTGATGTGGCATCATCCATTTGGCAAATGTGATGTTGTGGCAAACTTGATGACGTGGATGCCACAAAGAATCTGAACTGGCAGGATCCAAATTAAGCATCTAAATGGGCCAAGCCCAATTTTTCAGCCCATATATTTCCTTTACAAACCGTTTTTCGCAGGCCAAATCTACATGTTAGGCCCATTTCGCATGTTTATCTTTTTCATCTAATCTGTTGGCATGTCCCATTTTATGTTGGGCAGAAGCCTTGATTTGAAAAGTTTAGGTCCATGATCAGAATAAGCCCATCAGAATAGGTGTATTACAGATAATTCAAGCAAAAATTCAATATATTACAAATAAATAGTTATAGTATTTACGAAATAGACATCATAGAAAATACTTTATCCTTCAACTCCTCAGCAGGCCCAACAAATGCCAATACAATACTTTTTCAATATTAACTTAAATAAAGGAGGAACTACTACTGCTTCATGGAAACAAAGAAAAAGGAACACAAATTTCATGTGTTCGCATGTAACAACAGATGAGGAACAACAAATTGATCTGTCTTCCACTTCTTCTGAGTAGCCAGTTCTTTTGGATTGCAGAACATCCTGACATTTACAAGGAGACATGAGAAAAAATACATGAGATAAACATACAAACCACAAGGAAAAGAAAAAACATATTGGACCCCCTCTCTGCAGACTACCAAGAACATAAAGAACTCCTCGAGTGGATACCACTATAGGCACAAACAAACAAAACTAGACGTACAATTTTGCCCAAGGTATATGAATTGGGGTTTGTTTACAGTTCCCATTAGGTAAGAACCACAACAGAAATTCCTTTAATTTGGGTGTACCAATGTATTACAATCAACTCATTATGCTTATAAAAATATGGAGCAGTATAGAAAGTATCGGCAAACTCACGAATTAAAAGCAAGAAGGCCAAACACATAAATATAAGATACTCCCTCCGTCCCAAAATAACTACAAGAACTACACGAACTGAAGGATCTCTCACACCAGAAGGAAAGGATTTGACCTGGAATGCTCGCATGTAGTTTTTCGAGTGGCAGTTGCTGGCATCAGCTAATCCACCTTCAATTCCTTCGCCTTGCCATGGTTTCCGAGAGCTGCGTTGAAGCTTCAGCGTAGAAGAGAAATTCAATAATATGATGCATATGTATTTGAGTAACATGGCATGCATCATATACCAAAATTACAAGGGCTGATGTTTAAGTATGGGAAGAGATATTCACACATTGGAAAAATGATGCATTTTCTGCCACAATAGAAGAAAATTCATATTAATCTATCATGCAGTTAGTTGGAAAAACTGTATTTAAGAATCACTTGTCTTAGTTATAATGACAAAAAGTTAACAAACTAAGAGAACTCATGGATTAACTAAGATAGCTCACGATTTATTACAAATATATTACTCACAAATTTCTTACAAGGCATTATCCAAAACAGTATATGTTTTTCCTCCAAAATAGTATAGGCTTTTACAAATATACTCCAAAATGCATACTCACAAAATAGTACATGCATTTACAAATATAATCACAAAATTCTTAAAAGGCTGGGATCAACCAAGATAGCTAAAGACTTATTTAAAGTTAATAGTATATTCTTTTCCTCCAAAACAGTATATGCTTTTACAAATATACTCCAAAATGCATACTCACAGAATAGTATATGCTATTACAAATATAATCACAAATTTATTAAAAGGCTGGGGTCAACCAAGATAGCTAAAGACTTATATAAAGTTAGCAGTATATTCAGTCGTAAATATAAAGAAGGGTTCCCGGTCAACCTCAAATTTGGTAGAGAAGGAAGATGTATTATGTACAACTCTTACATCAAAACGCTAGCATCAAATTTGATAGAGAAGGAAGATGTCTTATGTACCAGCCAGCATAGTCAGTCTTGCTGAATTCACACATCTTGCTAGGGTCATAATTCCACTGCAAATCAAAGTTGAATAAAATTATCAAACTTGTTTCACTTAAATGTAAGTAAGAGAAGAAAGACGTACAATGTAGCAGAGACCAACAAATTAAAGACCATATATTAAACCAAAGCTCCTCATACTGAGTTGTCTTATCTGTTTGGATAAATTTCACTAGTGAACAAGATCACCCCATAGCTTTGGTACTAGAGATAAAACAAGAAAAAGTGTTTTCCTTTGTACAACTCAAACTAATGTAGAGCTCAATCTGTTAACGTAAAAACAAGCCTAGCCAACAACTTTCTAGTAGCCGACAAGGTAACAGGGCTGAGATATTAACACACGGCAAAAGCAATCTAATCATGTGATGGATGAGGAAAGGAATAGGGACACACTCCTAACTAACTATACATGAAAAGGGAACAAATACAACGAGCCAATAGGACAACAATTTACTGCAGCATTATAGACGTACAAGATCTTTTCTGACGCCCCAAGAATGAATGCTTCAGATTTAGATTTATGGAGACCAACGCTCTCCCGGATCAGCAAATGTCCATGCCACTCAGTCACCCTAACCCTAGGAAGATTCACCGAAGCTAACTCCTGGATTCAAACTTGACAATAGTTCATTGTTATGCAAGGGATTATGCAAAAGAAAAATTAATGATGCATCATCGGTAACCCTAATTGAAACTGAAAGTGACAGTAGCATACGGGCGCGCAAAATCACGCTGAATATCATCGGTAAAACACAAAGCCTGCACCACGAGTCGTCATCAATTGTGGGATAAAAATATTCATCTTGATTATTTGCAGGTAGCTACCATCATGGTGATGTTGGACCCAGGGTTGCGGCGACCGACATTGCCGCAGAAGCGAGCGGCAGGCGCCGACTGCCGGATGGCGAGCCCAACAGCAGCAACAGATCGGAGCATCGCCATGGAGAAACTGTCTCGTGCGCTCAATGGATAGTTAGATCACTGGTGGAAAAAAGGCCTTTGGTCGCGGTTCGCAACTGCCATTAGTCGCGGTTGCGCAACCGCGACCAACTAAGCGCGACTAAAGCCCCCCACCTTTAGTCGCGGTTTCTTAAGAACCGCGACTAAAGGCCCGTCCACGTGGGCGCCAGGCGGCCGTCGGGGCGGAGGACCTTTAGTCGCGGTTCTTCTGGCCAACCGCGACTAAAGGCCGCCACAGGTTTAGCGTTTTAGCGCGCGCGCCCCCCCCCCCCCAAACCTGTTTTCTGTTTAATTTGTATTGTTTTATTTCTTTTGTGCTTTATTTTAATTTTGAAGGAATTTCATATATTCTACGGTACTACATACATGCATATGAATGTACAATTTCAAACAAATTTGAAATTAGAACCAAAAAGAATTCAAGAGGAATATACAATATATATTCAATATCATCGGATGAACATATACAATTTTGAACAAGTTTCCATACATAATTTAATGCATATAAAGTTCTACGTCCTCGTAATGGTGTTCTCCTTTAGGATGGAGGACTTCCCTGCTGAACCATCCAGCTAGTTCCTCTTGAAGTGGTCGGAAGCGAGCTTCTGGACTAAGCATCATCCGGAGGTTATTCCTCTTAGCATTGGTATCACTCGGAACCCGCTCAGAGGTGTATCTCCGGATCATCTCACAGACATAGTATCCACATAGATTGGTCCCCGCTGGCTGAATATCCCCAGCATTCTTCGGCTTTGACCTTTTGAATTCTAGCTCTTTTTTGAATTCACCGACCTTTGTATCTACGAACCGTCTCCAAACCCTACGAGGCAAAGAAAATTAAATGAACAAGAGAGTTATTAGTTACTTGATATTAGGAAATGAACGAAATAGGCCGATCGATATAGAGCGCAAATGAATGAAAATAATTACTTCTGCAGCATTCTTCTCATGCCGCCCCAAAGCTTTGGATCCATATTCAGAGAGTCGTGGACGAGACATTCTGAGGTGTTAACTTTAATTACTAGCAGAATCCAGTGGAACCTGCGGACACGATACATGCACAGTACGTCATGCATAACTCATCGATTAGCCGGCCACATACCATGCATGGAGTAAACAAAAGAGAATGTGCTCAAGACAGAAACACTCACCCAAAATGGTAAGGAAATAGAATATCACTTTTGAGTTCCTGCTTTGTAAGAAACTGCCACAGGTCTGCCTCCATGTCGGCGGGGTGATGCTCCAACACATGTCCATTAACGATGTGTGGGTCAATGAACCCAACATCATGGATGTTCCTTACTCTGCATTCCTTAATCTTCATTCTGCATGTATAATAGCGGACACAACAATATAGTTAGGACATATATATAGTGCAGGCAATATGAACGAGATGGGGTAGAAATAAATCACTTACAGAACGTAGCAACTGATGATAGATTTGTCGAGATCGCGCAGATTGAAAAGCTGGAACAATTCACTCAGTTCAATTTGTACATAGTAATGTTTGAAGTGATGCTCATGTCTAACTTCCGCATAAATATAATCTTTGGCGCTTTTATTTTTTATGTAACCCTTGTACCATTTCAGCAGACCTTTCATTTGTGGAGGTAGATCCTTTTCCTGCGCAGGCTCGACGAGAGGCCCATTCTTGACATATGTAATTACGACCTCCTTCATTGGCGCCTCATCAAGGCCTAACAGTTCACGAAGAGTAATACCTAAGTTGGCCGCTTGTTCTCTGGCACTCGTTGCAGTCAATCCCTGTGCTGCCGCAACTTGTATGATCTCGGGGGCATCCGGACCGGCGGCTTCCACTATAAGCGGGGCAATCGATTGTTTACTTTGTTCCCCGAGCTGGGCAACTTGTTTCCCGCTTTTTTTACTTTCGGCCTTCTCCCGCTCTTTGTTCTCCTTGAACATGAGTGCCTGCCTGCGAAGTTCACGTGCATAGTCGTCAGGCAGATTCTTCGCGGCTTGGGACGGTGTGCTCAAAAATGACTTAGCCCACTTCTTTTGCTCATCAGAAAATACTGGCTTGGGCTCGGGCTCTCTTTTCTTCTTGCAGTCCGCCTTCCATTTCTCCAAATCAGCAGCCGCGGCCGCGTCGACTTCCTCGGCACTACGTTCCCAAGGCCTTGTGGGGAGAGGCTTCAGTGATGGCTCCGGTACCTTTCTGGTCTTAGGTACATAAGGGTCCGGGTTAATAATCCAGGACTGCTTCTGCTTCAGCTTCTTTGCCGGAGGTGGATTGGGGGGCGGCGTCTGATCACCCGCCGGACGAGGACTGGGGGGCGGCGTCTGATCACCCGCCGGACGTTGTGGACTGGGGGGCGTCGGCTGACGTGACGGAGGTGTAGGTGAACCGCCACCACCACCACCACCACCACCACCGCCACCGCCACCACCACCACCGTAGGGGGGTGGACTTGTTGTCCTTGGCGCCTCGCCTGGAAACTTGATAAACTTCTTTTGCCATAGAATGAAATGGCGCTTGACATCTCCAAGTCTTTTCTCCCCTTCAGGTGTAGCAATGTCAATCTCCAGGTCCTCAAACCCATGGACTATGTCCTCCACCGTGACACGAGCATAGCCATCTTGAATGGGGTTGTTGTGGTGGAGTGCTCCAGGTAAACATGGTAAAGCACTGCCGATGGCTACCTTCATGGACATGTTCCCGATAGGATAATACAGATGACATTCTTTCATCTCCTTTATATCGTCCACGGGGTAGCGAGGAGGCTCCGGTGCAGTAATTTCGACCACCAGAGGCTCCGGTGCAGTAATTTCGACCACCAGAGGCTCCGGTGCATTAATTTCGATCGTCGGTGCATCTGCACCAGCCGGTGGGGCCTCCGTGGAAGCCACGCTGCTTCTCCGCTGCTGGCTTCCGAGATCCGCTGGATGATCTTCATGCTGCACCCGAGCTGCATCTCTTTCGGCTACTAGTACACTCATGGTTTTCTTCATCACATCCATTTCCGATGCCAACCGCGCCACAACATCTGCTTCCCGATCCATCTTTCTCTTACGGCTTCTGTAACCGTACGGGTCATCGTTCTGGGGGAACCCTATTTTCCACGGAATGTGCCCCATGCCTCGTACACGTCCTCCGTGTTCAGGATTCCCGAGGGCTTTTGTCAGCGCGTCGTTCTCTCTGTTGAACTTGATCTTCCCCTCTTGAGCATCCCTCATTGCGTCAATAAGGGCTTGGGTGGGTTTAATTAATTTGCCCCGGTAAACACACTCCCCTGTCTCCGGGTTCAGCGTTCCCCCATGCCCGTACCACCAGCTTTTGGCCCTTGGGTCCCATCCCTCCGTACCTGGACGGATTCCTCGCGCCCTCAGCTCGTTCTCCATCTTCTCCAACCTAGGCAACAAAATGCGATACCCTCCTGGCCCCATAATATGATTGTACTCCTTCTTAGCCGCATTTTCCTTATTTTTTTTCGATATTTGAATGAACTGCTCCGATTTCTTTTGCTTCACAAATTCTGGCCAATCATGTTTCAGTTTCTCATATTGTCCTTTGAAATCCGGAGTCTTGTTCTGCTTGACAAAGTCATGGGCTAGATTTTGCTTGAATTTCCGGAATGCGTCGGCCATCTTATGAAGAGCGAACTGTTTGACTAGCCTCCTCCTCTCCTTGTTTTCCTCAATCTTGTTACCGTCCTCATCGAATTTGTTGTATTCCGGAGGTAGAACGAAATGTTCCATAAGCTTCTTGAAGCAATCTTTTTTTGTTCTCTTATCGACAAAGTGAAACCTGCAGCAATTCGTGCCTTCTTTGGCTCATTCCACTCCTGGACGGTGATCGAGACGTTGTCTCTAACAACGGCTCCGCATTGGCTGACAAACTTGGTGGCGTTCTTGCGGGGCTCCAGCGGCCTGCCGGTTGCACTGTCGACAACCTCGATGGTGCATGTTTCTCCTTGTTTCATCGTCTTGGTTGCGCCACGCTTTGACGACGTACTCGATTGTTTCGACGATCCGGCCGAGGGCTAAAATAAGAAAGAGAGTCGCGCGCGTTAGTACACACATATTTATTCAAATCAGTTAGTTTGTATCACCAGAGGCTCAATGTATATATATACCTCGGCGCCGGAGGTGGTTGCTACTTCCATTTGAAGATCGTCGTTTATCGACGTTTGTTCGGCATCATCTTGCTGACGGCGCCCTTCATCTTCACCGTCAAGGTTCAGATAAGAAGAGATATCATCTTCTTCTTCTCCGGTCGGCACATATAGAATATCGCCGTTTATGATGCCGAACATATGTGCTTCACCGTCCGGATCATAGTTGTCCATAATCGGGTCAGCTCTATCGTCCGCCATTATGTCAGTCCTGAAAACATGTAGTAAAAAAAAATTAATTAAGTGAAGAAGGGGGGCGGTGGCGGTGGCGGTGGCGAAAGGGCGGTGGCAAAAGGAGGGGGCGAGGAAGGGGTGGGAGAGGGTGTCGCGGTAGAGCGCGAGACGGGGCGGCAGACGACGGCGTCACGGAGAGTTTTAACTAGAGTTTTTGACCGTGAACCTGCTGCTTCAGCTTTGCACTGGCCGACCGCCGATTCGCTGGTTCATTTGCTAGTTTTTTTCAATTTAGATTGATTAATTATTTAAATTGATGATTTTTTAACTCGATGATCTTTTTTATATTCGATGAAACTTTTTCATATTTGATAGTCTCTGTTCTTTTTCATATTCGATGAAACTTTTTATATTCGATGAAACTTTTAAATAGATAGTCTCTATTCTTTTTCTTCCAAGACGTTCTTCCAAGACGTTCTTTTTCTTCCAAGACGTTCTTTTTCTTCCAAGACGTTCTTCCAAGACGTTCTTTTTCTTCCAAGACGTTCTTCCAAGACGTTCTTCCAAGACGTTCTTTTTCTTCCAAGACGTTCTTCCAAGACGTTCTTCCAAGACGTTCTTCCAAGACGTTCTTTTTCTTCCAAGACGTTCTTCCAAGACGTTCTTCCAAGACGTTCTTTTTCTTCGAAGACGTTCTTCCAAGACGTTCTTCCAAGACGTTCTTGGCCAGGCGACAGGAAGCGAGGAAGGCGGGCGCGGCGCGGGAAAGATGAAAGGATAGGGGTGAACCAACCGCGACGGCGAGGGCGGCGACGGCGGCGACGACGGCGAGGGCGACGGCGGGCGGCGTCGACGAGGGCGAGGGCGACGGCGGCGGCAGGCCTTCGGCACGCGCGCGACGGTTGGAATCGGAGAAGACGAGAGAGATGGAGAAGACGGCGGCAGGGGAGGCGACCCGCACTTGTATTTATAGCCCCCCCTTTAGTCGCGGTTGGGGACGAGACCCGCGACTAAAGGTACCCTTTAGTCGCGGGTCGCCTCCCCAACCGCGACTAAAGGGTTTTTGGCGGGTTTTTTGCGTTCCCGCGCCCCCCCTTTAGTCGCGGTTGGGGAGGCGACCCGCGACTAAAGGGTAACCTTTAGTCGCGGTTTGCCAGACCAACCGCGACTAAAGGCCCCCCCCAAATCTTCTTTTATTTTCAGAACCTTTTATCTTTTTCTTTTCAGAAAAATCATCATTGCTTTTATAGAAACTTCAAACATTTTATTTTCTGTTTTCTAAGCATATTTTCGTAGGAAAAATATGCATAGAGACAATACATTGAATCTGCCTAAAACGGGACAGAAAAAAGAGAATCCATTTAAAGGGAACATTGGCCACAGCCTCTCTCCCCCCGGCCTGGGCCGGCCTTCGGCCTCGACCCATCTTGCTCACGCCTGCCTGGTGCGGTGGCTGTGATGCCCCGCTGAGAGGCCTCTCGCCCGAGCCGTGAGCGCGCCGCCCCTTTCTTCTCCTATCCGCCCGCTGAGAGGTCGTTTTTGCGTTCCCCGCGCGCAACGACCTTTAGTCGCGGTTGGTCTGGCCTTTAGTCCCGGTTGCACCAACCAGCCGGGACTAAAGGTTAGATGACCAGCTCTGGATTCCTCTTCTTCCCGCCATTTCTTCCCTGTCTTCCCGCCTCTTTCTTCCCGCCACTTTCTTCCCGCCTCCTGTCTTCCCGCCTCCTGTCTTCCCGCTCCCATTTTTCCCGCCATTTCTCACTACATATATGTAGCCCGGCTTGGCCAGCATTATCACATCTCTACAATCTCTCATCACTCTCTCATGGCTTCCACCGCACCCACTCTAACCTACCAGCAGGTGGAGGAGCTTTGCGCCTCGAACTACCCTTGTCCACCGGGCTACCGCGTCCCCACCGGCTGGAGCCTAAGCGCCGGCGGCGTGCCGGTCCCTCCCGTCCCTCAGGGTACTGCGCGCCGGGCGGCCATCACGAACCACTACTACCTCGACCTCACGCCGGAGCAGCGGATGAATCCCCGCTGGCATCCCGATAACCAGCATACTTGGGACGCCTTCTTCATCAATCGGCGTGAGAGGGCGCTCGCCAGGTATGAGGAGGACGGTCTGCCTCCTGGGAACTTCCACGAGGCCGGCCGTCGGCTATGGTGGTACGGCCGGACTCTGCAGAGCGTCATGGACTACATCACGGCCGGCGATATCCCCCGCCTGCGCTACCCTCAGTTCGAGCCACGAGCGCCGCCCGACGACAGCGACGACAGCAGCGACGACGACGGCGGCAACTTAGAAGGCGACGACTACCAGTACAACGACGACAGCGGCTATGAAGACTACGAGTATGCATATTATACGCCTAGGCAGGAGTATGACTAAATCACTCCAAATTTCATGTATCATCAGTGGTATCTCGAATCATTCGAAAATGGACACCAAACACATCACGGGTAATATAATTCACATGATCCATTCAACAAAGTTTGGTACAATAAATTATTACACATCATTTCTTCCCTTGTGTCCCTGCTTGCTTACGATTGTGCCGTATCCATGGAGCATCCTCATCATTTAACTTAATGCTTGGGTCGGTGTTCACTTTGAAGGGCGGAATTTCAGCAAACATATTATAATCTTCTGACATGTCTGTCTTGTCCTCCACTCCCACGATGTTTCTTTTCCCTGAAAGAACAATGTGGCGCTTTGGATCATCGCATGATGTACTGATCGTTTTTTTATCTTTCCGTTTCCTCGGTTTGCTACTCATGTCCTTCACATAGAAAACCTGAGCGACATCTTTCGCTAGGACGAATGGTTCGTCAAGGTAACCAAGATTGTTGAAATCCACCATTGTCATTCCGTATTGCTGGTCCACCTTTACCCCACCTCCTGTTAGCTTGAACCATTTGCACCGGAACAAAGGGACCTTAAAGGAGGGTCCATAGTCAAGTTCCCATATCTCCTCTATGTAACCATAATATGTGACCTCTTGCCCATTCTCGGTTGCTGCATCAAAGCGGACACCACTGTTTTGGTTGGTGCTCTTTTTATCTTGGGCGATCGTGTAAAATGTATTCCCATTTATCTCGTACCCTTGGAAAGTCGTTATAGTCGAAGATGGTGTCTTGGCCAACATGTACAGCTGATCTACAACATCATTGTCATTCATTAAATGTTTTCTCAACCAACTGCCGAAAGTCTCCATGTGGGCCTTCCTAATCCAGGATTCAGGCTTCCCCGGGTTGTCAGAGCGTAAAATATTCTTGTGTTTCTCAAAGTACGGAGCCACCAAGCTGGAATTGGTCAGTACAGTGTGGTGTGCTTCAGTCAGAGAATGGCCGTCCATACATATCATTGATTTCCTTCCGATCGTGCCTTTTCCACTTAGTCTCCCCTCGTGCCGCGATCGAGGAAGACCAATCGGCTTAAGGTCAGGAACAAAGTCAACACAAAACTCAATTACCTCCTCATTTCCATAGCCCTTGGCGATGCTTCCTTCTGGCCTAGCACGGTTACGAACATATTTCTTTAATACTCCCATGAACCTCTCGAAGGGGAACATATTGTGTAGAAATACAGGACCGAGAACGAAAATCTCTTCGACTAGGTGAACCAGGAGGTGCGTCATAATATTGAAGAAGGATGGCGGGAACACCAACTCGAAACTGACAAGACATTGGATCACATCGTTCTGTAACCGTGGTAGAACTTCTGGATTGATTACCTTCTGAGAGATTGCATTGAGGAATGCACATAGCTTCACAATGGCTACTCGAACATTTTCCGGCAGGAGCCCCCTCAAAGCAATCGGAAGCAATTGCGTCATAATCACGTGGCAGTCGTGAGACTTCAGGTTTTGGAACTTTTTCTCCGCCATGTTTATTATTCCCTTTATATTGGACGAGAATCCAGACGGGACCTTCATACTGCTCAGGCATTCAAAAAAGATGACCTTCTCTTCTTTGGTGAGAGCGTAGCTGGCACGACCTTGAAACCATTCCGGATGCCGGTCATCAGGGTCTTTCAAACGTTGCTGGTCCTGCCGTGCTTCCTTTGTATCATTTGTCTTCCCATACACGCCCAAGAAGCTTAGGAGGTTCACGCAAATATTCTTCGTAACGTGCATCACGTCGATTGCAGAGCGGACATCTAGGACTTTCCAATATTCTAGCTCCCAGAATATAGATTTCTTCTTCCACATGGCTGCGTGCCCGTCAGCTCCCTTCGGAACTGATTGTCCGCCAGGACCCTTTCCAAAGATGACTTTCAAATCCTTGACCATATCAAATACCTCAGCACCAGTGCGTTCCGCAGGCTTCGGCCGGTGATCTGCCTTGCCGTTGTAATGCTTGCCTTTCTTTCTTACTGGATGAATTTTCGAAAGAAATCGACGATGCCCAAGGTACACGTTCTTCTTACAATTTGGCAAATGTACACTTTCAGTCTCATGTAAGCAGTGCGTGCATGCATTGTATCCCTTATTTGACAGTCCCGAAAGGTTACTAAGAGCAGGCCAATCGTTGATGGTTACGAAAAGCAACGCTCGTAGGTCAAATTCCTCTTGTTTGTGCTCATCCCACACACGGACACCACCCCACAGCTGTAAAAGTTCATCAACTAATGGCCTTAGGTACACATCGATGTCGTTGCCGGGTTGCTTCGGACCTTGGATGAGCACTGGCATCATAATGAACTTCCGCTTCATGCACAACCAAGGAGGAAGGTTGTAGATGCATAGAGTCACGGGCCAGGTGCTATGGCTGGAGCTCTGCTCGCCAAAAGGATTCATGCCATCCGTACTTAGAGCAAATCTTATGTTCCTTGCGTCAGCTGCAAAATCTTTGAACCATGTGTCGATCTTTCTCCATTGCGTTCCATCTGCGGTGTGTCTCAACTCCCCGTCCGACTTACGGTCCTCTTTGTGCCATCGCAACAACTTGGCATGCTCTTTGTTCCTGAACAGACGTTTCAACCGTGGTATTATAGGAGCATACCACATCACCTTGGCGGGAACCCTCTTCCTGGGTTTCTGGCCCTCAACATCGTCACCAGGGTCATCGCCTCTGATCTTATAACGCAATGCAGTGCATACCGGGCATTCATTCAAATTCTCGTATTCACCGCGGTAGAGGATGCAGTCGTTGATGCATGCATGTATCTTCAGAACCTCTAAACCTAGAGGGCAGACAACCTTCTTTGCTTCGTACGTACTGCTGGGCAACTCGTTATCCTTTGGAAACATATTCTTCAACATTTTCAGCAAGTTTTCAAATGCCGAGTCAGCTACACCTGCCTCTGCCTTCCATTTCAGCAAATCCAGTGTGCAGCCCAGCTTTTTCAGACCATCATCGCATCCGGGGTACAGCGCCTTTCTGTGATCCTCTAACATGCGATCCAAATTCTCCCTCTCCTTTTCAGTTTCGCAGCGTCTCCGTGCATCAGCAATGGTCCGACCAAGATCATCAACGGGATCATCACGTGCCTCTTCTTCACCTTCCCCTTCACCTTCAGCATCCTCCATGAAAGTATCACCGAAATGAGCAAGATAGCTTTCATCGATGAAATCATCCCCTTCTTCATCTTCTTCCATTATAACCCCTCTTTCTCCATGCTTGGTCCAACAATTATAGCTTGGCATGAAACCGTGCCGAAGCAGATGCATGTGAACATCTCTTGAGGAAGAGTAACCCTTCTGATTCTTACAGTTAACACATGGACAGATAACAAAACCCCCCCGCTTGTTCGCATTAGCCACTACGAGGAAATCTTTCAAACCCGTAGTGAACTCGCCGGAGAGTCGGTTAACGTACATCCATTGCCGATTCATCTGCATTATTATAATATAAAATATATAATTAACCATCATGCATTTGTTAAACTAACTAGCTACAAACAATATAAATTAAACAATGAACTACACACATGCATATTTTATCAATGACACATCAAAGGTTCATCAAGTTGCTAACCGCGATCGAGGAGTGTGGCTCCAACACTTCATGTCATGTTTGTTTCATGCTCTTGGGGCATTTCATCAAACACCTTATGTGCATAAGAGGAACCAAAAGCAAACCTAAACCCTAAGTGTGAAGAGAATGGCTCTAAATGGCTAAGTGTTGGCTGCTGGATGGATATATATAGGGGAGGGGCTTTAGTTGCGGTTGGCCTGGCAAACCGTGACTAAAGGTGCCCGAAGGCCTTTAGTCGCGGTTGTCCTGGCCAACCGCGACTAAAGCCCCTCACGTGCACCAGCTGGCCACCGAGCGCCCTGGGCCCAGGCCTTTGGTCGCGGTTCACCTCCAGAACCGCGACTAAAGGTCCCATTAGTCGCGGTTCCTACAGCTTCGCGACTTATGGGGCTGGACGGAAGCCTGTTTTTCCACCAGTGGATGGAGACCGAATTTTGTGGAGTGCTATGATTTGGACATACAGAATATGTGAAAAAAATTCAGCTAATGATGGAGATGCATCTCCATCTCCATCTCCTCATTACAAGAAAAAATATGTGTTGGCAAGTGCTAGCTCGGTCTATGCCTCCAGGCTGAGAGAGAGTGAGCAAACACGTGGCCTTGGTACTAGTACTCATAGGTGCACAAGTAATAGCAGTACTGCTACTCTAAATTGACTCACTAATACATGTGTAGTACACAAATTAACATGTTTAAACCTCTGTATTCTTACTGTTGGTACCCTGCTGTTTATCTCTACTTGGTACCCTGCAGTGTATAAGATTCAGAGAGGAAGCACACACAAAACACACCGGCTGGTGTACCAAAGCCCTCGATAGGAGCTGGCTCCACATTGTTTGCACGCACACACAACACACTGTTATAGTTAGAGACGACAGTAGCCATGCTAGGCAATCGACATTGACAGTGTTAGACATTGTTATCAATCTATACAAGAACAGAGGTGAAGCGACTGTCCAAATGCGCATGAATCATGAAGTACTATTTATATAGGAACAAAGGGGATTAGTAAATTGACTAAACCAATAGGCACCAAGAATGTAATATTGGAAAGCATTATAGTATATAGCGATTGGGGAAAAAACTCATCAATATGATTGTAACTTGGTATATCACTCATGACGTCCCTCCCTTAGGTACATCAGCGATTGAAAAGAAGGCCATCAATTGGACAAGCCGGCAACATACTCTGAAACCAAATAGTACATACAGAGTAGTGGGTCAATCAAACTCAAGCACAAATTTGCTGCTGGAACTGTTGTCAAGACCGAGAGAATGAATTCATAAGGTTATTCACTACAAGCAGAATGGAAAATTACGTACAACTGCTAAGATTTCGTCCTGTAACATACTGCTCATCGACAAGTTGCTCCTTGAATGCCAAGTACTTGAAAACAATTCACGAATTGTGAGGTTCTTGAACACTTCCTGCACGCACGCATCGGGGGATCAGACCAAATCACGGGAGGTAGGTCGAGGACCATTAGGGATGGGGTTATTGTGATCTTGGTCGGGCGGGGCACTAACCTTGGTGGAGAACACTACAAAAAATATGTTAATCCATGACGGATTTCTGATGACGTTCTATAAATTGTCATGAAAAACGTCATGGATCAGCAGGGTGTGACTCCCCTCTCAATAGGTTAGCCCCTCCATGACGGACATAGATGGACCGTCATGGAAATTGTCACGGGTCGATTTGTTCTGCCTATATTTGTATTTCTTTCTACGCCACACCATGAGACTGTCACCGATAGCTACCGCTGATATGTCGTGTGTGGATTTTTTTGATCCATACATGATTTATGAAAAAATGAAAAGTAGGCGCCAGAAATTTCGAGCGCCCGCGCGTGGACACCTAAAGTTTTAAGTTGCCGACGCGTCGCCGTAAAATTTCGAGCCAGCATATTTAACCCACAATCCATACCCAATCTAACCCTAGTCCCCATTCTCTCCTCTCCCTCAGCTGCCACAGCTACCCAACCCCGATTCCGGTGATTCTGGCAGCTATCGCCACCAAGGAGAACACCATCGAGATCCCCTCGTTGAGGTCCATACTCCCCTCTGACGAGATTTTCCTCTCTCGGGCTCTGTTGGTGCGCCTCTATTGCTCACAACAAACAACGAGGGGCGTCGATCTACTTTAAGGGCCTCCTCCATCATCTCATAGACCGCGCAGCTGCCTCGCCATCTGGATTTTTGGATCAGATAGCGCTGGACGAGGAGATGAAGATGACCGTGACCTGCAGGAGGAACGAGCTCGACCTTGCGAGCGAGGCCGATGCCCCCACACAAGGTCCCTCCCTTCTCCCCTCGTGTCCTTTCTCATCCATTCATTCTTTTTTCTCTCCCATCCCCAATCATTTTTCTGCATCGATTCAGATCTATAGAAGCTCTCCGCCTCTCCAGTATGGACGGTGAATCCTGATGCCCCACGCGAGCTAGACGTGCTAGACAGCGAGGTCGTCTGCTCCGACCACCATGATTCCCCACGAAACATGAAGGTTGACCATCTCGCTTTGTTTTTCTTTTATTTCCAAGTGATTGCTGCTGTGCACTAGCATATTTGTCCTCGGGCTCTTCTTGGACTGAACCATGATGCAGAAAACATGGCCACTTCTTTTCTGATACTTGCGAGTTACATCCAATGATAAACTGGCCATGCGAGCAGTACCAATGTAGAATTTGTGAGATATGCGAGTTAGTTAAGCAACTGCTAGTTTAATAAGTAGATGGCACTCTTAGTTCCTTGCTACTCCGTGCATGAACCAATTATGTTATTACGAGTGGGGCAGGTGACGATGATATCTGTCTTTTTGCCAAAGAGATCAGTACTATGGTATCTTATCCTGCTGGTGAACATTCAAATTCTGGCAACTCCTGATTTATCTCTATGGGATCGACTTAGCTGACCATTTTTCCCAAGTAATATACGTGGCAGACTTGGGGTTACTCCTGAAGCTAAATTTTAACAAGCAGGTAGGAACTAGAATAATTCTGGGAATGCATAACCAATGATTAAGCTGTTTGGGGCATTCAAGAGAACCTCAAAAGGAAGTGTGCATTTAGGAAAAGGATTAGTGTGTGGTTCATAGTAAATGGGTCTTTGAGTGAAATGCTTCTGCTATACATAAATCCAAGGAAAATGTAAAATAGACGGTGAAATCTCTATAACAACTGAATGCTACTGAACTTTTTTTAAACCGAGTTGTTTGCATCTTGAGGCTCTGTAGGGCCTCACCGGTCAGAACCCCATGCTCGTCTAGGATGAGTGCGCTCGAGCAAACGATTAAGCAATTCGTGGAGAAATCATCGAGAAAGTGTGATCAAGGCTAAGCTGGGATTAATCCTTGGGGTATAGAATTTAGAGATAGTAGAAAATTAATCTCATAGTCAATAAACTGGTTCATGCTTTCCTAGTTTGATTAAAATGACAGTTGTAATCAGGTAGCTGTAGTTTAAGTTGATTGTACATTATTATCTGTTTTGTGTGAAAGTAAACTCGAGAGTGCAAAATCATATCTTCTGTGCATTTTTGTATCTTTCCAGAATGAAAAGAGACGGAGAATTGAACCTCTTCTTACCGACTAATAAAAGGGATTTTAGTACCATTCAGTCACTTTCACCAGGCTTCTTTATATATCAGGAAAAGGTGGTTATCCACTTCATGTATTAGTGGATGTCGCTTTACGTTCTACAATATCATTTCTGTCTTTCTGTATTGGGGAATTAGTGTTCCTTGTCTGATATTTCTCTACTGATGTAAAGTGTATATATTAATGTAGTATTATTATGCTTGTTATGATTTCTTAAGCACTGTTCCTGGCCCAGGTGTCCATTGATCAGTGATGAAGGTTGATGATTACAACTGAATGATTGAATTAGTCCACTTACAAAATTAAAGATGGCTGAAGGACCATGCTAGAGACACAAGAACTTGGTATGTCAATTCTTTAGGACCTTCATCAACAATACTACAATATGTATTGAGTCAATAACAATATAAAAGTTTAGATTTACTTCTTTGAAATGTTGTGTGAACCATCCTGGGATGTACAACTCTTCTGTTCATCATTACTTCCAGCCTCGTTGTCCATGCTGGAGACACAAGAACTTGGTATGTCAATTCTTTAGGGCCTTCATCAACAACACTACAATATGTATTCAGTCAATAACAATATAAAAGTTTAGATTTACTTCTTTGAAATGTTGTGTGAACCATCCTTGGATGTACAACTCTTTTGTTCATCATTACTTCCAGCCTCGTTGTTATTTCTTGCATTACTGGTAGAGATCAGATTGCCATTGCTCATTATATTGACATTTTTTTATGTATTTCATTTATTAGTTTAACTTCCATGCACAACTAAATGTTTTCATGCGTAAATGTACAATTGTATGAAAGTGCCTCCCCTTGACTTACTTTTTCTACCTTTTTTAAAGTTCCACATACATTATTCAGGAGATTATCATAGCATGATTTGAGTTTAGCGTAGTGATAGCTTAGAACTTCATGTCAAATAAGCATAGAGGAGTTTACTACCAACTACCAACTATTGATCTATGCATGCTCCTCATTTTTGTTGCCACTAGCTCTTTCTTTTCACATGATTGATTAGTTTCACTACTTTGCATTATGGGAGTGAAAACAATATAGAACTTGATAAAGTGTATATGCTACTTCGAGTTTAACCTAGTGATTATAATATTTTTATAGTCTGACATAATTTTCATCATGTCCACATATAGGTTAATGGGAGCAGTTTCAGCAAAGACATGCATTCTCATGGATTTGGTTTGGATGGGTGGATCGACGACGAGGAACACCGGCTAACCTATGGTTAACGTTCGAGCACCACTGGGTGGTGCTGGTCATAGAGTAGTATAGTGTTCTCTAAGACATGCTTGTAAAATTAATCTTTTTTTGGATCTTTTTTCACTCATGTACGTGTGCTTTTTGGGTGTGTTTATTTTTTTGTTTGAATGACATCTACCTATATTTTTCTGTCAAAATATTGTTCACTTAAATGTCCATAGACCAAGAGAAATGAGAGATGGCTAATACCTTGAAATGAAATTAGTGGGCCTTACTTAAAATTAATAGACTTAAGTTCTAATTGGGTTGAATAATGTATGGGCCAGCACTCTTGCAACGAGCTGAAATTTAGTGGGCCAAAATTTTAGATGGGCTGATTGATACATGGGTTGCCACCTCACATCCATGTCAGATGATGATGTGGTACACAAGTTAACGCCGTTATGTGCATGTGAGTTAACTGCCATCGATGACGGCTATAATCCGTCATGTTCCGTGACGGATTTTGATGTCCGTCATGGAGCGTGCTGTGGTCAAATTATGACGGGATATACATGACGGAACTCATGTCCTTCCATAACAGTATTGTGCAGGTCCGTGACGGATTGAGACAGTCATGTATTAACAGATTTCTTGTAGTGGAAGAAGGTGTCACCGACGGCGGCCAGATGTTGGTCGCATGCCGCTAGACATTGGACATCGACGACTGCAAGGTGGGCGCGAGGGGGCAGTGTGTGGATGGAGGGGAGCTACTGGAGACCCGTTGTGTGGAAGGAGAGGAGCCACATGAGATGTGCAGGGATGGACACGATGCCGCGGCCGAAACCCTAGCCATGGCTAGTGGTCACGGACGAGCGCTGGGGAGGAATGAACGAGTGGGGGATGCGACAGATATGGTAGTTGCCGGATCTGCGAGGTGAGGGTAAGGGACGGGCAGAGCAAGCGGCGAGATGTTGGCAAAGGGACGCGAAGAGGTGGTGGGTGGCGGCGTGCTGTGGGAGACGATGGAGTGGGTTGTGGAGGGAGAGAGCAGGGGACGAGGAGGAGCAGTTAGGGTTAGCGTTTTATACGGAAACGGTTACACGGGCTTGGGTGGGCTTTTAACGTGCTTCCGCGGCTGTACCAGCCTCTCCATTACAGATTTTGAAGCTGTCGTCAGGAATCCGCCATAGATTAACATACTTCTTGTAGTGATGCCAAGCTAGTACTTCCTTCACAAAGCTTCTAGCGGAACAAAACTTTGGAAATTTGCTGAGCATGATTTAATAGGAAAATAGAGCTAAAACATTTCATGAGACAATGATTTGGATAGGAAAGAGAGCCCAAAAATATTGACACCTATACAAGATACGTAGGCGAAATATAATAGTACCTTGTGGCCTAGTCGACACCTATGCAAGATACGTAGGCGAAATTGTCGAGCTTTCTGCCAAGTCACCTCTATTTAAGCCTATGACCTTCTTAATTTTGTCATGGAAGACCTACAATGCGGGCATAAATAGAGCTACACATGCCAGTGACCATTTTGAGCAATGGGATTATGACCTTCTTGATAGAGATGGTCAAAATTTTCTAAGGTTTGGACCCTCTTAGACACGTCATGACCTTTTTGTAAATTTGAGTCATAGATCTAGGACCAATAAAGCCGCCGTCATTATTTTTTGACATAAACGAGCTTATTTCTTGTAGTGGTAATACCGTAGAAAACTAGCAAGAATGGACGAAATCTCCGGGTTTTGACAAGGTCCCCGTAACCGGTCCCCGACGTTCGTGGAACGTTCGGATCGCCCCCGGCATATAAAATCGGTGAGCAATAGCATAAAAAACTGGCCAAAAGGAACCAAATCTGTGTATTTTGACAATGTCCCCACAACCCGACCCCGAAGTTCCCCAAACATGGAATCGCCCTGGGACTCAGAATCAGTGAGTTTTGACGAGGTCCCCGAAACCGGTCCCCGAAGTTTCCCGAACGTTTATAGCGCCCCGGGACCCAGCCTCAGTGAGTAATAGCATAGAAAACTTGCCCAGAATAGACCAAATATGTGAATTTTCACGAGGTCACCGTAACCGGACGACGAAGTTCTACGTATGTTTGTATCTCCCCGGGTCCCAAAATCAGTGAGTAATAGCATTCAAAACTGGCCAGAATTGACAAAATCTGCGAGTTGTGACGCGGTCCCCGTAACCGGTCCCCGCAGTTCGTGGAACGTTTGTAGCACGCCGGGACCCAGAATCAGTGAGTAATAGCATAGAAAACTAGCAAGAATGGACCGAATCTGCGAGTTTTGACAAGGTCCCAGTAACCGGTCCCCGAAGTTTGCTGAACGTTCGGATCACTGTGGGACAAAAATTGGTGAGTAATAGCATAGAAAACTGGCCAGAATGGACCAAATCTACGACTTATGACAATGTCCCCATAACCTGACCCCGAAGTTCCCCGAACATTCGGATCGCCCCGGGTCACAGAATCAATGAGTAATCGCATAGAAAGCTGGCTACAATGGACTAAATCTATGAGTTTTGACAAGGTCCCCGTAACCAGTCCCCGGAGTTTCCCGAACGTTTGTAGCGCCACGGGACTAGGAATAAGTGAGTAATAGCATAGTAAACTGGCCAGAATAGACAAAATTTGTGATTTTTCACGAGGTCATCTACCCGAGTACCAAAATCAATGAGTAATAGCATATAGATCAAGCCAAAATGGACCAAATCAGCGAGGTTTGATGAGGTCCCCGTAACCGGTCCCCGAAGTTTCGCGAACGTTTATAGCGCCCTGGGACCCAGAATTAGCGAGTAATAGCATATAAAACTTGCCCAGAATAGACCAAATCTGTTATATTTTATGAGGTCACCGTCAACGGACCCTGAAGTTCCCCGAACGTTCGTATAGATCCGAGTCCCAAAATCAGTGAATAATAGCATAGAAAACTAGCCATAATGGAAAAAATCTGCGAGTTGTGATGATGTCCCCTTAAACGGTCCAAAGAATTCGTGGAACATTTGTAGCTCGTCGGGACCCAGAATCAGTGAGTAATAGCATATAAAACTAGCCGAAATGGACCAAATCAATGAGGTTTGACGAGGTCACCGTAACAGGTCCCCGAAGTTTCCCGAACGTTTATTGCGCACGGGGACCTAGAATCAGCAAGAAATAGCCTAGAAAACATGCCCATAATAGAACAAATCTGTGATTTTTCATGAGGTCATCGTCACCGTACCCTCATGTTTCCCAAACGTTCGTATCGCCCCGGGTCCCAAAATCAGTGAATAATATCATAGAAAACTAGCATGAATGGACAAAATCTGCGAGTTGTGATAAGGTCTCGTTAATCGATCCAAAGAGTTCGTGGAACATTTGTAGCGCGTCGGGACCCAGAATCAGTGAGTAATAGAAAACTAGCAAGAATGGACCGAATGTGTGAGTTTTGAAAAGGTCCCCGTAACTGGTCCCCGAAGTTTCGCGAACGATTGTAGCGCCACGGGACCAAGAATAAGTGAGTAATAGCATAGAAAACTGGCCAGAATGGACAAAATCCGCGAGTTTTCACGAGCTCCCAGTAACCGGACCCCGAAGTTCCCCGAACGTTCGTATCGCCCCGGGTCCCAAAATCAGTGAGAAATAGAATAGAAAACTGGCCAGAATGGACAAAACCTGCCAATTGTGACGAGGTTTCTGTAATCGGTCCCCTTAGTTCGTGAAACGTTTGTAGCGCCCCGGGACCCAGAATCTGTGAGTAATAGCATAGAAAACTTGCGAGAATAGACCAAATCTGTGATTTTTCATGAGATCACCGTCACCAGGCCGTGAAGTTCCCCGAATGTTCGTATCGCCCGGGGTGCCAAAATAAGTGAGTAATAGCATAGGAAACTCGTCAAAATGGACCAAATCTGCGAGTTTTGACGAGGTCCCCGTAACCGGTCCCTAGAGTTCGTGGAACGTTTGTAGCGCGTCGGGACCCAGAATCAGAAAACTAGCAAGAATGGACGGAATCTGCGAGTTTTGACAAGGTCCCCGTAACCGGTCCCCGAAGTTCACGGAACGTTTGGATCGCTCCGACATAAAAAATGGGTGAGTAATAGCATAGAAAACTAGCCAGAACGAACCAAATCAGCGAGTTTTGACAATGTCCTCCCAACCCGACCCCGAAGATCCCCGAACGTTCGGATCGCCCTAGGACTCAGAATCAGCGAGTAATTGCAAAGAAAAGTGGAGAAATGGACCAAGTCTACGAGTTTTGACGAGGTCCCCGAAGTTTCCCGAACGTTTATAGTGCCCCGGGACCTAGAGTCAGTGAGTAATAGCATAGAAATTTGCCCAGAATAGACCAAATCTATGATTTTTCACGAGGCCACCGTAACCGTATCACGAAGTTCTACGTACGTTCTTATCTCCCCGGGTCCCAAAATCAGTGAGTAATAGCATTGAAAACCGGCCAGAATTGACAAAATCCGCGAATTGTGATGAGGTCCCCGTAGTTAAGCTCGTTTATGACAAAACATATTGATGGCGGTTTTATTGGTCATAGATCTATGACTAAAATCTACAAAAAGGTCATGAGGTGTCTAAGAGGGTCCAAACCATAGAAATTTTTGACCATCTCTCTCAAGAAGGTCATAATCCATTGCCCAAAATGGTCACTGCCATGTATAGCTCTATTTATGCCCCATTGTAGGTCCTCCATGACTAAATTAAGGAGGTCATAGGATTAAATAAAGGTGTCTGGGCAGAAAACTCAACAATTTCGCCTGTGTGTCTTGTATAGGTGTCGACAAGGCCACAAATGGAAAATGAATTTTACGTCCAAACACTACACCATGCACCAGAATTCCCTACGGACGGCTGTTGGGAAAATGTCATTTTTGCCAACCCACAGTCGGCCAATTTTTTTTCCAACTAACTGCGGGTCGGAAAACCTGCATGCACTGACACGTTGTCGGTCGGGAATACTACAACATGTACCATCCAACAGTCGGTCGGGGATTCTAGTTTGGCACTGGACCATCGGTCGGCAAATAACCAAGACCATAAAAGGGCCTTGCGTGCGAACAGCCAATATTTTAGCGCCAAAGCAGCCCAATGCGGCAAGTTTTCCCGTCAAAATGACAAGGACGTCGCCGCTCCACGCTCCTTCGTTCCCCACGCACGAAATCCCTAGATGTCCGTCGTTCCCCACGCGCGTCGCCGGCCCATGCGGGTCGATCCCCGCGACTCCTACCGCCGCCCCACACCGCCCGGGTCTACCGTCGATCTCTCCCGTCAGCACTGCCCCGCGTCTCCCGTTCTGTGCAGCACCGCCCCGCGCCTCCCGTCCTGTGCAACACCGACCCCGACCGCTCAACTCCGTCCTCCCTCTCCACCGCCGGCTCCACAACCTCGTGCTCTCTCTCCGGCTGGCCCCCTCTCTTCAACCTCCCTGGCGGAGTGCGGCTGGGCAAGGGCAGCCCTCTCTCTCTTTGGCTGGTCAAGGTCAGCGATGAGGTTGAGGTACAACTCCTCCCTCCATACATTCTCTGTCTTTGCGTCCAGTTATTTTGTCGCATCAATTTTGTGTTACAAAGTTTTTGAAGAGATGATCTCGGAGTGAAGGAGTTCGTTCCCAATTGGTAGACGTTGGAAGACTGTGTTATTTGCCCCCTCAGTACTCTGTTTATTGGTGGAAGACTGTGTTATTTGCCCCCTCAGTACTCTGTTGGTAGACTTTGTTTATGTAGATTTAATTTCTATTACAGTCAGCGGAGGATGGAAACAAATTAAGGTAGGGCAGACTCTTCAGCGGCAACCGTTGTGTCCCTGCAAACAAATTATTGTCATGTTTCCCCGCAAGCAACTACAAAAAAAATTAACCTAGAAACTTACGCTGTGTAAACTGATTATGATGCATACAAATTAACCTAGAAAATTAACCTAGAATGTTGATGTTCCTTTGCCTACTGATTGGTGATTTATCCAGTTTCTTCCTTGGAAATGAAACATTAGACAATATACATGGTAATATGTTGTCCCTTGAAAACTGACACTCCGTTATGAATTGTAATTTTGTTAAATTAAACCTAATAAGCAATGAACTGTACATTCTCAAAGACAAACTTTAGATGAAGAGAATAACCAAAATATTCTCCTAGAATAACTTTAAATTAAACTTAGTTTGCCAGATCTCTTTTTACATGTGACATTACTTAAACTCTCTTGTTCTCTTGTAGGTAGCACAGAGAACCACTACTTGTATTACTAAGCGGAGGAAGAAGATCTAGTAGCAGAATATTTGGTACTTAGCGATCAGCTTGTGGTATTTGATTTTACCTAGCAGAATATTTGCCAGTGAAATTTATGAGCTTAATAACAAATGTCGGCTCCAAGATTTACTGAAGTTGTTATCTTAGTGTATTCCTAGCATAACCTAATCTATGTTGCGCGTGAACATGAATTGAAGGTTTTGCTTAGGCTACAGTTCTTATGCAATTTTTTCTTCGGGCGGCTGCACCGTGGGAGCTCATCTTGAAGAGATCATCCACTTACGTGCTTAATGCATCCACTCAAGTGAGTTCCTCTGCCCCACTCAGGCGAGCATCACAACCAGGGGTTGTTTTATTGTTTGGCAACAAATACTTCAATTCTAAACCATTGATCGATTCTGGGTGTGTGTATTGCAAAAAAAAATATAATTCATTTGAGTTGAACTAGGGTTCCCCTTTTCCTTGTTGTAGGGTTCAAATGCCACAGAAGTTGCTATATATAGGATTAAACTGTTTCTTGATAGCTCAATCATGTACTGGTTTTAGTTGTTAAAGCACAAGAGGCTTCATATTTGTGGATGTTTTAGAACAGATAGGTGCACACATGTGCAGTGCATGCATGTTCATATTGTCTGCATCGATTTGATGCTTGCAGTGAATTTCCTTGAGACACAATTTAACAACATTCCCCTGATAATTGAATAATTCGTTGTCGTCCTATACATGATAGAATGATGCTCCTCCCGTAACTTTAGCTGCATGCATGTCTGTAGCACGAAATCATTCTCTTGTTACCTTATTATTATCACTTGGTGATTAATGACTCTTGCTCTTGTGCGCGTTCAACCAGGGAGGGACGTTGCCTGACTTGATGGCGAACGAGGACGCTACGGGAGGAGATACTTGGTCATTAATTAAGCCAGATTAAGAATCTTGGCGTCGCTCTACTCTGGGTATGTGTATTGCAAAAAAATGATAATTCCTTTGAGCTGAGCTAGCTTTCCCCTTTTCCTTGCTGTAGGATTTAAATGCCACATAGGTTGCTTTATATAGGAATGAACTATTTCTTGATAGCTGAAATCTTTACTAGTTTTACTAGTTAAAGCGCAAGAGGCATAATATTTGTGGATATTTTAGAACAGGTAGTTGCAGACAAGTTTAGTGGTTGCATGATCATATTTTCTGCATTGATTTGGTGCTTGCACTGAATTTCCTTGCGGCAGAATTTAAAAAAATTCCCCCGATATTGAATAATTAGATTGCCATGCTTTACAGTATTTTTGGACCCGGTGAAAAGAGAGAAAACATCAATGATCAGTACTGGCCACTACGTGCAGAGGAGGTATGTGATGATATGCCATGCTTTACAGTATTTACGAACAAAACTACGTACAAAACTTAATTTCCTGATCCTGCAGGAAGGTTTATCTAGGCTTTAGTTTGATCCTGCACAGGGTCCTGATTATCATTGCCTTTTTGGGTCCCTTGATAGGCAGTGTCGACGACTGTACTGTTTGCCCCACATGACAAGATATGAGCCAGATCCATAGTAATCTTTTTTCTTCAGAAACTAGTACAATTATCTTACAGAATAGGAATGGAGATGTATATCGGTCCTAGTTTATTTTTGCGTGTTGTACTTCTTACTCTGAGGTTAAATCATCTTCTTGTTACACAGTTAAGGATCTAAGGACGAAACAAATATTTTTTTGTAACACCAGGAGTAGACAGTTTCTTAGCGTGCAACACTGCCACTATATTATCTAGCGTTAATTTTTTAACTTTTGAAAGCAACCTGTTGTTCTCTCCTCTGTTGACTGTATGAATAACATTATGTGATTATTCTGCAGACCACATTTTTACCTCATGTGTGTTTTTATTCGAATAACATGATGATGGTTGTAACCTATAGGGAAACTCATCCTAAAGTTGGAGATGTGCCTGGTTAATTTGTATAGATCATGAGATGGTGGTAAGCCATTATGCACCTTTGCGGTTTTAATAGCATATCTTTCCAAAGGATTGCAAATTTTCTGAATTCTTCTGTGCCCTAAGGGCTGGGTATGCTATATTTTGCTATGTACTGGTCTCCTCTTTACTCGATTCAATTAGTTGGTAATAATTTTATGCCCCTTGTATCTCACACTTTCTTAATCTCTTTTTCGTTCAATGTCATTTGGATATTCTCATAGTCATCGTCCACTGGAAATAGTGAGAACATTTCAGAGAGAACATGGGGTTGACCTTGAAAGATAATGGCTTTTCTCAATTAGAATGGAACCACTATCAAAGGTCGACCTTTTCTCCATATTCTTTTTATTTTAGGAACACTTCTCTCCATACTTTGTGTTTTTAGTTTTCCAATAAATGGATTATAGGCCAAATAAATTTGTATACCAATCATTTCGAGTTAGTATATTATTCTTCCCTGCTACCTATAGTTATGTCATAATCTATGGCTGAATATACTAACAAGAATCAACAACTAGAAGCCTCCCCTAAAGTATACGGATGTACAATCTTGGACTTCCCGTTTAGACCTGCAGCATAATTGTCGAAACAAGCTTTGTTTTTATCATTTTTATTGAGCCTCCATTTTCAAAGTTCTTTTCTGTTGGGTTCATTGTGAAATCTCATTTTGTACTATTTTTAATATACACGACCTCTCAGTTTTGAATTGGCTGTGTACACTATTCAACTACTGAAACAAGAGTTCGTGTGATGGGAGGTTGATGCACATTTCATTTTATATCCTTGCAAATCGTTAATATAAATGCCTAGGAACCCATTTTGATTCATACAGCCAGTCAACAGTCCTTTTCTTATTACCATGTAGCATTGCTACTATAGATTCTACTACCCGTGGCGTAATTGGAACTTTGCAACTTATGCTAATAAATCTAGCAGTTGAACTAACAGTAGCAGTTTTCTAATACATCTAGCAACTTATACTTTTTATGACCTCATAAGTCATAACTACATGAATGAAAAATAGTTTTCTACTGTTTTATCATTGGTTATCGTGCGTGCAATTTTACTAGTTTCCTTGGTCTCAAAGCCTTACCATCATTTTCTTGTTGCAGGTGGCAATGGCAAGAGCATATTGTGCAGAGGAAGAGGATGAGAAGAAACTTGTGGTTCTCATCCAATCTTTGTGGAACTCTCTATATGTGCAATTATGTATTTGTTGGGTCCTTGCACTTGCAGAAGTATTATGTTGTGTGCATGTAAAATTATTTTGATGTGCCCTTGTTAGGTGTTGAACCTTAATGCGTGGAGTCGGTGGATGATGTATTGTATTTGATGTGATATGATAATGAAATGAAATATACATTTTATTTGCAATATTTTATTCCGTTATAATTATTTGATGGGCCTATCCTGAGATATGCGTGCTTCTAGCAAAAAAATGCTTCAACCCAAACAAATCAGACATTTTCAATTGTAAAATAGGCATTGGGCCAGGCCCATGTAGCTAGATTGGTGACAAGGGATCTGAAATTTATGATGATTCCATTTGGTCACTAGCAATGCCACATCAGCTTGGCCACGTCAGATCCTACGTGGCTCACACAAATGGGTAATGATCAAACCAAAATTTTGGTTGAGAGACCTGCGACCAAAATTTTAGAAAGGTCATGTTTGTTCATTCTTGACGGCCAACTGTTGACGTTGTAAATTTGGTAAAAAAAAGTCAATAAATGACAACAATTACGAATCAATTACAAATATAGGGAGTCATAATTGACCTTATTTCTTGTAGTGTTCGTGGAACGTTTGTAGCACGCCGGGACTCAAAATTAGTGAGTAATATCGTAGAAAACTGGCCAGAATGGACCAAATTTGCGACTTATGACAATATCCCGTAACCAGACCCCGAAGTTCCCCGAACATTCGGATCGCCCCGGGACACAAAATTAGTGAGTAATAGCATACAAAACTAGCTAGAATGGACCAAATCTATGAGTTTTGACGAGGTCCCTGTAACTAGTCACCGAAGTTTCCACAACATTTGTAGCGCCACGGGACCAAGAATCAGTGTGTAATAGCCTAGAAAACTGGCCAGAATAGACAAAATCTATGATTTTTCACGAGGTTACCATCACGGGACCCTGAAGTTCTCCGAATGTTCGTAAGGCGCCTTAACCGGTCCAAAGAGTTCGTGGAACATTTGTAGCGCGTCGGTACCCAGAATGAGTGAGTAATAGCATATAAAACTAGCAAGAATGGACCGAATCTGCGAGTTTTGACAAGGTCACTGTAACCGGTCCCTGAAGTTTCCCGAACGATTATAGCTCCACGGGACCAGGAATAAGTGAGTAATAGCATACAAAACTGGCCAGAATGGACAAAATCCGCGACTTTTCACGAGCTCCCCGTAACCGGACCCCGAAGTTCGTATCGCCCCGGGTCCCAAAATCAGTGAGTAATAGAATTGAAAACTGGCCAGAATGGACAAAACCTGCCAACTATGACGAGGTCCCGGTAATCGGTCCTCTTAGTTCGTGCAACGTTTGTAACGCCCCGGGACCCAGAATCTGCGTGTTTTGACGAGGTCCCTGTAACCGGTCCCCGAAGTTTCCCGAACGTTTATAGCGCCCCGGGACCCAGAATCACCTAGTAATAGCATAGAAAACTTGCCCAGTATAGACCAAATCTGTGATTTTTCACGAGGTCACTGTCACCGAACTCTAAAGTTCCCCGAACGTCCGTATCGCCCCGGGTCCCAAAATTAGTGAGTAATAGCATAAAAACTGCCCAGAATGGACAAAATCTGCTAGTTGTGACAAGGTCCCCTTAACCGGTCCCTAGAGTTCATGGAACGTTTGTAGCGCGTTGGGACCCACAATCAATGAGTAATAGCATAGAAAACTGGCCAGTACGAACCAATTCTGCGAGTTTTGACAAGGTCCCCGTATCCGGTCCCCGATGTTCGTGGAACGTTCGGATCACCTTGGGATCCAGAATTAGTGAGTAGTAGCATAGAAAACTGGCCAAAATGGACTTAATCTGCGAGTTTTGACGAGGTCCCCGAAACCGGTCTCTGAAGTTTCCCGAACGTTTATAGCGCCCCGTGATCCAGAATCAGTGAGTAATAGCATAGAAAACTTTCCCAGAATAGACCAAATCTATGATTTTTCACGAGGTCACCGTAACCGGAACACGAAGTTCCCTGTAAGTTCGTATAGCCCGGGTCCCAAAATCAGTTAGTAATAGCATAGAAAACTGGCCAGAATTGACACAATCTGCGAGTTGTGACGATGTCCCCGTAACCGGTCCCCGCAGTTGGTGGAACATTTGTACCACGTCGGGACCCAGAATCACTAAGTAATAGGATAGAAAACTAACAAGATTGGACCGAATCTGCGAGGGATCCGCATGGGCACGCTGAACAGTGTGATGGCCACCCACAACACGAAACATCGGCTCCGCTCGAGTTTTGACAAGGTCCCCGTAACCGGTCCTCGAAAGGACACAGAATCAGTGAGTAATAGCATAAAAAACTAGCTAGAATTGACCTAACCTTTTACTCGGCATGTTCATGATCAGTACCAATTGCATTTCGTCGAGCCGCCACGCATCGTTTCCCGTGTTGCCGCTCTCCTCCTCCAACCGCGAGGTCTGCTACATTCAGATCTGTGTGCAATTTGCAAATTTCACGTCCTCTCCTTCGACGTAGTCACGGATGAGGTCGAAGCATCGTTTGATGTGTCCGGTCTTCTTGTGAAACCTTGGTTCCTTTGGTAAGGCAATGGCACCAGTGTTGTCACATAACAGAGTCAATGGATCTAGTGCACTTGGCACAACTTCAAGATCCGTCATGAACTGCTTCATCTAGACACTCTCCTTTTCGGCCTCCGAAGCAGCCATGTACTCCGCTTCACATGTAGAATCTGCTATGACGCTCTGCTTGGAATTGAACCATCTTACCACACCCCCATTAAGAATAAATATGTATCCGGTTTGCGACTTAGAGTCATCCGGATCGGTGTCAAAACTTGCGTCAGCGTAACCTTTTATGGCGAGCTCTTTGTCACCTCCATACACGAGAAACATTTCCCTAGTCCTTTTCAGGTACTTCAAAATATTCTTGACCGCCGTCCAGTGATCCACTCCTGGATTACTGTAAAACCTGCCTGTCATGCTTATGGCCAAGCTGACGTCTCGTCTAGTGCACAACATTGCATACATGATAGAACCTACGGCTGAAGTGTAGGGGACAGAACTCATTTGTTCTCTATCTTCCGTAGTCGCTGGGGCACTGAGTCTTACTCTATTTTATACCATGTAATACTGGCAAGAACCCTTTCTTGGACAGATCCATTTTGAACTTCTTCAAAACTTTATAAAGGTATGTGCTTTGTTAAAGTCCTATCAGGCATTTCGATCTATCCCTATAGATCTTAATGCCTAGAATGTAAGCAGCTTCTCCTATGTCCTTCATAAAGAAACTTTTATTCAAGTAAACCTTCGTGCTCTCCAAAAGCTGCATGTTGTTTCCAATCAGCAATATGTCGTCCACATATAATATTAGAAACGCCACAGAGCTCCCACTCAATTTCTTGTAAATACAAGATTCTCCAACCACTTGTATAAACCCAAATGATTTGATCACCTCATCAAAGCGCTTATTCCAACACCAAGATGCTTGCACCAGTCCATAAATGGATCGCTGGAGCTTGCACACTTTGTTAGCATTTTTCGGATTGACAAAACCTTTGGGTTGCATCATATACAACTCTTTCTTAAGAAAACCGTTATGGAACGCCGTTTTGACATCCATCTGCCAGATTTCATAATCGTAAAAGTCAGCTATTGCTAACATAATTCGGACGGACTTAAGCATCGCTACAGGTGAGAAAGTCTCATCGTAGTCAACTCCTTGAACTTGTGAAAAACCCTTTTCCACAAATCAAGCTTTATAAACGGTCACATTACCGTCTGCGTCCGTCTTCTTCTTATAGATCCATTTGTTCTGAATAGCCTTGCGGCCTTCAGGTAGTACTTCCAAACTCCTCAGTTTGTTCTCGTACATGGATCCTATATCGGACTTCATGGCCTCTAGTCATTTGTTGGAATTCGGGCCCACCATTGCTTCTTCATAATTCGCAGGTTCATTGTTGTCCAACAACATAATAGTTAAGACAGGATTACCGTACCACTCAGGAGCAGTACGTGATCTTGTCGACCAACGAGGTCGGATAGTAACTTGATCCGAAGTTTCATGATCATCATCATCAACTTGCTCCTCACAGTACTAGAAAAACGGCTATAGCTAATATGGACACCATGTATGTGGTGCGCCACTACTATATAACAGTGGCGCACCAGATACAGGTGCGCCATTATTGGCCATATTACTAATGGCGAACCTGGTATTCGGTGCGCCATCACTAGTTTTTGTCCTGGCCCCACACCCTTCCCAGACATAGAAGTGACGCACCAGGAGAAAGTTTGCCATTACTAGTTTTAACTACTAATGGCGCACCACACCCACGGTGCGCCACTACTAACATTTTTTTTTCAAAACTAGTAATGGCGCACCACACACCAGGTGCGCCATTTGTAACCCTGGTTACCAATGACACAATATTAGGAGGTGAGCCATTGGTAACCCACTAGTAGAAAACGGGCCTTTGGCCTGGACCATTTAGTCCCGGCCTGCCTCTGGGCCGGGACTAAAGGCCCGGCCACGTCGCCCCAATTCTCAATGCCTCCCTCGAGGCTTTAGTCCCGGCCCGTAAGGAGCCTTTAGTCCCGGTTCGTGTCCCAAACCGGGACTAAAGGGCTACGCGGCGGGCAGTGCTGGTGGCAACCATTCGTATCCACCTTTAGTCCCGGTTGGTGGCTCAACCCGGGACTAAAGGACTAACACGTGGCCTGCCGTAGTGGTGGCGACCGTTGGTATACCTCTTTATTCCCGGTTGGTGGCTCAACCCGGGACTAAAGGCCTAACACGTGGCATGCCGTAGTGGTGGCAACCGTTTGGTATACCTCTTTAGTCCCGGTTGGTGGCTCAACCCGGGATTAAAGGCCCAAACGGTTTGCATCCCGCGTCGTTTCGGGCGATGAAAAGCACGAACCGAAGCGTACAGTCGCCATTTCTCTATTCTTCTTCTCTCTCACGTCGCCCTCTCTGTTCTTCTCCTTTGTTCTTCTCCTCTGTTCTTCTCCTCTCTTCTTCCCTTCTCTTCTTCCACCATGCCAACTATCTTTCGTGAGGTGCTCGGACATGGCACGACCAAGCTCCGTGTCGTGTACACGAACCTGAGCAGGGAGGTGCCGTTTTTTCTTCAACAGTTGAAGGAACGATGGTTTGACCACGCAGCGGATCATGAGAAGTTCTTCGGGCTAGATCTGGAGTACACGGCCGATTAACGCGGTGTTGCCGTCATCCAACTTATGCTTCGTACGCCATGTCTTGATCTTCCAATGGGCGAGGTAAGTTTTGAGGCTTTCTTTGATCCAAGATAATGACATTGTAAGTTTATTTGTTTCAATCATAGTTGGTTCCCTTCAAATAGTTGTAGTGAAACAATTTTGATTAGTTGAAGGGGAGCACAATCTAATTGGAATAGTGTTCCATAATCTGAAAAATCGTATTGGAATCAACTAGTGTTTAATATGTTCCATTGGAATCATAGTTGGTTCCCTTCAAATAGTTGTAGTGAAACAATTTTGATTAGTTGCAGGGAGCACAATCTAATTGGAATAGTGTTTCATAATCTGAAAAATCGTATTAGAATCAACTAGTGTTTAATATGTTCAATTGGAATCATAGTTGGTTCCCTTCAAATATTTGTAGTGAAACAATTTTGATTAGTTGAAGGGGAGCACAATCTGATTGGAATAGTGTTCCATAATCTGAAAAATCGTATTAGAATCAACTAGTCGTCAACCCGTGCGTTCACACGGGCTAGTTATTTGTATCTTAGGTTTTATATTATAGAAGATGGTTATTCCTAAGGAGATGTATCAGATATGTACTTTAAGGAGAATGCTTACTCAAGTGAGTGAATTAGTCTCAACGATTGACGGTACACGAAATAAATTTGAACTAAATGACATACTAACAACTTAAGAATTTGCAAATAAGAGAACATCATAAATTCCACGGAGCCTATGTTTTCGTAGATAGGGAAGAAAGTTGTAATGTTTATGTATATATTGTACAAAGACAAATAACACTTATTAAGGGCCTATGGAATAAAATTACAAACATTGAAACATGTACTTCAGCATGGCATTCTGCATCAAGAATCATAGCCCATGTGTGACATACCATATGTGTGTTGACCTTTTATTGGACAGGGTTAAGCAAAGAAAGGTGAAAAGAAGTCATGTAAATTATTGGACAGTAGCAATGTTTAGCTTAAACGATACGCCGTCACCTATGAAATCTCATTCAACCATTGTTGAGCGTAAAACGGTTGCGTACCTCTCGTCTATGTATGTAACTACGGTTAGATAATGGGCATAGAAGTTGAACCCATGATGTTCTACAACAGTGGATTTTTTAGTAAAACCCCAAATCATCGATGACGGAGAAGTCAATAGCTCTGGTGATTGGTCAAAGTACCTCATTGATCCACATGTGTGGCATCGTTATACACGTATAGTGTAGAAACGGGAGAGAATTTGTGAAAATAATGTATATTAATTAAGTAAGAGAATACGCTTGGTCAAGTTACTTGTCTCCCTGGCTCTACAAAGTGTATGTAGTAAATCTCTTGAATGTTTTTGTCTTCACATACTTGTCCAAAAGCATCATATTGATATTTTAATTCAGTTGAAATTAAGAAACATGAAAAGGAGTATATGGTTTCATTAATCTGGATGTTTTTTTGTATGGAGGGTTCCATTTTTTAGCACGGGGAGTGATCTGCGCCGGCGCGCCGGTCCAAACTTTCGTCCGACCGCGCGCGGGCTGCACGATCAACCAACCCCCGCACGTCCGCACCGTTGGATCCGCATGCAACATTTTTCCTCCTATGCAGCAAAATTTCGATGCGATGCAACAAATTTTTCAACGGTTGCAACAAAAACCAAAAAATTTAGCAAAAAAAATTTCTACATGATTGTAGCAAAAAAACGAAGCTGATGGTACGTGGTAGCAAAAGTCAAACACCGGTTGTAACAAATATTTACGTGACGTGTATGCAACTTTTTTAGTGAACGGTTGTAGCAAAAATTAATACGGTTGTAACAAAAGTTAAAAACATCGATTATAATGAAAAATCCGACGAACTGGAGTTGCAACCAAACATATATGCAACTTTTATACTGGTCCAAAATGTAGTAAAAAAATGCTTGCAACAAAAATAACGCTGGTTGCAACAAACTTGGACGAAAAATGTTGCATCCATTGACCAGCGAAGCGCGCGGGTGGGAAAAATGTTGCAAGGGCCTGCGCGCACGAGGGACGACCTGCGCGTCGGTTCGACCGGCGCGCCGTATGAAAACGATTCCCTAGCTTATAAGAGACACACAAAAAAAATCATACCATATTGACATGATGTTGTATTAGCCTTAGTATGAAGCAACAAAAAAACATGAAAGATGAACAATGTCGGGGCTGCTTGGCTTTTTACAGAAATTTATGTGAATAATCATCTTAGCTTTGTTTAATATGGAGGAAAGAGGACAATGAGAATCATAGGATTGAGTGAAAAAACAGACACGTGGTTGTGCCATGTTGTACGTGTCCACGTTGCAGGTTATGCACTTATGCTAATCCGGATCAATTAAGCTAGCCGGGAGAATCTAGTTTGCCAAGTATATGTTTTTGCTCATGGAAGAATCGAACCACCTGCTTGCTTAGGTAAAACGTGTGCATGGCTGAATACTTGTGTTTCTCTGTAACATCGATCGGCTTAGGGAAAAAAGTCAATAGCTACTCGTGACATGCATACATGAGTGGATAGTATAAGGCCATCCAGCCGAGCGGCTTTCTTCTTCTTCTACCATTTTATAAATGAAGTGTCATGTTTCTGTACGATCAGTTTAACTCCAGACCGCACCAATTATTTGGTTGTAGAACAATTCAGCGTGGAGATAGATTATTTCTATCTGTTGACCAAACAGAGCGTTTTTTTCTGTGCGAGAATTACTGGGTTAATCTACACCGTTATAACTTGGTCCCACAAGATTAACGGTCCATAAATTCTAATTAACGTGGGAAATTATAGGAAGTGTCTAATTAGTATAAGTATAGACTAGTGTTTAATATGTTCCATTGGAATCATAGTTGGTTCGCTTCAAATAGTTGTAGTGAAACAATTTTGATTAGTTGAAGGGAACACAATCTGATTGGAATAGTGTTCCATAATCTGAAAAATCTCATTGGTTCAATATGTTCCATTGAAATCATAGTTGTAGTGATACAATTTTATGCGGTGTTCTTTGTTCCAAGGTTATGAAAATTGAATATAGCTAGTGATCTCTCTAGGTTCCATTGGATAGCAATATGATATGTCATAGTCATGAAAATTGCATATAGCTAGTGATCTCTCTAGGTTCCATTGGATAGCTATAGTGATCTCTCTAGGTTCCATTGCATATGTTCTATTTGAATCCTAAAGATAAGTTTCTCTTTAGTTGTAGTGAAACATGTTTCCTTATTGCAGCATTATGTAACATTTGTTCCATTTTAATTTGTTTCTGTTGCAGGAGTGACAAGCATTGTCCAGAACTCATGGAGTTCCTTCGCAGCGGCATCACTTTTGCTTCCGTTGACATAAGGAACGACAAGCTGAAGATGAGGCACAGCTTCGGTATTGAGATACCAGCTGGTTGCCTCGTTGATCTCCAAACGATATTCAGGCTTCGACATGACAGGACTTCGATGGCTCATATGGCAGTTGCCTTGATCAACGAGTCATATGGTGATATGAAGACCAGTTTCCCAAAGTATCAGCACAAACTTTGGGAGAAGGGCCCACTTGATGATATCAACATTGAGTATGAAGCAAAAGATGCATACGTTTCATACGAGTTGTACCGCAAGATTCGAGTCGTCAACTATGGTCAGCATCACCTCGAGGAACGTGGACATTCTGATTTAGATGATTCAGACGAGTAGTGTTCTGAACGTCGAACACTTGTATATATATCTATGGTAGCTATTATTATGTACTGTTTGGACTAGTATCATGTACTTCTTGGACCAATTTATATATGTCTAGTTTCTGTTTGTGCCATTATAGTTTCCAAATTTGAATGGTTTAGCCCTTTCTAACTTCATTTGCTACTTTTGAATGGTTTAGCCCTTTCTAACTTTATGGTATCATGTATTTCGACCACATATATATATACAAAAAGTCTTCAGTTCAAATAAGTTCAAAAAATGAAATCCCTTTTGTAACAGATCTATTTTTGATTAAAACAATCATTTAAAAATGAAAGACCATTAGTCCCACGTGGCGTGCAGCGGAACCACGTGGCGTGCCGCGGAACCACTTTTGTTGTGGGGGTCGCTTCTCCTTCTTCTCCTTGTGCTAGATATTGGTTATGCACTAGGGGAAGTAGGAGTAGCGACCATCATCGACGGTTGAAAAATTAGGTGAGCTAGTGTCCACCATATATGAGAGAAGAAGAATGTCGTCTCTTATTGTGGGGGTCGCTTCTACTTCGAGAGATATTGTCCATTTTGTGATGTGCCTTTGAATGGTGCATTTTGAACACACAAAAAGTATGGAGTTCAAATAAGTTCAAAAAATGAAATCCCTTTGTAAGAGATGAGTTCTCGTTCGAAACCCTCCTACTTCGAGAGAGATTGTCAGTTTCGTACACGAACTGCATCCAGTTTTTGTCGTAGCCCTCTCAACATTTTAACACATTCTATGTGGGTGAAATGATGATAGCATGCCAACTTTCAACATTTTCAGAGTTCATTTGTAGTGCTTTTCAATTTTAGGGTCAACTAGCTCAAAAAAATAAGTAAATGCACGAAATATACCCAATGAAGTCAGAAATTGTTCAAATTTTGTGGTGTGCCTTTGAATGGTGCATTTTGAACGCACAAAAAGTATGGAGTTCAAATAAGTTTAAAAAAATGAAATCCCTTTGTAAGAGATAAGTTCTCGTTCGAAACCCTCATACTTCGAGAGAGATTGTCCGTTTTATACACGAAGTGCATCCAGTTTTTGTCGTAGCCCTCTCAACATTTTAACACATTCTATGTGGGTGAAATGATGATAGCATGCCAACTTTCAACATTTTCAGAGTTCATTTGTAGTGCTTTTCAATTTCAGGGTCAACTAGCTCAAAAAAATTAAGTAAATGCACGAAATATACCAAATGAAGTCAGAAATTGTTGAAATTTTGTGATGTGCCTTTGAATGATGCATTTTGAAGACACAAAAAGTATGGGTTCAAATAAGTTCAAAAAATCAAATCCCTATGTAAGAGATGAGTTCTCGTTCGAAACCTTGCTACTTCGAGAGAGATTGTCCGTTTTGTACACGAACTGCATCCAGTTTTTGTCGTAGCCCTCTCAACTTTTTAACACATGCTATGTGGGTGAAATGATGATAGCATGCCAACTTTCAACATTTTCAGAGTTCATTTGTAGTGCTTTTCAATTTCAGGGTCAACTAGCTCAAAAAAAATAAGAACATGCACGAAATATACCAAATCAAGTCAGAAATTGTTCAAATTTTGTGATGTGCCTTTGAATGGTGCATTTTGAACGCACAAAAAGTATGGAGTTCAAATAAGTTCAAAAAAATGAAATCGCTTTTGTAAGAGATGAGTTCTCGTTTGAAACCCTGCTACTTCGAGAGAGATTGTCAGTTTTGTACACGAACTGCATCCAGTTTTTGTCGTAGCCCTCTCAACTTTTTAACACATGCTATGTGGGTGAAATGATGATAGCATGCGAACTTTCAACATTTTCAGAGTTCATTTGTAGTGCTTTTCAATTTCAGGGTCAACTAGCTCAAAAAAAAAAAAAGTAAATGCACGAAATATACCAAATGAAGTCAGAAATTGTTGAAATTTTGTGATGTGCCTTTGAATGGTGCATTTTGAACACACAAAAAGTATGGAGTTCAAATAAGTTCAAAAAAATGAAATCCCTTTGTAAGAGATGAATTCTCGTTCGAAACCCTGCTACTTCGAGAGAGATTGTCCGTTTTGTACACGAACTGCATCCAGTTTTTGTCGTAGCCCTCTCAACTTTTTAACACATGCTATGTGGGTGAAATGATAATAGGATGCCAACTTTCAACATTTTCAGAGTTCATTTGTAGTACTTTTCAATTTCAGGGTCAACTAGCTAAAAAAAAATAAGTAAATGCACGAAATATACCAAATGAAGTCAGAAATTGTTGAAATTTTGTGATGTGCCTTTGAATGGTGCATTTTTAACACAAAAAAGTATGGAGTTCAAATAAGTTCAAAAAAAATGAAATCCCTTTGTAAGAGATGATTCTCGTTCGAAACCCTGCTACTTCGAGAGAGATTGTCAGTTTTGTACACGAAATGCATCCAGTTTTTGTCATAGCCCTCTCAACTTTTTAACACATGCTATGTGGGTGAAATGATGATATCATGCCAACTTTCAACATTTTCAGAGTTCATTTGTAGTGCTTTTCAATTTCAGGGTCAACTAGCTCAAAAAAAATAAGAAAATGCACGAAATATACCAAATGAAGTTAGAAATTGTTGAAATTCTGTGATGTTTCTTTGAATGGTGCATTTTGAACACACAAAAAGTATGGAGTTCAAATAAGTTCAAAAAAATGAAATCCCTTTGTACGAGATGAGTTCTCGTTCGAAACCCTGGTACTTCGAGATAGATTGTCAGTTTTGTACACGAACTGCATCCAGTTTTTGTCGTAGCCCTCTCAACTTTTTAACACATGCTATGTGGGTAAAATGATGATAGCATGCCAACTTTCAACATTTTCAGAGTTCATTTGTAGTGCTTTTCAATTTCAGGGTGAACTAGCTCAAAAAAAAGTAAATGCACAAAATATACCAAATGAAATCAGAAATTGTTGAAATTTTGTGATGTGCCTTTGAATGGTGCATTTTGAACAAAAAAAAGTATGGAGTTCAAATAAGTTCAAAAAAATGAAATCCCTTTGTAAGAGATGAGTTCCCGTTCGAAACTCTTCTACTTCGAGAGATAATAGTTTGGATAGTCAAAATTATTAATTATGAAAATAAAAAATAGTTTTGCATTATTTACTCAATTTGAAACACTTTTCATTATCATAGTTTTGTCAAATTCTCAAGTATGCAAAAAGAATTTTTAATAAACATAGTTTTTAATTGAAAATAACATAATAGATCATAGTTTGGATAGTCAAAATTATTAATTATGAAAATACAGAATAGTTTTGCATTATTTATTAAATTTGAAACACTTTTCATTATCATAGTTTTGTCAAATTCTCAAATATGCAAAAAGAATTTTTCATAAACATAGTTTCTAATTGAAAATAACAAAATAGATAATAGTTTGGTTAGTCAAAATTATTAATTATGAAAATAGAAATTTTTTTTGCATTATTTATTCAATTTGAAACACTTTTCATTATCATAGTTTTCAAATTCTCAAATATGCAAAAAGAAGTTTTAATAAATATAGTTTTTAGTTGAAAATAACAAAATAGGTAATAATTTGGATAGTCAAAATTATTAATTATGAAAATAGAAAATAGTTTTGCATTATTTATTCAATTTGAAACACTTTTCATTATCATAGATTTGTCAAATTCTTAAATATGCAAAAAGTATTTTTAATAAACATAGTTTTTAATTGAAAATAACAAAATAGATAATAGTTTGGATAGTCAAAATTATTAATTATGAAAATAGAAAATAGTTTTGCATTATTTATTCAATTTGAAACACTTTTCATTATCATAGTTTTGTCAAATTCTCAAATATGCAAAAAGAATTTTTAATAAACATAGTTTTTAATTGAAAATAACAAAATAGATAACAGTTTGGATAGTCAAAATTATTCATTATGAAAATAGAAAATAGTTTTGAATTATTTATTCAATTTCAAACACTTTTCATTATCATAGTTTTGTCAAATTCTCAAATATGCAAAACGAATTTTTAATAAACATAGTTTTTAATTGAAAATAACAAAATAAGTTAATAGTTTGGATAGTCAAAATAATTAATTTTGAAAATAGAAAAAAATTGAAACTATATGAGAAATCATGGACAAAATTCAATCTAAATTCACTTTGAATTGAGATTGAATTTTATCCACAATTTCGAATATAGTTTCAATTTTTAGTAAATTTAGGCCCGTAAGCCTGCTTTAGAGAGGAGCTCGATGGAGAAGCTGCGACGGGGCTTATAAACAAGTGTTAGTCCCCCTCGCTAGGCGAGGTGGGCCTAAACTTATCGTGCAGCCGAGGAGGGGGCTTTAGTCCTGGGTGGAGCCACGCCCCGGGACTAAAGACACCCTCTAGTCCCGGGTGGAGCCACGCACCGGGACTAAAGACCCCCTGCTTCCCGCCTCTTGGTCTGCCCGAAAAGAGGCCTTTAGTCCCGGGTCCTGCTTCCACCCGGGACTAAAGGGGGTCTTTAGTCCCGGCCCGAGCCACGCACCGGGACTATAGATCCACCTATATAAGCGGCACTTCGAAAATTTCCAACCCAATTGGTCCATTTCTCTTCTTCTTCCTCTCGTTCTCCTGCCCGGCGCGGCACAGCGACGAACTAACCGACGCCGTCAGGCTGCCTGCAGTCCTGCTCGCCGCCGCCTGCCGTCCTCCTCGCCATCGGCCGTCCTCCTCGCCGCCGCGTCGTCCTCCTCGCCGGCGCGCCGTGCTCCTCGCCGTCGCGCCGTGCTCCTCGCCGTCGCGCCGTCCTCCGCGCCGTCCTCCTCGCCGCGCGCCGTCGACACCTCCGGCCGGTAAGCCCCCCGCCCCCTCCTCCCCAACACTCCGGCCAGTATAGAAGAAAAGAAGAAAAAGGAGAAGAGAAGAAGAAAAAGGAGAAGAAAGGAAGAAAAAGGAGAAGAAAAAAAGAAAAAGGAGAAGAAAAGAAGAAAAAGAAAAAGATTTTTTTTGTCATTTAATTCCTATTGTTATTAGGTTTGTGCTATATTATTAGGGTTAGTAATATTTAGAATTAGGTTAGGGTTACAAGAAGAAGAAATTTGAAAAAAAATAAGAAAATAAGATTAGAAAAAATAATAAATAAGAAGAGGAGGAGAAGAAAAGAAGAAAAAGTGTATATTGTATAGTGTATATGCTTAAGTGAATAGTGTATATAGTTTATAGTGTATAATATCATCTTCTCCTCCTCAATTTTTCTTATTTTTTTCCTTCAAGTACTTCTTCTCCTTCTTATTTTTTCTTATTTTTTCCTTCAAGTACTTGTTTTCTTGTTCAACTAAATTTAACCTGTCGACAATAGGGTCGGTTGGAATTTCCGATTCAACCACCTCCTAGATAAATAAAATCTATGTCACGTTGGTCGGCATAATTGTCATAAACAATAAATGAACCAAATAGTTATCAAAAGATAATATATACCACATCCGAATCATAGACATGACGAGGGCCGACGGGGGCGGATACCAAAACCATCGCACTATATAATAACAAGAAATAATAAGTACGAAAATTAGACAATTATCTATCTGAAGTAAGAATTTTTTTTCTTTTAGAAAGAAGATAATAACAAGAGGCTCACCACGGTGGTGAAGACGGGGACAGGACGTGACGGACCGCTAAACCTAGACAAATCTCGAGGAAAATGGAGCTCGGAGGTCGAGTTTCGAGAGGAGAACGATTAACTAGCATGGCTCGGACATTTCATCGAACACCCCATGTGCATAGGAGGTGAGCTAGAGCACCCAAATGCCCTCCTCTCGCCGGCCACAGAAAAACAGAGTGATCTGCCGCAGCGATGGGTATATATAGGCAAATTATTTGTCCCGGTTCGTGGCATAAACTTGGACTAAAGCCCCCTCTTCTCAACCGGTTCAGGGGACGAACCGGTACCAATGGATGTGGGCCAGGAGCGCGGCACATTGTTTTCGGGTCGTGTCTAGAACCGGGACCAATGGGTCCAGACGAACTAGGACCAATTCCCACGAGGTCCCGACCGGCCCCTGGGCTAATGAACCGGGTCTAATGCCCCCTATTTATCCCGGTTCGTGAGGAACCGGGACTAATGGGCTGGCCAGGCCCGAACCAAAGCCCTATTTTCTACTAGTGGTAGTGACGTAGGGGCCACGGATGTTAGAGTTGTCTCTAATATTATTATACAAGGTAGGTTACAGTTGGTATGTCTTTTATTCTTGTGTATTGTATAACATATCTTCTATACAAGTACATGCTACAGTGGTATGTCTTTTATGAATTATTTTTTAAATCAAGAAATATCGCATTGCTGGACAACAAAGCGGGGATTGTTTCGTCGACCGCGTGGACCATCCCATACGGTACATGTGCATCGTAGGTTCATGTTTTTTTAATTAAAAAAATCTTTGTCTTTGTAGATATCGTAGCAAACGGCAAAAAAGGCGTCAGTTTCCTTCTTTTTAACGTCAACAGGTTCCCGCTGGCGGCAAAGCATGCTCACTGACTTTGACGGCTGAATTTTTGATATGCAACAGGTTGGTAAGGGCCTTCTGTTCCGGTTTTAGAACCGGCACTAAAATGTCGTTAGTAATGCCCTCGGCCTTTAGTCCCGGTTTCTTACATCAACCGGGACAGATGGCCGTCCATGTGGTTGCTGCGGTTAGGCCACGCAGGGGGCATTTAGTCCCGGTTGGTGACACCAACCGGGACCAAAAGGCATCGACGCATCGTCACCTGGCTGAAGCTAAGGTTTTTTCTTTTCTTTTCTGAAAGGGGCTGGTTTAGGGGTTAAATTAGGTTGTTATATACATCAACCAAGGAGCATCCATGAGCAAGGACAAAAAGAAATGATTTTATCTTTCATCCATGAGCATCCATGAGCATGCATGCACAAAATTTCACCAGACACACGACCATCATACTTAAAAGTGCAATAGCAGTTCAACAATATCGTACTTAAAAGGTTTACACTATAAAGATTAAAGCTCCATCAGGTTCTTAAGATCTTCACTCCTGCTTCTTCACCTTCTCCTTCTTCACCCTGATGCGCTTGGAGCGTCGAAGCCTCAGGCCAGGCTGTGGGATGTACTCCTCTACCACAATTGGCATGGCCCTGTCGCCCAGCTGTGAGATCACCATCGCGAGGCCATCGTCGCTGCTACTTTTGTTGTAGCCAGAGTCGCTGCTACTTTTGTTGTAGCCAGAGTCGCTGCTGCCATAGACATAGCACCTGTCGTTGTACTCGTTGCTCCTGCTCCAATTTCCTTGCCAAATGCAAAAAAGTTTTTTTTAAATGGTGTGGGACATAGCCTAATGGAGAGGAAGAAGAGACAGAGCGTACTGGCATCGTCGTCGTCCTGGTAGCGCCTCCGACACATAGTCGTGTCGAACACCTTCGCGGCGAACGTGGCGTTGCCGTCGTACCTGAAGTACCCGTGCCGCAGGTCGTAGGCACGGACGAACTGCTTCCAGCCACGATCTAGGTACATGCTTCCATCGGTGTCGAACACCACCTCCACGTCCCACAGCTTACAAAGCCCGTTGTCGGCCTGCCTCAGCTTCATGTTCTGTGGCCAATGGACGTCCAGCATCTTCACAAAATTGTCCGGCAGCACCTGCCTCCTGGAGGATTCCTCAAGTATAATCGTGAAGAACTCCATCTCTGAAAAGCGGCAGAAGAGACCAATTACTACCCTTTACAACATTGTCATACAACATTTACAACAACATGATCATCAGTATTAGGTAGGACCTAATTAAATACCCTCTTTAAGATAAAATAGCATAAAACAATATAGACCCTGACTCGAGGTCGGAGGGGGGTCGGTGACGGGGACGACGACGCGGATGATGGAGGGGGCTCCTAGATTTCTACATAGTGCTCTCGAATTTTAGCATTCAAAGTAGGAGTACTTTTCCAATTTGAGCATTCAATAAGCAAAACCAAATCGTAAAATAAAGTAGTATTCAAAGTAGCATGCATTCAATTATAAGCAAAACTACATCATCTCTTGTTTCCGTACATCGTCGAATATTATCACTAATACTCCTCGAATACTATCATACATATAGCATCACTAATACAGCTAGAACTGTAGCGCCCGACGGGTATCGTCGCGGGCGGTGGACACCCAAAGAGAAGGAACCATCACAGGAACATAGCTCGAGTGAGATCCCTGAAGAACCTGCCAGGTATTGTCGAACCTGCCCTCCAACATAACCATGTAGCTACGGGCGTGCTCGTCCTCCTCGCTGATACGGTGACGTACCACCTCCGCGCTGTTCGGAAGCCTCGGCACCGTCACTGGCCCACGCGACCGCCACCAAACAAGGATCGGGTCAACAACGGGTTGGCTCCTCACCAACCTACGCCCCCTGGAAGGTAGCACCTCCCAATACCAGCCGGGCTGAGCACAGTCCCGGACATGGCCCCTCTGATCAAGCAGGTGTCCTCCGCCGAGTAGACGACGAGGATGCGGGATAGGCATCGTAAAATGAACTAAAAAATAAACTAGTTCTATTTATTTTCTTGCTAAGAATAAACTACTTCTATATATAGTAAAATTTTCTCTAACAAAATTCATATAATCTCATTAGTAATTCATATAATTGTTGGAAATATGCCCTAGAGGCAATAATAAAATGGTTATTATCATATTTCCTTGTTCATGATAATCGTCTATTGTTCATGCTATAATTGTATTAACAGTGAACAGTAATACATGTGTGAATAAAGCTTTTCTAATGTCATCATGCTAAAGCTTTTCTAATGTCAAGTATCTTTTCCTTCGACCGTGAGATTGTGCAACTCCCGAATACCATAGGAGTACTTTGGTTGTATCAAACGTCACAACGTAACTGGGTGACTATAAAGGTGCACTACGGGTACCTCCGAAAGTGTCTGTTGGGTTGGTACGAATCGAGATCTGGATTTGTCACTCCGTGTGACGGAGACGTATCTCTGGGCCCACTCGGTAGAACATCATCATGAGCTCAATGTGACTAAGGAGTTAGTCACACGATGACGTGCTACGGAACGAGTAAAGAGACTTACCGGTAACGAGATTGAACAAAGGTATAGATATACCGACGATCGAATCTCGGGTAAGTTCTATACCGACAGACAAAGGGAATCGTATAAGGGATTGATTGGATCCTTGACATCGTGGTTCATCCGATGAGATCATCGTGGAGCAAGTGGGAGCCACCATGGGTATCCAGACCCCGCTGATGGTTATTAGCCGGAGAGGCGTCTCGGTCATGTCTGCCTGTCTCCCGAACCCGTAGCTAGGGTCTACACACTTAAGGTTCGGTGACGCTAGGGTTATAGGGAATTGTTATACGAGGTTACCGAAAGTTGTTCGGAGTCCCGGATGAGATCCCGGACGTCACGAGGAGCTCCGGAATGGTCCGTAGGTAAAGATTGATATATAGGACGGATGGTTTCGGACACCGGAAGAGTTTCGGGCATCACCGGTAACGTATCGGGACCACGGGGACCACCGGAGGTGGCCCCGGGGGTCCACCGAAGGGGGGCAACGACCCCGGGAGGTGAGATGAGCCAAGTGGGGGTGGGAACCAGCCGCTAGGTGGGCTGGTGCGCCTCCCCACTCAGCCCAATGCGCAGGGGAGAGAAAAGGGGGGGCAAACCCTAAGCTAGGTGGGCCTAAGGCCCACCAGGTGGTGCGCCACCCCCTCCTCCCCCCTCTGGCCGCCGCACCTCCCATCTGGGGGGCTGCCGCACCACCTAGGGTGGGAACCCTAGGGGTGGCACACCCTCTCCCCTCCCCCTATATATAGTGGGCACTTTTGGCCATTGGAGATTAGACTTTTCCCTCTCCCTCGGCGCAGCCCTGCTCTTCTTTCTCCTCCTCTCTACCGGTGCTTGGTGAAGCCCTGCCGAGAGACCTCGTCTCTCCATCGACACCACGCCGTCGTGCTGCTGGAGTTCTTCCCCAACCTCTCCCTCCTCCTTGCTGGATCAATGTGCGGGAGACGTCACCGGGCTGCACGTGTGTTGAACGCGGAGGTGTCGTAGTTCGGCACTAGATCGGAATCGCTGCGAGTATGACTCCATCAACCGCGTTCTAGCAACGCTTCCGCTTAGCGATCTTCAAAGGTATGAAGATGCTCTTACCCCTCTCTCGTTGCTGGTCTCTCCATAGGAAGATCTGAATATGCGTAAGAAAATTTTGAATTTATGCTACGTTACCCAACAATAATCTCATTAGTAAATGGTGCCCCCAACCCGTACCAATGCACCCCTTTAGTCCATGTTTGTGCCACCAACCGGGACCAAAGGTCGTATGCTCGCGCAGTGCGGTGCTATGTTTAGTCCCACCTCGCTAGCCGAGAGGGGCTCGGAGTGGTTTATAAGCCCTGCCGAACCAACCACTTCGAGCTCCTCTCTACTCCAAGCTTACGGACCTAAAATCACTCTATGTGCTTGTGGGCCTATTGGGCCTACTGCGGGCCCGCATCCGGGCCCTAGTAATGGCTTTCTAGTAATGGCTTTCTACTGTGGGCCTGTAGGTGGCACTTTTTTAAAAAAAAATCCAGTTTTTTGCTTTCTTTTTTGTTTTCTTTTTTGTGGTCTCGGTTGGTAAATCCAACTGGGACTAAAGGGGGCATTTGTCCCGGTTGGAGCCACCAACCGGGACAAAAGGCATGTGCCTCACACAGCCGTAGTGCGGTTGGATGTTTAGTCCCACCTGCCAAGCGAAGGGCTCCCAAACCTGTTTATAAGCTCCGCCGCGGCTGCAATGTCGAGCTCGAATTTAAACACAAAATTCAACCTAAATTCAAAGTGCTAGTTAGCGAGTTATGCTAACTAGTACTTTGAATTTAGGTTGAATTTTCCATTATTTTTGTTTTGTTTTTTGCTTTATGAATTCGCATCTATTAAAGTTTGTAAAAAAATTCTAATTACTTTTTTATTTTCTTCTATGATAATTCTTTTTGCTATTAAAGTTTGTAAAAAAATTCTAATTACTTATTTATTTTATTTTATGATAATTCTTTTAGTCCAGACTTCTTGTTTTATTAAAGTTTATTTTATTTTATTTGGTTTCTACTTACATCATTAATTTTCATCCCTTTCTGACTTCATATGTTATTTTTCATGCATTTACTGATTATTTTGAGCTATAAGACCCTCAAATTGAGAAGCATTTCAAATGAACTCTGAAAAGGTTGGAATTTGGCATGGTATCATCATTTCATCCACATATCATATGCAAGAAAGTTGAGAGGGTTACGACAAAAAATGAATGCACTTCGTTTACCAAACGGACAATCTCTTTCGAAGTATCATGATTTCATACGAAAACTTGTCTGTTACAACAGGCATTTCAAATGAACTAAAAAAAGGTTGAAAGTTGGCATGGTATCATCATAATAGTTGCGGAGAAAGCCTTCACTTTTTCTTCGCTTGTCTCGTTTCCTTATTGCACCGTAACCATGGATAATCTTCAACATTCATCAGGATGCACTACAAGGAATATGCTAATACACGACGCTATTTTTTCGTCGCTACATCATCACGGTTTTTAATTTACGACGATCTCACGACGAAAAACCAAGCATAAAAAACGGAGCGTTACAAATGAACAACAGCGACGTTCTAATCAAAATCGTCGTAACTTTTACGAGGATTCCTGGATTGTTGTAACCTTTACGACGATCCTAAATCATCGTTTGCAATCAAAACCAGTCCTACGTGACAGTCCTACGTGGCAAAATTACGACGAAATCAAAACGTCATGGTTGAAATCAGCCGAACCCATTTCAATTGATCACATGGGCTGATTTTATTTTTTTGGGCTTTTTTTTATTTTCTTATTTTTTGGCCTTAGCCTATTTATAACCACTTTTAATATTATTATTTTTTGAATTTTGGTTTGTGGCTTTTTACTTTCTATTGATTTTCTTTTTTGGCCATTTTATTTTTGTACTGGTCCAACATGTCATGCGGATCTCAAAATTTTGTCAAACTTTACGCCTCGAGATTTTTACATTTTGATCTGTAGCATTATGAAGGCAGGTGACAGCACAAAGTTAGAATCAACCTTAATTTAATACTAATATATTGTCTTTTTGACCACTTTTAGAATCCAAGAATGAATTTCAAATAGAACTAAGAACACATAAAATTGATCAAATATACGACTAAATAAATCTATTACAATCTTTACAACACAGATGTGCTACAATATGCTACTCTAAACTGAGTAAGACTTCACAGCTTCACACTTGGGTTCACACTTCACGGCTTCACACTTCACACTTGAGCTTCTTTAAAAGAGGAACCAACACAATTTTAAGTCTACAATACAACAATTGATACTAATCAAGGATAAAAAAAACCAAGTAATAGACTCAAATGTGAAGGCAACATGAAACTAGTGATACGAAACCATGCAGAAAACACTACAATGTAATACTGTTGTAACTAGTGATACTAGTGATCATAGGCCTCCGTTCGAACCCGACGGTGAAGATGAAGTGTTAATGAAATGGTACGAACACATTATATGACACCAAACCAGCAAGCCACACAAACATACTAATGTAACTGCAGCATGTCCAAGGCAACGACATCCATCCTCTTCCGGGACCTGTTGATGTTCTCCTCAACGTAGGTTCTTGTCATCTTAACCGGCGGCGGCACCCGCTTCGTAAGCCTGCACAGGCAGCTCAGCAGCAGTCAGAGGACACCAGCAGCAACAGGAAAATCTGCTACGGATGCGCCTTGGCGGCACCAAATCGCTCGCTCAGCCCGTGACTTGTTCCAGCATCTCGGGCGGGCGCTCGCATCGGTCATTGTTGATGAACATGCCGTATAAATCCTCCGTCGGTCCATCTGCCAAGACAACAAACATGTACAAGAAATGGATAGCACTGATCTTTTTCAGTACAATTCAGTAGAATGCTTATCTTTTAAGAACAAAATCTGGCCAACCATATGGGAACAGGAGAACTTCTGAATTATGATACCCATTTTTCAACGAAAAAACAGTTGGGAACATAGACAAGTTAACACTAGGAACCAGAGTATTTGAGCTATAGATCTGGAAATCACATTTTAGAATGCCGAATGACCATGCACACTGGTGTTGAACAGACAACAACCCAGAAAAAAAACTGAAGATGTTAGGAGTTTTACCTTGCATATCTCCCCTTTAAAGCGGCGCCTGAAAGTGTGACCTGTTGTTGCTTTGGCTCCTCCTCTGGGAAGGCATGCAGCGAATTCCCCTTATACCTTGAACACAGTAAAATGATTTATTCAGCATCACAGTAAAATGAAGCAGAGTCCTCAACATAGTCTACTGATATCCTAATTTCAACAACTCCCAGAATCGTAATGATTTGGTCTCACTTTCTCAGATACATTACTAGTTTCAACAAATTTCTGTAACTAGAAGAAATTGTTCTCAGACACATTACCAATTCCAGCAATTTTGGAACCACAAGAATTTGCTCCCCTATACATTTGTAAATATTCTGGGGTTGACGTGTTACTAAATGAAGCACCAACAGTCCAAGAAAACAGTTACTAAATAGTACAAATGTAATCCCATCTCCCAATCCTAGTTACTAAATGAAGCAACAACAGTCCAAGAAAACAGTTAACCTCGTGTTAATCGTTGGTCGGTCTGATAGTGAGATGTTCACAAATGCTTGTCCATATGCATGATCTAGATATAAAATTAGTGGCTACAACGACAATGCTTACGTAGCTTATGGTTGGAAACTTATGCATCGGTCCCTTTGGTTGGCAGAGCGAAAGAAATCGGAAGAAGGGTGCTGTGATTTTTCCCTGAAAAGAAGAACAGTGTGCGTGGGTCTCCAACTGAATCTAACTCTTCTTCTGGTGTGGATTTCTGCACTTTAGCTCCACTGCCATCCAAACGACATTCGATAGTAATAGAGTGAATTATTGCAGAATGAATACATATAGCCATGTAAACTTTATGTTGCAAACAAAAGCATCATAGGTTAAACCAGTGGCGAATCTAGCGTGATAATAAAGGGTAGGCTACAAAGTTTAGACTTTGAGCAGAACTGAAGTTGGTAAGATATAGTATAACCGAGTAAGTTTTCTATTAGCTGAATCAGCTTTAGTTGTTAGTTTGACTGTGCTGATTTGAATGACTAGACTGGTTCCCCTCCCTGGATCCAAGAGAAATAGTTGTTTTACTACTTGAATCCGTCATTTTAAAGCGATCACATGGCCTTCCAAACTAGCAGCCGCACAGGGAAGAATGACATCCGAGGCAGGCAATTCGTTGAGCACCTACCGGGCGCAACCCCGGCAGCCACAACAGTAGTAAACTAGAGGGACGGCACAGGCAGGAGGTGCAAGAACCGACAGAGGGGGTTGGTGGCGGTGAGGGCAGGTGCCGTACAAGTGGAATGCCTTCATGGAGGGTACCTTGTCGACGAGGCTGGCGTAGCCGCTGATGAGCCCGGACAGCCGCTCCGGCGTCACGTCCTCGATGCCCAGTTCCTACACTTCTCCCCTGGATTCCTATCTACTGCAGTGCACAACATCACAAATGAACAACGAAGCAAAAGAGAGAATGTCCGAGTCATGGCCGCCGACGAGGTAGGTGTGCGTTGTGGGAGAGGGAGACGGCGGCGAGGTAGGTGTGCGCCGTGGGAGAGGGAGGAGGTGGCAGCGGCGCGGAGATGGGGAGGAGGGACGGGTCTGAGCTAGGGTTTGGGCTGTGGGTGGGGTTTTCTTTGTTCTTTTTTTTCTATAGATACATGGATGGATGGATGTAAGATGGTGTGATAAATGGATGGATGGATGGGTGCCATGTCATCGATCCATGGGAATAGATCTTATTGGTTCGAAAAATCAGTGATTTACAATAGTTTTCTAAATATTTGTTGCAAAATTGTGAAGAAACACGCTGAATTAAATATTTCAGTCTGATGTTTGGCAGTATCATGGAGAAACAGCCACTGCCAGTTCCATGTGATGGGGTTAGATCTTTTATTTTTAAATAAGGATGTGTTCCTAGGCTAGATGACACGCTACAATGGACTAGATACAGAGGAGGATGGTGCAAAATAGAATTTGAGCCAGCTTTCTCTTTCTGCTTAGAGAGTTAATTGGGTAGGTTGGGTCATATATCCAGGAAGTTTTATGATTGTATCGTAGTATAGGCGGTTAATATTACCGTATGAGGAATCAGAAATGATCATAACTAATCTGGAGATCTTGGCGTGCTACCTATGTGGCTTCACAGCAGCACACTTCCATCATCAGGCAGGATCCAATAGCAAACACCTCACATAAAGTTATGATTCCTGTGTGAATAATAGTACGAAACAAGATGCCACACTTGTTGTGCCTGAATTATAAGAAACAACAACATTGTTCAGAAATAGTGTATAAACGAAAGCTAACCGCTATGAAAAGGAATGGGGAACGGGTAACAATTCCAATATGTCAAGGCGGGTTCTAAATCGTTACATGCAGAGTACCATGCGATTAACAACTTATTGTGTGGCATATCATAAATAAGTACCATGCGATTCAACAAACCAGACAAAGGAAAAGTAGATGAGAAGATCATGTGATATGGACCTGAGGAGGAACGGCGACCCACCGGCCAAGGCGGAGCAGGGTACAGTCGCTGCTAAACACCGCACTGCAAGGAGCTGGTGGTTGGTGGGGGTACAGCAGCGATGAAGTGAAGCCTCGGTGGCGGCCCTTTTCCGGTGATGGAGTGGCTCAGCTCGTCCATGGCCCGCGCGGCCATCCTGGCCATCAATGAGCGCTCCGCGTCAGTCACGGGCGCCGGCAGATGCATGGCCGACGTGTCCGATGACGGCAGGCCCAGGCCGGCCCCGCTGAGGAGGTCAAGGTCCAGTGACAGGCTGCCGTCGCCGCCACCGCCGAACGGCTCGTGATGGCCGCCCATCGGTACCCCGCCCATGGAGAAGTCGAGTGAGGAGACCGACATCTACGGCGTGCCCTGCGGCTTCTGCGTGAAGGGGCGGCCGAGGTACTTGGCGGTGAGGCCGGCGACGCGGTTGAGCTCCTGCTTGAGCCGGGCGTTCTCCATGCGCAGCTTCTGCTTGAGCTGCCTTTGGAGACGAGGGGCTCGCGGATTGGGGAGGAGGTGGGGATCGGGAGGGGGGCGGGGACGGGGAGGAGGTGGCGGCGGCGGCGAGGAGATGCGACGAGGGAGGAAGGGTGGGATGGGGAATCTGAGCTAGGGTTTGGGCTGCGGGTGGGGTTATCTCTTTTTCAGTTTTTTTTTCTGTAGATAGATGGTTGGATGGATGTGGAATTGAGAGATGGATGGATGGATGGATGGGCGCCATGTCATCGTTCCGTGTGAAAGGTTCTGATTGGTTCAGAAAATCAATGATTTAAAATAGTTTTCAAGTACTGAAAATAAAGAAATTTTGTGAAGCATCTATCAAAAATGTTTTTAAAAGGGCACCACACAAATTGTCACTAAAGGTGGACCACATTTTACGGATGAGGACCAATTCCCAAAAAATATTAGGGTAATCAAAGAAATAGAAATTGCATTTCCTTCACAAAGTGCTATTCTGAACAGAATAGGAAAATGAATATTGCTGAATTATTTTTGAACTATGGAATGAAGGGTTTTCACATATTTGACAAATATATGATCCAAAGTATTTATGAGAATTTTTCGAGAATTTTTGGAATGACAAAATAAATGGTTGCTTCACAAACTAGGATGAGGTGGGATAGAATGGACCCACGAGTGACATGTCAACATAGTTAGAACATGTTACGATATTTTTACAATCGTCCTAAAAGTTCTGATGATCTCACCTTATGCGGTTACGACGTTTTTGACTCACATCGTCGTAATTTATATGTAGATTTGATCCCCTCAAACGGTTTACGACGATCTCGAAATAAATAGTCATAGATTTATGACGAAATCATCAACGACATCTTAAAAAACGTCATGTATGAGCACATTTCTTGTAGTGATGCTTGGGTCAGCCTTGACTTTGAAGGCAGGAATTTCATTAAACTTTTCATAATCTTCGGACATGTCTGTCTTGCCCTCCACTCCCAAGATGTCCCTGTTTCCTGAAAGAACTATGTCGCGCTTTGGTTCATCGTATGATGTATTTGCTTCCTTATCTTTTCTTTTTCTCGGTTTGGTAGACATGTCCTTCACATAGATAACCTGTACCACATCATTGGCTAGGACGAACGGTTCGTCAGTGTACCCAAGATTGTTCAGATCCACTTTTTTCATTCCGTACTGTGGATCTTCCTGTACCCCGCCTCCTGACAGATTGATCCATTTGCACTTAAACAAAGGGACCTTAAAATCATGTTCGTAGTCAAGTTCCCATATGTCCACTATGTAACCATAATATGTGTCTACTCCCCTCTCGGTTGCTGCATCAAAGCGGACACCGCTGTTTTGGTTGGTGCTCTTTTGATCTTGGGCGATAATGTAAAATGTATTCCCGTTTATCTCGTATCCTTTGTAAGTCAATACAGTTGAAGATGGTCCCCTGGACAATGAGTACAACTCAGCACAAACAGTGTTCTCACCTCTGAGACGTGTTTACAACCAACTGCTGTAAGTCCTGATGTGTTCACCTGTAATCAGTCGTCGCACCGCTCCGGGTGTTTGGAGCGCACACTGTTCTTGAGTTCATCGACATACGGGGTCACCAATTCAAGGTAGAGTTCATAAGAACCGTGTAGTGTGCTTGAGACCAAGAATATCCGTCCCTGCATATTATGGAGTCCCCTCCAAGCGTGCCTTTTCCAGTCAGTCTACCCTCATACCGCGATTCAGGAAGACCTATCTTCTTAAGGCCAGGAATGAAGTCAACACAAAACCCAATGACATCCTTTGTTTGATGGCCCATGGAGACGCTTCCTTCTAGCATAGCGCGGTTACGGACATATTTCTTTAGGAATCCCATGAACCTCTCAAAGGGGTACATATTGTGTAGAAATACGGGGCCCAGAATGACAATCTCGTCAACTATATGAACTAGGACGTGCGTCATGATATTGAAGAAGGATGGTGGGAACACCAGCTTGAAACTGACAAGACATTGCACCACATCACTCCTTAGCCTTGGTATGATTTCTGGATCGATCATCTTCAGAGAGATTGCATTGAGGAATGCACATAGCTTCACAATGGCTAATCGGACATTTTCCGGTAGAAGCCCCTCAATGCAACCGGAAGCAGTTCCGTCATAATCACGTGGCAGTCATGAGACTTTAGGTTCTGAAACTTTTTCACTGCCATATTTATTATTTCCTTTATATTCGACGAGAAGCCAGTCGGGACCTTCATACTAAGCAGGCATTCAAAGAAGATTTCCTTCTCTTCTTTGGTAAGAGTGTAGCTGGCAGGACCTTCATACTTCTTTGGAGGCATGCCGTCTTTTTCATGCAAACGTGGCAGGTCCTCCCGTGCCTCAGCTCTATCTTTGCCTTCAAATACACGCCCAAGAAGCCTAGCTGGTTCACGCAAAGGTTATTCGTCACGTGCATCACGTCGATTGAAGAGCGGACCTCTAGGTCTTTCCAGTAGGGTAGGTCCCAAAATATAGATTTCTTCTTCCACATGGGTGCGTGTCCTGCAACGTCACTCGGAACAGATAGTCCGCCGGGACCCTTTCCGAATATTACTTTTAAATCATTGACCATAGCAAGTACGTGATCACCGTTACGCATGGCGGGCTTCTTCCGGTGATCTGCCTCGCCTTTGAAATGCTTGCCTTTCTTTCGACATTGATGGTTTGTCGGAAGAAATCGACGATGGCCCAGGTACACATTCTTCCTGCATTTGTTGAGGTATATACTTTCGGTGTCAGCTAAACATTGTGTGCATGCGTGGTTTCCCTTGTTTGTGTGTCCTGAAAGGTTACTGAGAGCGGGCCAATAGTTGATGGTTACAAACAACAACGCATGCAGGTCAAATTCCTCATGTTTGTGCTCATCCCACACACGTACACCGTTTCCATTCCACAGCTGTAAAAGTTCTTCAACTAATGACCTTAGGTACACATCAATGTCGTTGCCGGGTTGCTTAGGGCCTTGGATGAGAACTGGCATCATAATGAACTACCGCTTCATGCACATCCAAGGAGGAAGGTTATACATACATAGAGTCACGGGCGAGGTGCTGTGATTGCTGCTCTGCTCCCCGAAAGGATTAATGCCATCCGCGCTTAAACCAAACCATACGTTCCTTGGGTCACGTGCAAACTCAGCACAGTACTCTCTCTCGAGTTTTCTCCACTGCGACCCGTCACCGGGTGCTCTCAACTTCCCATCTTTCTTACGGTCCTCACTATGCCATCACATCAACTTGGCATGCTCTTTGTTTCTGAACAGTCGTTTCAACCGTCGTATTATAGGAGCATACCACATCACCTTCGTAGGAACCTTCTTCCTGCGGGGCTCGCCGTCAACATCACCAGGGTCATCTCGTCTGATCGTATACCGCAATGCACCGCATACCGAGCATGCCTTCAAATCCTTGTACGCACCGCGGTAGAGGATGCAGTCATTAGGACATGCATGTATCTTCTGCACCTTCAATCCTAGAGGGCATACGACCTTCTTTGCTACGTACGTACTGTAGGGCAATTTGTGATCCTTTTGAAGCTTCTTCTTCAATATTTTTAGTAGCTTCTCAAATCCTTTGTCAGGCACAGCATTCTCTGCCTTCCATTGTAGAAATTTCAGTACGGTACCTAGCTTTGTGTTGCCATTTCGCAATTGGGTACAACCCTTTTTTGTGATCGTCTAACATGCGATCGAACTTCATCTTCTCCTTTTGACTTTCGCATTGCGTCTTTGCATCGACAAAGACCCGACGTAGATCATCATCATCGGGCACATCGTATGGTTCCTCTTGATCTTCAGTAGCTTCCCCCGTTGCAGCATCATCGGGCACATCGTCTGGTTCCTCTTGATCTTCAACAGCTCCCCCCGTTGCAGCATCACCGTATTCACGGGGCACCTAGTTGTCATCGTCCTCTTCTTCTTTGTCGTCTTCCATCATAACCCCTATTTCTCCGTGCCTCGTCCAAACATGATAGTGTGGCATGAAACCCTTGTAAAGAAGGTGGGTGTGAAGGATTTTCCGGTCATAGTAAGACTTCGTATTCCCAAATTTAGGGCATGGACAACACATAAAACCATTCTGCTTGTTTCCTCAGCCACTTCGAGAAAATTATGCACGCCCTTAATGTACTCGGAGGTGTGTCTGTCACCATACATCCATTCCCGGTTCATCTGCGTGCATTATATATAATTATGTGTGTCAAAAGTAAGAAAATCAGACAAGTATCTATCTAAAGTAAGAAAATCAGACAAGTCTCTATCTAAAGTAAGAAATCAGGAAGAAGATAAGAACAAGAGGCTCACCACGGTGGTGCCGGCGACGAGATCGACGCGGGCGATCAACGGTGGTGAAAACGGGGATGGGGCGTGACGGACCGCTAAATCTAGACAAATCTCGGGAAAAATGGAGCTCCGAGGTCGAGCTTCGAGAGGAGAAAGCTTACCTAGTGTGGCTCGGGCATTTCATCGAACACCTCATGTGCATAGGAGGTGAGCTAGAGCACCCAAATGCCCTTTCCTCGCCGGCCAGAAAAAACAGAGTGTTCTGCCGCAACGATGGGTATATATAGGCAAATTATTTGTCCCAATTCGTGGCATAAACCGGGACTAAAGCTCCCCTTCTGTACCGGTTCAAGGCACGAACCGGTACCAATGGATGTTGGCCAGGAGCGCGGCCCATTGGTCCCGGTTCGTGCCTAGAACCGGGACAAATGGCTCCAGACGAACCGGGACCAATGCCCACGAGGCCCCGGCCGCCCCCCTGAGCTCATGAACCAGGTCTAATGCCCCCCATGGGTCCCGGTTCGTTAAGAACCGGGACTAATGGGCGGTCAGGCCCGAACCAAAGCCTTGTTTTCTACTAGTGTTTGTTCCCATGATACCGGAATGAACTTAATCTTGGGCGGAAAGAAATGTGACATAGAATTAAATAAAAATATCTCATATACTATTTGATATGAAACAATTTCTGTCCCCGCCCTGTACACAAAATATACTTTATCTTGTGGGTAAAGAAATGTGACATACTAATGTTTTCCGCACGCAAAGGTGGATATGTATACCTTTCCTCACGCATTGCTAATTTTGGATCCAGCAACAAATTGTGGGGTTCACTCAACACTCGGAAAGCTTCCGATTGCATATCCTCATGACACGACACTTTAGAAAGCTGAAAGAAAGTTAATTGTAACGTGTCAACATCTATAATAAATACAGTACAAAGCCCACAAGACACTCATGCAAGCCCACAAGACACTCGGAAAGCTGTTTTATTTTATATATATGGACAAAGGCTGCAGCTAATTTTGTCGATATGGTAACCATGCATCCTAACTTTTTAGTAGTGAGTTTAACAAGCTATGGGTTGTAGTCACAATGTTTGAGTGCATTCCAAATACCTCACGACACTAAGAAGGGCGACGTGCAAGAAAATGCCATTGGCACCAGGCAGTACAAGCCTTTCTCTAGCTATATATAAGCAACTGATTAAGATAGTAAGAGTGTAGCTACCGATCGATATAAGCAACTGATTAAGATAGTAGTAGATGGGAATGGGAGCAATGTGGATGAAGAGCATGTTGTTGGTGCTCCTGCTATGCATGCTCATGGTGACTCCAATGACGGGCGCACGGAGTGATAACAGTGGCCCTTGGATGTGGTGTGATCCTGAGATGGGCCACAAGGTGAGCCCGCTCACGCGCTGCCGAGCATTGGTGAAGCTCGAGTGTGTGGGCAACCGGGTGCCCGAGGATGTCCTAAGAGACTGCTGCCAGGAGGTGGCCAACATCAGCAACGAGTGGTGCAGGTGCGGCGACCTCGGCAGCATGCTGCGCAGCGTGTATGCGGCGCTCGGCGTGGGGGGCGGACCGGAGGAGGTGTTCCCGGGTTGCCAGAAGGATGTGATGAAGCTCTTGGTTGCAGGCGTGCCTGCGCTCTGCAATGTCCCCATTCCCAACGAGGCGGCAGGCACCAGAGGGGTCTGCTACTGGTCAGCGTCTACGGACACCTAGTCAAGCGATTATTATGCTTTTTAATAATTTGTGTGGTGTGTGTGTGCGCGCACAAGATGAATAAAATGAAATAATGGTGTATCTGCCTATGCGACGCATGCGTCATGTATGAACCTGAACTTAATTTAATTTTCCTACTCATAGATAACAACATTATCTCAGATAGATGTTCTAGAGCCCGCACAAACAACTAAAGTAATAGCATACAGCCACCTGACAACCACGCCCCACTCTTCTGCTCCCTACGGCACCCCGATAGAATATATCCTGGTAACTTCAACGATTCCTCTCCTTCATCTAATGGCGCCTCTGGGCACGTCGATCGGCATCACCTGGACACAACCGCCGCGTTACCTAGGTCAGGACGCCCGCAACCAGCCGTGTCCTTCGGCTGTGCAAGGATATTGGCCGACGCATGCAAGACCTTTGACGGAGATTGGTTTTGTGCCTACGAAAAACATCTCAAGAACACGGTTCGAACACTCTGGGCAATCTACAGCCTAGCCTCGACAACGGTCGAGCTCACTACTAGAAAACATACCTTACGATTTGTCCCTTTAGTCTCGGCTTGGTCTTGGCCCGGGACTAATGTGACCATTAGTCCCGGTTTCATCGCCTAGGAGCGGTCGGGGACACGGGCATCATTAGTCCCAGTTCATTTGGGACCTTTAGTCTCGGTTTGTGATACAAACCAGGACCAAAGGGGTGGTGGCACACCGCTGCCAGGTTAGGGCCCCCGCGATCCGTTGTAGTCCCGGTTTGTCTTACAAACCGGGACTATAGTTAGACCTTTTGTCCGGTTTCTATAACCAAGTGGGACTAAATCTTTTCCAATATAAACCCTTCGTCCAGCCCGAGCCCATTTCTCTGTTCTCTTTATTCCCCTCTCTGTTCTTCCCCTTAGCTCGAGCTCATCCTCCATTTTTTGCCAAGACTTGTCAAAATTTGAGGCACCCCATCTCTCCAAGTGATTTTCAACAAATGCGATTTAATAAAGAGGCTTAGAAAAATTAAAAAATATGCTATTAATAAAAATCACATTTGTTGTTGCATTAAATGTTTTTAGCTAGATAGTTCTATGTTGTTTTATGAGAATAAGTATGTATGAAGTTGTATTAATTTGGTATTTTCGATGTTGTGTAATGAAGATGAACCGACAATAGAAGTACGATGACCGACGCTCTCCCCAGTTCATTAATGACATGTATAGTTTTTTGGGTGTGGCTGACCCAAACAAGCGGGATGGTTTTATGTATTGTTCATGTGATGTGTGTAAGAATCGTAATACTTACTCTAGCTCAAAACAAACTCACGCCCACCTATTTACGTCCGGTTTATGTCGGACTATAATTCTTTGACCAAGCACGAAGAAAGAGGGGTTCTAATAAAAGAGAATGAAGCAGAAGAGGATGATGACAACTATCCTAAGTATCCTGGGTATTATGGTACTATAATCATGGAAGAGAATGAAGTGCAGATGACATTAATCCTTTTATAGACGTACGTAATGCCGATGATTACCAAGAGGCGCCGTCCTAGGGCCACGAGATGTGGAGCAGAATCGCTTCCGAGGAATATCTTATCAGGATTGATGAGGGAAGCCGCCAGACCAGAAGACGTACGTCAAGGGCGATGATTTTAGAGCGGCGCCAACCCAAGAACATGACCTCGGACTGTGAAGCAAGACCGCTTCCTATTGACCCAGCAACTACGGATGAACAAAAGAAAGAAAGAAATTATTATGCCACCTGACCTACCTCCTCCTCCTGAATGAGAATCAGAATCATCCTCAGCATCCTTGTTGTCTTGTTGTCTGTCGGACTAGCCGGCGAAGGAGTCGTGGGCTTGGGGGGGTCGGGGGAAGGGAAAGGGGAAGGGGAGGGTGCGGCTTGGGCTCTGAGGCGGAGGCGGAGGTGGAGAGAGATTCGGAGGCATGGGAGGAGGACTAGGTCTGGGCGGCGGAGCAGGTGGAACTAAAGGGAGGCCGGAGAAGGGGCGGCGAGGCTGGAGGAAGCCAACATGGCCCTGACCATGATCCTGATCCTGACTGACTCACTGGATATGGGGACCTACCGACGACGACGGCCAGACTAGAACTTTTTCCGTACATCCGCCCTTCCTTCCTTCCTTACTTGTATTTTGCTTTTGTTTTTTGTTTTCGTTTTTATTTAGGGAGAGATCTGCGCCGGCGCGCCGGTTCAAACTTTCGGCCGGCCGCGCGCTGGCCGCAGGATCCACTAACCCCCGCGCGTCTGCACCGTTGGATCCACATGCAACATTTTTCCTCCTATGCAACAAAATTTCGATGCGATGCAGCAATTTTTTCAACGGTTGCAATAAAAAACAAAATTTATAGCAAAAAATATCTACGTGATTGTAGCAAAAAAACGAAGCTGATGGTACATGGTAGGAAAAGTCAAACGCCGGTTGTAGTAAATATTTACGTGACGTGTATGCAACTTTTTTAGTGAACGGTTGCAGCAAAACATGATGCCGGTTGTAGAAAAAAATAACACGGTTGTAGCAAAAGTAAAAAAACATCGATTGTAACGAAAAATCCGACGAACTGGAGTTGCAACCAAACGTATATGCGGTTTTTTACTGAGACAAAAAATAGTAAACAAATATTTGCAGCAAAAATAACGCTGGTTGCAACAAATTTAGATGAAAAATGTTGCATCCATTGATCAACGAAACGCGTGGGTGGGAAAAATGTTGCAAGGGCCCATGAAAGGGACGACCGACGCGTTGGTTCGGCCGACGCGTGAGTGAGAAACGATTCCCTTTTTATTTTCGTTTTGGGGTGGGGAGGGCAGACGAGCGACCGAGCGAGCGGCTGAGACACACATCACATCACAGAGAGAGAGATGAGATGGGTCTCCCTTTCCTTTCCTTTCTTTCTTTGCTCCTCAACACTAACTAACTCAACTCGACTCGACTCAATGGGCCTTCCTATGGACCCTGAATCTAGGCACCACTAACAAACAACAAGACAACAAGGATGCTGTGGAGCAGCCCCAATTTTTTATTCTTTTTCTGTTGTTCATCCGTAGCAACGCACATGCAGTTTTGCTAGTGGGTACATAAAAGGGGCTCGGGAGATGTGTGCTTACCTGATGGATACCTGAGTTTTTTTTGACCAGCTAAAAAATGAGTTTTTGTGAGAGACCGGGCATGGAACGTTGGCATATACTCCCTCTGTTCTTAAATATAAGTCTTTTAAAAATTTCATTAGGGATGTACATACGAAGTAAAATGAATGAATCTACACTCTAAAATATGTCTATATACATCTGTATGTAGTCCATTAGTAAAACCTCTAGAAAGATTTATATTTAGAAACGGAGGGAATACGTAGAAAAATCCGTTTTTGTGAGAGACCAGGTCTGTCACGTTAGCATATATGTAAAATAAATAAAGGTATGACAAGTTAATTAAGGACTCATGGTCTGTTCCGACGATGGTACGTTGTCGATGTTGTCGATGATCAAAACATTAAGATGGATGCAATGCTATGATCTGTTAGAATAGTTCTTTATGCTTCACTTAAATCACTACTTCCCTTGGTGAAGGGTCTATCTATTTACTTTATGCAATTTTTATTTTTACTTGAGTCTCAATCTTCTCTGATAAAGCTTCAACTTGGGGGCACTATGATCATACTTGAGCATTATGTGTAGCTAATATTTGAATGTGTATCCTGAGTGGATCAATGAATGAGCATGATGGGCTAGAGATGACTTGCTTTAGCGTTGATATGTTGAAAGACATGGTTGCTTGTTGATATGCTTGAGTATTGAAGTCTTTATGTCAAAACTAGACTATTGCTTTGAACCATCTAAAAGTCCAAATATTCATGCTACAAAGAAAATAATATATGATGAACATGTTAGGCAACATTCCACATCCAAAATTACGTTTTTACCATTTATCTACTCGAGGACGAGTAGGAATTAAGTTTGGAGATGCTGATACGTCTCCAACATATCTATAATTTTATCTTGTTCCATGCTGTTATATTATCAATCTTGGAAGTTTTACAATCATTTTATAGCAACTTTATATCACTTTTTGGGACTAATCTATTGACATAGTGTCAAAGTGCCTGTTGTTGTTTTTGCTTCTTTTATTTACTTCGCAGAAAATCAATACCAAACACAGCGCAAATGTCACGAGAATTTTTGGAGATTTTTTGTGGACCAGAAGACCCAGGATAGGCCAAACAACCACCCTACAATAGGGCGCGCCAGAGGCCCCTGGCACTGCCTGGTGGAGTTTGCCCACCTCGAGACTCCCCTCAACCCACTATTCACCCTATGAATTACCAAATATTGAGATAACACTAGGGGAGTCGACGAAACCCAATTCCAGCCGCCACAAGTTCCAAAACCGTGAGATCCAATCTAGACACCATTACGGAGGGGTTCATCTTCATAATAGGTGCCTCTCCGATGATGCGTGATTAGTCCACCATAGATCTATAGGTCCATATAGGCAGTAGCTATAGGTCCATAATAGGTGCCTCTCCGATGATGCGTGATTAGTCCACCAAAAAAAGTCTGGAGTTCAAATAGATTAAAAAAATGAAATCCCTTTTGTACCAAATCTGCTTTTGATTAAAACAGAAATTTAAAATAACCTAGTACCTACCAAATTGAATATAATGATAAAACACAGTAATATTAAATAGCAGGAAGAAGAAACACTCAAAGAAAAAAGAATCACTGAAAAACAGTAAGTAGGAACAAAATAAAATAAATAAAGTAAAAAAAGAAAAAAAAACTATTTTTTTTAAATGCCACCACGGCCTGAATAGGACTGGAAACCTAACCAGATAGTTGGGTCAGGATTCAGGCCCGCAGAAGGCCCAAGAGGCCGACAGGCAGTGACAGATTAGACCCGGAAGCCTACAGTTCAGAGGAGCTCGACAGGGTGTGCGCACCGGCGCTTATAAACCACTCCCGAGCTCTCTCGGCTAGCGAGGTGGGACTAAATATCCAACCGCACCGCGGCTATGGCAGGCACAGGCCTTTCGTGTCGGTTGGTGGCACCAACCGGGACCAATGACACCCTTTTGTGTGAGTTGGTGGCACAAATCGGGACTAAAGGACTCTTCTTCCTACCCTTTGGGCTGCTGAAAATTGACCTTTAGTCCCGGTTTGAGACACCAACCGGGACGAAAGGGTCGCATTGGTACCGGTTTGTGCCACCAACCGGGACCAAAGGTTTTCCCATATAAGGCGAGAGTTGTCGAAATTTGCCCCAAACTCTCCCATTTGTCCTGACGCCGTCAGACTTCCAGAGCTCGCCATCGCCCCCGAGCCAGTCCTCGTCGTCGTCGCCGCCCCCGATCCGGTCCTCGTCCTTGTCGCCGCCGTCCCCGAGCCCCTCGTCGTCGCAGCCCCCGAGCACTTCGCCGTCGCCGCCCCGAGCCCGTCATCGTCGCCCCCGAGCCCGTCGCCGTTGCCTCGAGCCCGTCATCATCGCCGCCCCGAGACAGTCATCGTCGCGCCCGAGCAAGTCGTCGTTGACTCGAGCTTGTCGTCATCGTCTCCGTCACCCCTGAGCCCGTCGTCGTCGTCGCCGCCCCGAACCCGTCGTCGTTGGCGCCCCGAGCCCATCGGCCCGATGAGCTCCTCCGCTACCTAATTAAAATGCTACCTAATTAAATTGAAATTTGCTATGTTTTTCTCTATTCCTGCAAATTTGTTTCTCTATTCCTGAACATTGCCACCTATTTAAATTGAAATTTGCAAACAAATGATCAACAACAGATATTAATTCTAGATTTATTCTTTAAATAGTACGGCTTTAAATAGTTGTAGAAATTGTTCTCGACGTCGATGATGCCCATCCCGCATCCTCGTCCTCGACTCGGTGACGACCACCTGCTTGATAGGCTTGAGTATGTGTGGGACTGGGCTCCGCCGGGCTGGCACTAGGAGGTGCCACCTTCTGGGGCGCGCTCATCTTGGCAAGGAATCAGGCTCCCATCGTCTAACCGGAGCTTCTTTGGTGGCGGTCACTGATACGTCTGTGTCGTATCTACTTTTCTGAACTCTTTTGCCCTTGTTTTGGACTCTAATTTGCATGATTTGAATGGAACTAACCCGGACTAACGCTATTTTGAGCAGAATTGCCATGGTGTTGTTTTTGTGCAGAAATAAAAGTTCTTGGAATGACCTGAAAATTTACGGAGAATTTTTCTGGAATTATTGAAAAATACCTGCGTAAAGATCCACCGGAGGAGGTGTGCCAGTGGGCCACAAGCCCCTAGGCCGCGGCCACCCCCCCCCCCCAGACTACGCCGTGAGGGCTCGTAGGGCCCACGTGGCTCCATCGCCTCCAAACTCAGCTCTATATATTCCGTTTCGCCCGGAAAAATATCAGAGAGAAGGATTTATTGCGTTTTACGATACGGAGGCGCCACCACCTCATGTTCTTCATCCGAAGGGCAGATCTGGAGTTTGTTCTGTGCTTCAGAGAGGAGAAATCGTTGCCATCGTCATCATCAACCTTTCCCCATCGCCGGCAACAACGGAGTGACAATAGCCGGAACAACTCCCGGAGATGACCATAGTATGAGGAGTTCATGTATTCACCAAGTGTTAATGCGTTGGTCCGGTTCTTTATTAAAAGGAGTACCTTAATATCCCGTAGTTTCCATTAGGTCCCCGCTTCCATGGGCGGGATGGACAATAGATGTCATGCAAGTTCTTTTCGCTAAGGACGTATGACTACATACGGAATACATGCCTACATTAGATTGACGAATGTGAGCTAGTTACTTATCTCTCCGTGTTATAGCTGTTACATGATGAATCACATCTAGCATAATCATCCATCACCGATCCAATGCCTACGAGTCTTTTATTACTGGTCCTTGCTACGTTACTTTGCTGCTACTGCTGTCACTACTGATGTTACTTGTCACTACTGGTGTTCCTTGCTACTGTTGTTACTACTGTTCTTACTTGCTACTTTGTCGTTACCTGCTGCAACACTTTTCCGGCGCCATTGATACAACAAGTCAGGAATAGTCTGCCGTCAACAGACCACTTTCTGGCAACGTTGCTATCATACCACTTTGCTACTAATCCTTTGCTTGCAGACACTAATCTTTTAGGTGTGGTTGAATTTACAACTCAGCTGCTAATACTTGAGAATATTCTTTCGCTTCCCCTTGAGTCGAATCAATAAATTTGGGTTGAATATTCTACCCTCCAAAACTGTTGCGATCCCCTACACTTGTGGGTTATCAAGACTATTTTCTGGCGCCATTGACGGGGAAGCACATCTATATTCTGTGAGTCACTTGGGATTTTCGTCTGCTGGTCACTATGAGGAATCCGATAGATCCAAGAACTAAAGTCTTGCCCTCCACTACGAGGACAGGTAAGGAACTGCCATCTAGCTCTGCACTTGATTCACCTTCAGTTATGAGTAAGTTTGCGACATCGCCTCCTGCTAGAAATCTTGATATGTCGCATGTGCTTGATGATGCTACTTCTGTTGCCCATGATGCTATGCTTGATACTATGCCTGATGATTCTATGCTTGATACCACTATGCATGATGATGCTATGCCTAATACTGCTTTGCCTTATGATGCTACTACTGCTTTGCCTGATGATGCTATGCCTGATACTGCTTTGCCACTGGTGCATTCCTTGATGCACAAATTGCTAGAGTTGCTGCTAGACATGACGATACTTCTGAAACTGTTGATGCTATTGAAGTGGAACCTGCTATTTTGCATGCTAAAACTAGCTCTCCTGATATGCCTGAATTGCCTGTTATGCTTGAACGTTATGTTATGGAAGGAGAGATAGCTGAGGACTTTCTTGTATGTAAGGATAGCTATGATGTTGAGAAACTACTGCTCAAGTGGAAGGAAAAATCTCCGAACGCTAGGATGAAATACGACCAGAAGTTTGCTACTTCGCCAATCTTTGTGATCGATAAGGATTATTAATTCTCTGTCGACCCTGAGTAAATCACTCTGGTCGAATCTGATCCTTTTCACGGTTATGAGTCTGAAACGGTTGTAGCCCATCTTACCAAACTGCACGATATAGTGAGGAAAAGATCCGCCACTACTATATCCTCAAGGTGTTTCCTTTCTCGCTAAAGGATGATGCTAAGACCTGGTTCACTTCTCTTGCTCCTGGTTGTGTTCGTAGCCCCCAGGATATGGTCTACTACTTCTCTGAAAAATATTTTCCTACCCATAAGAAGCAAGCTGCCTTGCTGGAAATATACAAATTTGCTCAAGCTAAGGAAGAGAGTCTCCCACAAGCATGGGGGAGGCTCATCCAGCTACTGAATGCTTTGCCTGATCACCCTCTTGAGAAGAATGAAATACTTGATATCTTCTATAATGGACTTACTGATGTTTCCAAAGACCACCTAGATAGTTGTACCGGTTGTGTTTTTAGGGAACGAATCGTAGAACAAGCTGAGATTCTACTGAATAACATCTTGTGCAATGAGAATGCTTGGACTATTCCCGAACCACCTCCTAATCCAACTCCGAAGAGAAGAGGTATTCTATTCCTCATTCCTAAAGATATGCAAGAAGCCAAGAAATCTATGCGAGAGAAAGGCATTAAATCTGAAGATGTCAAAAATCTAGCACCTATCGGAGAGATCCATGTTCTTGATAACCCGATACAGGTAGTAGAAGTAAATTCTCTGCGTAGGTTTGATGAGAGTGATATTCCTTTTGATAAACCTGCTAGCTTATGCTTGGATGAATTTGATAACTTTGTTGCCAAACAACAGAGTTTCAATGATTATGTTAGCAGACAATTGGAACAGAATGCTCGTATGCTTAGTCATTTAAGTGCTTGTGTGGACATAAATGTCAATGATCTTAAGCTCCTGAGTAAACATGCCTCTATGGTTACTACTCAGGTAGAACAAGTACTTAAAGCTCAGAATGACTTGCTCAATGAGTTGAATGACAATTCTGTTAGAGTCGTCACTAGAGGCGGTAGAATGACTCAGGAACCTTTGTATCCTGAGGGTCATCCTAAGAGAATTGAACAAGATTCTCAAGGAGTCAGCACTGATGCACCTAGTCATCCTAGAAAGAAGAAGAAAGATGATAGGAACTTGCACGCTAGCAACCCTGTTACTGCTACACCTGAGAGTCCAAACGATGTCTCTGTCTCTGACACTGAAACACAATCTGGTGATGATGATAATATCAATAGTGATATTCATGTTGATGCTCAACCTAGCAATGATAAGGATGTGGAGATTGAATCTGTTGATCTTGATAACCCACAGCCTAAGAATAGAAGATATGATAAGAATGACTTCGCTGCTAGGAAGCATGGAAAAGAAAGGGAACCATGGGTTCAGAAACCTATAACCTTTACTCCCTAACCATCCAAGAAAAAGGATGATGAGGATTTTGAGCGATTCGTTGAAATGATCAGACCTATTTTTCTGCAAATGCGTTTGACAGATATGCTCAAAATGTCTCTGTATGCTAAGTACATGAAAGATATTATGACTAATAAGAGGAGGATACCTGAGGTTGATATTTCCACCATGCTCGCTAATTATACCTTCAAGGGTGGAACTCCGAAGAAACTAGGTGATCCCGGTGTGCCCACAATACCTTGCTCCATTAATGATAACTACGTTAGAACTGCTTTATGCGACCTTGGAGCCGGTTTTAGTGTTATGTGATGACCCACAAGTATAGGGGATCAATCGTAGTCCTTTCGATAAGTAAGAGTGTCGAACCCAACGAGGAGCAGAAGGCTCTGATAAACGGATTTCAGCAAGGTAATAACTGCAAGCACTGAAAGTAGCGGTAACAAGTGGTTGTGTAGCGAGATGAAACGTAGCAAGCAAAGAGTAACAAGTAACAAGTAGTAGCAACGGTGCAACAAGTGGCCCAATCCCTTTTGCAGCAAGGGACAAGCCTGAACAAAGTCTTATAGGAGGAAAAACGCTCCCGAGGACACACGAGAATTTCTGTCATGCTAGTTTCATCATGTTCATATGATTCGCGTTCGTTACTTTGATAGTTTGATATGTGGGTGGACCGGCGCTTGGGTACTGCCCTTACTTGGACAACCATCCCACTTATGATTAACCTCTCTCGCAAGCATCCGCAACTACAAAAGAAGAATTAAGACAAAGTCTAACCATAGCATTAAACTAGTGGATCCAAATCAGCCCCTCACGAAGCAACGCATAGACTCGGGTTTAAGCTTCTGTCACTCCAGCAACCCATCATCTACTTACTACTTCCCAATGCCTTCCTCTAGTCCCAAATATGGTGAAGTGTTATGTAGTCGACGTTCACATAACACCACTAGAGGAAAAACAACATACAACATATCAAAATACCGAACGAATATCAAATTCACATGACTATTATTAACATGACTTATCCCATGTCCTCAGGAACAAAAGTAACTACTCACAAGACATAATCATAATCATGATCATAGGTGTAATGAATAGCATCAAGGATCTGAACATAAACTCTTCCACCAAGTAATCCAACTAGCATCAACTACAAAGAGTAATAAACACTACTAGCAACCTTACAAGTACCAATTGGAGTCGTGAGACGGAGATTGATTACAAGAGATGAACTAGGGATTGGAGAGGAGATGGTGCTGATGAAGATGTCTCCCCTCCTACGAGAGGAGTGTTGGTGATGACGATGGTGACGATTTCCCCCTCCGGGAGGGAAGTTTCCCCGGCAGGATCGTCCTGCTGGAGCTCTAGATTGGATCTGCTCAAGTTCCGCCTCGTGGCGGCGGAAAAACCACGAAAAAGCCCCCGATTGATTTTTTTTCTGGACTAAAACCCTTCATATAGCAAAAGGGCGGATCTAGTGGGTCGCCAGGCAGCCCACAAGCTTGCCCTGCGCCACCAGGTGGTGGTGGCGGAGTGGGAGCTTGTGGAGCCCTGGTGGCCCCCCTCCGGTAGTTCTTTCGCCTGGTATTTTTTTATATAATCCAGAAAAAATCCACGTAACTTTTTAGGGCATTTGGAGATGTGCAGAATAGTGGACTAGGATTTGCTCCTTTTCCAGTCCAGAATTCCAGCTGCCTGAATTCTCCCTCTTCAAATAAACCTTGCAAAATAAGAGAGAAAAGGCATAAATATGGTACCACAAGTAATATAACAGCCCAAAAAGCTATAAATATCAACACGAAAGCATGATGCAAAATGGACGTATCAACTCCCCCAAGCTTAGTCCTCGCTTGTCCTCAAGCGAAATCCAAGTTCCTTAAACATGTCCACATGTTGAGGGACGAAGGTGTCGATAAAACATAATACAAACATGAGGGCATCATGATCACACATAGGACAACAATATATCATAGAGATTCTTATGGGAAAGTAACGATTCCTTCACAAAGCAAAGCATGAAGCAAAAACCTTACCGAGAAGTAACCAACAATAGTCCATAGTCATTGAATCAATTGGAATTTATCACAACATCAGAAAGAGTCAAATAAGAGCTTGTAAGGCAAACCCACATACTCAATCATCTCTTTTGTTTTCCACAATTGTTACAAATCACGTGGTGCTCATGGTGTCAAAGTTTCAGCTGGACACAGAGGAAGATAGGGGCTTATAGTTTTGCCTCCCAACCATTTACCTCAACGGTAAAGTCAACAACAATAAAGCATAAGTACTCAACTCCAAGTTGATATATGAATATAGATCTTTCCCAAACATGTGACGGTAGCCAAGACAAAGGCAAACATACGGAATCGGTGATGATCACCATGACTCTTACAAGGGTAAAAAGTAAAGGTACAAGATAGGCCCTTCGCAGAGGGAAGCAGAGGTTTTCATGCGCTTTTGATGTTTGAATGCGTGTCCTCTTAGTGCGGAGGAACGTCACTTTATATTGCCTCCTATGATAAAGAACTTTATTATGCAGTCTCTCGCTTTTATGTCTTCCTCATCACAGGTTCGTACAAAGCTTATTTTCCACACACTAATAGATCATACATATTAGAGATAAATTTTTATTGCTTGCACCGATGACAACTTACTTGAAGGATCTTATTCAATCCATAGGTAGGTATGGTGGACTCTCATGGCAAAACTGGGTTGGAGGTTTATGGATGCACAAGTAGTATCTCTACTTGGTGCGGGAGTTTTGGCTAATATGATGTGGAAGAAATTTTCACATGCTAAGGGATCTCTAATTATGTAACATTGTTTGGAACCAAGCAAACACAATTCATTATGTTGTCTTCCTTGTCCAACATCTACTCCTAAGCATGTATTAGTTTGGTGAGTGCTCACAATTGCAAAAAGTGTCTAAGATGATATATTTATATGTGAACCTCTCTTTCCTTATTACTTCTTATTAATTGCAACAATGACTGAGGTCTATGTTGATTTATTCTCAACAAGTTTCAATCATCATACATGTCATAAGTGAAGTTATCACTTTCCATAAGATCGTCCCATGATCTTTCATGCTATCGTTCTTTTCATACTTTTGATCATGGCACAAAGCAAAGCCCTTGACTAAGACACTCTTTATTAAATAGCTCGTAAGCTCGAATACATCGGGGGAGAGACAAAAGCAAAAGACTCAAACTAAAAACTAAATACTTATTCCTCCAAAAAAAGAAATAAAAACTGAAAAGGAAAGAACTAAAATAAAGGTAAAAGCAAAAGATATAAAGGTGATACGATACCAGGGCAACTCCCATACCAATGCTTAGTTGTCTTCCTTTGGTGGTGATGGTGGTGTTGTTGTCGCCTTTGATTCCAAGAGAGCTATCAATCTTTGATTTATACCTTTGAGATCTGTGACATGGTTTTCCAGCAAAACAACTTCACGAGAAAGAGAAATATTGCGAGCACGAGTTGTTTCGCAAAACCTCAAGATTTCAATCAAGGATGGAGACAGCACGTGGATGAGGGGTTGGAGAAAATCTACTCCTTCAACGTCTTCAATGTTGAACATAGGTTGAACTTCCTCCCTACCTTGGGTTTTCTCCTTAGCTTGGTCCCTGGCTTCCGTGACTTCTACTCTTTTCAGATCAGCATCTACTTCCTCATGAACTTGGTGAAGGTCATTCTCCCCAACAGATTCCTGAGACATCTTTGCTCTAAATTTGTGGCAGACAACAAGCTCGAAATGAAAACAGAGCAAAACTACGCGATACGGAGATCAAAACCTTTGGGGGACTATATATTGATTTTTTCTGGGCCAAAAAGAGTCCTCCGCAAGAAAACGGAGCCCGGGAGGCACACGAGGTGCCCATAAGCTTGCCCTCCGCCACCAGGGGTAGGGGGCGGTGGCAGGGCTTGTGGCCGCATCGTTCGCTCTCCGGACTGCTTTTTGTTTTTCTAATTTTCCAAAAATTCCAAAACGGAAGAAATTTCCTATTGGAAAAGTATCGGAGTCCAATTTCTTACCGAAACAGATACATCTTCGTTTTCAAGGTCTGAAACAGGCTGATAAACATCCCTTATGTACTCCTCTGGAGTTACAAAAAGTTGAGAGGGCTACGACAAAAACTGGATGCACTTCGTGTACAAAACGGACAATCTCTCTCGAAGTATCAGCGTTTCGAACGAGAACTCATCTCTTACAAAGGGGTTTCCTTTTTTTGAACTTATTCGAACTCCATACTTTTTGTGTGTTCAAAATGCACTATTCAAAGGCACATCACAAAATTTCAACAATTTCTGACTTCATTTGGTATTTTTCGTGCATTTACTTTTTTTTGAGCTAGTTGACCCTAAAATTGAAAAGCACTACAAACGAACTCTGAAAATGTTGAAAGTTGGCATGGTATCATCATTTCACGCACATAGCCTGTGCTAAAAAGTGGACAGGGTTAGGACAAAAAGTGGATGCACTTCGTTTACAAAATAGACAATCTCTCTCGAAGTATGAGGGTTTCGAACGAGAACTCATCTATTACACACGGATTTCATTTTTTGAACTTATTTGAACTCCATACTTTTTGTGTGTTTAAAATGCACCATTCAAAGGAACATCACAAATTTTCAACAATTTCTGACTTAATTGGTATTTTTCGTGCATTTACTTTTGTTTTTTTGGGCTAGTTGACCCTAAAATTGAAAAGCACTACAAATGAACTCTGAAAATGTTGAAAGTTGGCATGCTATCATCATTTCGCCCAGGTAGCATGTGTTAAAAAGTTGAGAGGGCTACGACAAAAACTGGATGCACTTCGTGTACAAAACGGACAATCTCTCTCGAAGTATCACGGTTTCGAACGAGAACTCATCTCTTACAAAGGGATTTCATTTTTTTGAACTTATTTAAACTCCATACTTTTTGTGTGTTTAAAATGCACCATTCAAAGGCACATCACAAAATTTCAACAATTTCTGACTTCAGTTGGTATTTTTCGTGCATTTACTTATTTTTTTTGAGCTAGTTGACCCTAAAATTGAAAAGGACTACAAATGAACTCTGAAAATGTTGAAAGTTGGCATGGTATCATCATTTCACCCACATAGCATGTGCTAAAAAGTGGAGAGGGTTACGACAAAAACTGGATGCACTTCGTGTACAAAACAGACAATCTCTCTCGAAGTATGAGGGTTTCGAACGAGAACCCATCTATTACAAAGGGATTTCATTTTTTGAACTTATTTGAACTCCATACTTTTTGTGTGTTTAGAATGCACCATACAAAGGCACATCACAAATTTTCAACAATTTCTGACTTAATTTCGTATTTTTTCGTGCATTTACTTTTGTTTTTTTGGGCTAGTTGACCCTAAAATTGAAAAGCACTACAAATGAACTCTGAAAATGTTGAAAGTTGGCATTCTTTCATCATTTCACCCACATAGCATGTGTTAAAAAGTTGAGAGGGCTACGACAAAAACTGGATTCACTTCGTGTACAAAACAGACAATCTCTCTCGAAGTATGAGCGTTTCGAACGAGAACTCATCTCTTACAAAGGGATTTCATTTTTTTGAACTTATTTGAACTCCATACTTTTTGTGTGTTCAAAATGCACCATTCAAAGGCACATCACAAAATTTCAACAATTTCTGACTTCATTTGATATTTTTCGTGCATTTACTTTTTTTTTGAGCTAGTTGACCCTAAAATTGAAAAGCACTACAAATAAACTCTGAAAATTTGAAAGTTGGCATGGTATCAACATTTCACCCACATAGCATGTGCTAAAAAGTGGAGACGGTTACGACAAAAACTGGATGCACTTCGTGTACAAAACAGATAATCTCTCTCGAAGTATGAGGGTTTCGAAAGAGAACTCATCTATTACAAAGGGATTTCGTTTTTTAACTTATTTGAACTCCATACTTTTTGTGTGTTTAAAATGCACCATTCAAAGGCACATCATAAATTTTCAACAATTTCTGACTTAATTTGGTATTTTTCGTGCATTTACTTTTGTTTCTTTGGGCTAGTTGGCCCTAAAATTGAAAAGCACTACAAATGAACTCTGAAAATGTTGAAAGTTGGCATGCTATCATCATTTCACCCACATAGCATGTGTTAAAAAGTTAAGAGGGCTACGACAAAAACTTGATGCACTTCGTGTACAAAACGGACAATCTCTCTCGAAGTATCAGGGTTTCGAACGAGAACTCGTCTCTTACAAAGGGATTTCATTTTTTTGAACTTATTTAAACTCCATACTTTTTGTGTGTTCAAAATGCACCATTCAAAGGCACATCACAAAATTTCAACAATTTCTTTACTTCATTTGGTATTTTTCGTGCATTTACTTTTTTTTTGAGCTAGTTGACCCTAAAATTGAAAAGCACTACAAATTGTCCCGGTCTGTGGTACGGGCCGGGACTAAAGGCCTATTTTCTGTTTTCTTATTTTATTTGTTTTTGCATATTTGAGAATATAAATAGTTATCTGTTTGCATATTTGAGAATTTGACAAAACTAAGAAAATGAAAAGTGTTTGAAATTGAATAAATAATTCAAAACTATTTTCTATTTTCAAAATTAATTATTTTGACTATCCAGACTATTAACTGTTTTGTTATTTTCAATTACAAACTATGTTTATTAAAATTCTTTTTGCATATTTGAGAATTTGACAAATCTATGATAATGAAAAGTGTTTGAAATTGAATAAATAATTCAAAACTAAAATGTTTAGTACATTCCATACATGCATTACATAAAAGGTTTAATATATTATTACATTATTGCACCAATATTCCTATCTATTATTTCTGTTTTCTTCTGGGTCGTAGCCATGGAGAATCTTCATCATTCAGTAGGATGCTTGGGTCAGTTTTCACTTTGAAGGGCAGAATGTCATGAAACTTATTATAATCTACTGACATGTCTGTCTTGTCATCTACTCCCACGATGTTTCTTTTCCCTAAAAGAACTATGTGACGTTTTGGCTCATCGGACGATATCTTCTTTTGCTGATTTCTTTTTCTCGTTTTTGTAGACATGTACTTCACATAGAAAACCTGAGCGGCATCATTGGCTAGGACAAATGGTTCGTCCATGTACGCAAGATTGTTGAGATCCATTGTTGTCATGCCGTACTTTTGGTCTATAATTACCGAGCCTCCTGTCAGCTTCACCCATTTGCACCGAAACAAAGGGATCTTTAAAGTAGGTCCATAGTCAAGTTCCTATATCTCCTCTATGTACCCGTAATATGTTTCCAAACAGTGCCCATTCTCGTCTGTTGCATCAAAGCGGACACCAGTATTTTCGTTGGTTCTCTTTTTATCTTGGGCAACCGTGTAAAATGTATTCCCATTTATCTCATACCCTTGGAAAGCACATATAGTCGAAGATGGTGGCCTGGCCAAACAGTACAGCTGATCTCCAACGGTGTCTTCATTCATGAGATGTCTCTGCAACCAACTGCCGAAAGTCTTCTCATGTTCCCCTTTAATCCAAGAGTCAGCCTTCCCGAGGTTTTCGCAGCGTAGAATATTCTTGTGTCTCACGATATACGGAGCCACCACGGTGGAATTGTGTAGAACTGTGTAGTGTGCTTGAGATAAAGAATGCCCGTCCATACATACTTTTGCTTTCCTTCCTAGTGTGCCTTTTCCTGTCAGCCTACCCTCATACCAAGATTCAGGAACACCAATCGGCTTAAGGTCAGGAAGAAAGCCCACACAAAACTCAATGACCTCGTCTGTTCCATAGCCCTTGGAGATGCTTCCTTCTGGGCTAGCACGGTTACGAACATATTTCTTTAAGACTCCCATGAACCTCTCGAAGGGGAACATATTGTGTAGAAACACAGGACCGAGAATTCTAATCTCTTCGACTAGGTGAACTAGGAGGTGTGTCATTATATTGAAGAAGGATGGCAGGAACAACAACTCAAAGCTCACCAGACATTGGACCACATCAGTCTGTAACGCTGATAGACTTTCTCGATCGATTACCTTCTGAGAAATTGCATTGAGGAATGCACATACCTTCACAATTGCCAGGCGAACATTTTTCGGTAGAATTCCCCTCAATGCAACCGGAAGCAATTGCGTCATAAGCACGTGGCAGTCATGAGACTTTAGGTTTTGGAATTTTTTGCCTTTCATATTTACGATTCCCTTTATATTCGATGAGAAGCCAGTCGGGGCCTTGATACTGAAAAGGACTTCAAAGAAGATTTCCTTCTCTTCCTTAGTAAGAGCGTAGGTGGCACGCCCTTGAAACTGCCCTGGATGCATGCCATCTCTTCCTTTTTGACGTTGCTGGTCCTCCCGTGCTTCCGGTGTATCTTTTGACTTCCCATACAAGCCCAGGAAGCCTAGAATATTCACACAGAGATTCTTCGTCAGGTGCATCACGTCGATTGCCGAGCGGACCTCATGGACTTCCCAGTAGGGTAGCTCCCAAAATATAGATTTCTTCTTCCACATGGGTACGCGCTTATCAGGGCCGTTAGGAACAGGTTGGCTGCTAGGACCCTTTCCAAAGATTACTTTTAAATCTTTGACCATATCAAATACTTCAGCACCAGTACGGATGACAGGCTTCCCCCGGGGTTCTGCCTTGCCATTGAAATGCTTGCCTTTTTTCTTTAAGGGATGCTTGGGCGGAAGAAAACGACGATTGTACGGGTACAGATTCTTCCTATATTTGTCCAGATATATACTTTCTGTCTGATCCAAACAGTGCGGGCATGCATGTTATCCCTTGTTTGACTGTCCTGAAATGTTACTAAGAGCAGGCCAATTATTGATGGTTACGAAAAGCAACGCCCGAAGGTCAAATTCCTCTTGTTTGTGCTCGTTCCACAAACGTACACCTGGTTCGGCCCACAGCTGTAAAAGTTCATCAACTAATGGCCTTAGGTACACATCAATATCGTTGCCGGGTTGCTTTGGACCTTGGATAAGCACTGGCATCATAATGAACTTCCGCCTCATGCACAACCAAGGAGGAAGGTTGTAGATACATAGTGTAACGGGCCAGGTGCTGTGACTGCAACTCTGCTCCCCAAAAGGATTCATGCCATCTGTACTCAGACCAAACCATAAGTTCCTGGCGTCACCTGCAAATCTCGGGTAATCTCTCTCGATTTTTCTCCACTGCCGACCATCAGCGGGGTGCCTCAACTTATCGTCTTTAATACGATCTTCCATGTGCCATCGCAACAACTTCGCAGGATCTTTATTTTTGAACAGACTTTTCAACCGTGGTATTATAGGAGCATACCACATCACCTTGGCAGGAACCCTCTTCCTGGGTGGCTCGCCCTCAATATCACCAGGGTCATCTTTTCTGATCTTATACCGCAATGCAGTGCATACCGGGCATTTATCCATATTCTCATACTTCTCACCGCGGTAGAGGATGCAGTCATTAGGGCATGCATGTATCTTCTGCACGTCTAATCCTAGAGGGCAGACAAGCTTCTTTGCTTCATACGTGCTGGCGGGCAATTCGTTCTTTCTTGGAAGCATCTTCTGTTGGGGAACGTCGCATGGGAAACAAAAATTTTCCTACGCGCACGAAGACCTATCATGGTGATGTCCATCTACGAGAGGGGATGAGTGATCTACGTACCCTTGTAGATCGTACAACAGAAGCGTTAGAGAGCGCAGTTGATGTAGTGGAACGTCCTCACGTCCCTCGATCCGCCCCGCGAACAATCCCGCGATCAGTCCCACGATCTAGTACCGAACGGACAACACCTCCGCGTTCAGCACACGTACAGCTCGACGATGATCTCGGCCTTCTTGATCCAGCAAGAGAGACAGAGAGGTAGAAGAGTTCTCCGGCAGCGTGACGGCGCTCTGGAGGTTGGTAATGATCTTGTCTCAGCAGGGCTCCGCCCGAGCTCCGCAGAAACACGATCTAGAGGAAAAACTATGGAGGTATGTGGTCGGGCAGCCGTGAGAAAGTCGTCTCAAATCTGCCCTAAAAGCCCCATATATATAGGAGGAGGGAGGGGGACCTTGCCTTGGGGTCCAAGGGATCCCCAAGGGGTCGGCCGAGCCAGGGGGGAGGACTCTCCCCCCTAAACCGAGTCCTACTTGGTTTGGTGGGAGGGAGTCCTTCCCCCTTCCCACTTCTTCCTTTTTTTTTCCTTTCCTTTGATTTTTTTTCTCTTGGCGCATAGGGGATTGGTGGGCTATCCCACCAGCCCACTAAGGGCTGGTGTGACCCCCCAAATGCCTATGGGCTTCCCCGGAGTGGGTTGCCCCCCTCCGGTGAACTCCCGGAACCCATTCGTCATTCCCGGTACATTCCCGGTAACTCCGAAAACCTTCCGGTAATCAAATGAGGTCATCCTATATATCAATTTTCGTTTCCGGACCATTCCGAAAACCCTCGTGACGTCCGTGATCTCATCCGGGACTCCGAACAACATTCGGTAACCAACCATATAACTCAAATACGCATAAAACAACGTCGAACCTTAAGTGTGCAGACCCTGCGGGTTCGAGAACTATGTAGACATGACCCGAGAGACTCCTCGGTCAATATCCAATAGCGGGACCTGGATGCCCATATTGGATCCTACATATTCTACGAAGATCTTATCGTTTGAACCTCAGTGTCAAGGATTCGTATAATCCCGTATGTCATTCCCTTTGTCCTTCGGTATGTTACTTGCCCGAGATTCGATCGTCAGTATCCGCATACCTATTTCAATCTCGTTTATCGGCAAGTCTCTTTACTCGTTCCGTAATACAAGATCCCGCAACTTACACTAAGTTACATTGCTTGCAAGGCTTGTGTGTGATGTTGTATTACCGAGTGGGCCCCGAGATACCTCTCCGTCACACGGAGTGACAAATCCCAGTCTTGATCCATACTAACTCAACTAACACCTTCGGAGATACCTGTAGAGCATCTTTATAGTCACCCAGTTACGTTGCGACGTTTGATACACACAAAGCATTCCTCCGGTGTCAGTGAGTTATATGATCTCATGGTCATAGGAATAAATACTTGACACGTAGAAAACAGTAGCAACAAAATGACACGATCAACATGCTACGTCTATTAGTTTGGGTCTAGTCCATCATGTGATTCTCCCAATGACGTGATCCAGTTATCAAGCAACAACACCTTGTTCATAATCAGAAGACACTGACTATCATTGATCAACTGGCTAGCCAACTAGAGGCATGCTAGGGACGGTGTTTTGTCTATGTATCCACACATGTAAATGAGTCTTCATTCAATACAATTATAGCATGGATAATAAACTATTATCTTGATACAGGAACTATAATCATAACTATATATTTATTATTGCCTCTAGGGCATAATTCCAACAGTCTCCCACTTGCACTAGAGTCAATAATCTAGCCCTCACATCACCATGTGAATTACATTGTAATAAATCTAACACCCATACAGTTCTGGTGTCGATCATGTTTTGGCCGTGGAAGAGGTTTAGTCAGCGGGTCTGCTACATTCAGATCCGTGTGCACTTTGCATATATTTACGTCCTCCTCCTCGACGTAGTCGCGGATGAGGTTGAAGCGTCGTTTGATGTGTCTGGTCTTCTTGTGAAACCTTGGTTCCTTTGCTAAGGCAATGGCACCAGTGTTGTCACAGAACAAGGTTATTGGATCCAGTGCACTTGGCACTACTCAAAGATCCGTCATGAACTGCTTCATCCAGACACCCTCCTTAGCCGCCTCCGAGGCAGCCATGTACTCTGCTTCACATGTAGAATCTGCTACGACGCTTTGCTTGGAACTGCACCAGCTTACTGCACCCCCATTAAGAATAAATACGTATCCGGTTTGCGACTTAGAGTCGTCCGGATCTGTGTCAAAGCTTGCATCGACGTAACCTTTTACGGCGAGCTCTTCGTCACCTCCATACACGAGAAACATCTCCTTAGTCCTTTTCAGGTACTTTAGGATATTCTTGACCGCCGTCCAGTGATCCACTCCTGGATTACTCTGGAACCTACCTGCCATACTTATGGCCAGGCTAACATCCGGTCTAGTGCACAACATCGCATACATGATAGAGCCTATGGCTGAAGCATAGGGGACGGAGCGCATATGCTCTCTATCTTCATCAGTTGCTGGGCACTGAGTTTTACTCAATCTCGTACCTTGTAACACTGGCAAGAACCCTTTCTTGGACTGTTCCATTTTGAACCTCTTCAAAACTTTATCAAGGTATGTGCTTTGTGAAAGTCCTATCAGGCGTTTTGATATATCCCTATAGATCTTAATGCCCAGAATGTAAGCAGCTTCTCCTAGGTCCTTGATAGAGAAACTTTTATTCAAGTAACCTTTTATGCTCTCCAAAAACTCTACGTTGTTTCCAATCAGTAATATGTCATCCACATATAATATTAGAAACGCCACAGAGCTCCCACTCACTTTCTTGTAAATACAAGATTCTCCAACCACTTGTATAAACCCAAATGCTTTGATCACCTCATCAAAGCGCTTGTTCCAACTCCGAGATGCTTGCACCAGTCCATAAATGGATCACTGGAGCTTGCACACCTTGTCAGCATTTTTAGGATCGACAAAACCTTCGGGTTGCATCATATACAACTCTTTCTTAAGGAAACCGTTAAGGAACGCTGTTTTGACATCCATCTGCCAGATTTCATAATCGAAAAATGCAGCTATTGCTAACATGATTCTGACGGATTTAAGTATCGCTACGGGTGAGAAGGTCTCATCGTAGTCAACTCTTGGAACTTGTGAAAAACCCTTTGCCACAAGTCGAGCTTTATAAACGGTCACATTACCGTCAGCGTCCGTTTTCTTCTTAAAGATCCATTTGTTCTGAATAGCCTTGCGGCCCTTAGGCAGTATCTCCAAAGTCCACACTTTGTTCTCATACATGGATCCTATCTCGGATTTCATGGCTTCTAGCCATGTGTTGGAATCTGGGCCCACCATTGCTTCTTCATAATTTGCAGGTTCATTGTTGTCTAACAACATGATTGATAAGACGGGATTACCGTACCACTCTGGAGCAGCGCGTGATCTCGTCGACCTGCGTGGTTCAACAGAAACTTCAACTGGAGTTTCATGATCATCATCATTAACTTCCTCCTCAACCGGCGTCGCAATGACAGAGGTTTCCCCTTGCCCTGCGCCACCATCCAGAGGGATGAGAGGTTCGACAACCTCGTCAAGTTCTATCTTCCTCCCACTCAATTCTCTCGAAAGAAACTCCTTCTCGAGAAAAGTTCCGTTCTTAGCAACAAACACTTTGCCCTCGGATTTGAGATAGAAGGTGTACCCAACTGTCTCTTTTGGGTAACCTATGAAAACGCACTTTTCCGCTTTGGGTTCCAGCTTTTCAGGCTGAAGCTTTTTGACATAAGCATCACATCCCCAAACTTTAAGAAACGACAACTTTGGTCTTTTGCCATACCACAGTTCGTATGGTGTCGTCTCAACGGATTTTGATGGTGCCCTATTTAAAGTGAATGCAGCTGTTTCTAATGCATAACCCCAAAATGATAACGGCAAATCAGTAAGAGACATCATAGATTGCACCATCTCTAACAAAGTACGATTACGACGTTCGGACACACCATTACGCTGTGGTGTTCCAGGCGGTGTTAACTGCGAAACAATTCCACATTGTTTTAAGTGAGTACCAAATTCGAAACTCAGATATTCACCCCCACGATCAGACCGTAGGAACTTGATCTTTTTGTTACGATGATTTTCTACTTGACTCTGAAATTGCTTGAACTTTTCAAATGTTTCAGACTTGTGCTTCATCAAGAAGACATAACCATATCTACTTAAATCGTCAGTGAAGGTGAGAAAATAACGATATCCACCGCGTGCTTCCACGCTCATCGGACCACACACATCTGTATGTATGATTTCCAACAAGTCACTTGCACGCTCCATTGTTCCGGAGAACGGAGTTTTAGTCATCTTGCCCATGAGGCATGGTTCGCACGTGTCAAGTGAATCAAAGTCAAGTGACTCCAAAAGTCCATCACCATGGAGTTTCTTCATGCGCTTTACACCAATATGACCCAAGCGGCAGTGCCACAAAAATATGGCGCTATCATTGTTTACTCTAACTCTTTTGGTCTCAATGTTATGTATATGCGTATCGCTATCGAGATTCAATATGAACAATCCTCTCACATTCGGTGCATGACCATAAAAGATGTTACTCATAGAAATAGAACAACCATTATTCTCAGACTTAAAAGAGTAACCGTCTCGCAATAAACAAGATCCAGATATAATGTTCATGCTCAACGCAGGCACTAAATAACAATGATTTAAGTTCATCACTAATCCCGATGGTAGCTGAAGCGACACGGTGCCGACGGCGATTGCATCAACCTTGGAACCGTTTCCTACGCGCATCGTCACTTCGTCTTTTGCCAGCCTTCGTCTATTCCGCAGTTCCTGTTTCGAGTTGCAAATATGAGCAACAGAACCGGTATCAAATACCCAGGCACTACTACAAGAGCCGGTTAAGTACACATCAATAACATGTATATCAAATATACCTGATTTTCTTTGCCCGCCTTCTTATCCGCCAGATACTTGGGGCAATTGCGCTTCCAGTGACCCATACCCTTGCAATAGAAGCACTCTGTTTCAGGCTTAGGTCCAGCCTTGGGTTTCTTCGGCGGATTGGCAACAGGCTTGCCGCTCTTCTTCGAATTGCCCTTCTTGCCTTTGCCGTTTCTCTTGAAACTAGTGGTCTTGCTTACCATCAACACTTGATGCTCTTTACGGAGTTCAGACTCTGCGACTTTCAGCATCGCAAACAACTCGCCGGGAGACTTGTTCATCCCTTGCATGTTGTAGTTCAACACAAAGCCTTTATAGCTTGGCGGCAGTGATTGAAGGATTCTGTCAGTGATAGCTTCTTGCGGGAGTTCAATCCCCAGTTCAGCTAGACGGTTTGAGTACCCAGACATTTTGAGCACATGTTCACTGACAGACGAGTTTTCCTCCATCTTGCAAGCATAGAATTTATCGGAGGTCTCATACCTCTCAATCCGGGCGTTCTTCTGAAAGATAAACTCCAACTCCTGGAACATCTCAAATGCTCCATGACGCTCAAAGCGACGTTGAAGTCCCGGTTCCAAGCCATACAAGACTGCACATTGAACTATTGAGTAGTCCTCCTTACGTGCTAACCAAGCGTTCTTGACATCCTGATCAGCCGTAGCGGGTGGTTCATCTCCTAGCGCAGCATTAAGGACATAATCCTTCTTCCCAGCTTGTAAGATTAGCTTAAGATTACGAGCCCAGTCTACAAAGTTGCTTCCATCATCTTTCAACTTAGCTTTCTCTAGGAACGTATTAAAATTCAGGATGACTCTCGCGTGAGCCATGATCTACAACACAAATATATTCAAAGTGGACTTAGACTATGTTCAAGATAATTAGAGTTTAACTTAATCAAATTATATGCTAAACTCCCACTCAAAAAGTACATCTCTCTAGTCATTTGAGTGGTTCATGATCCACTTACGCTATCCCAAGTCCGATCATCACGTGAGTCGAGAGTAGTTTCAGTGGTAAGCATCCCTATGCTAATCATATCAACTATATGATTCATGATCGACCTTTCGGTCTCATGTGTTCCGAGGCCATGTCTGCACATGCTAGGCTCGTCAAGCTTAACCCGAGTGTTCCGCGTGCGCAACTGTTTTGCACCCGTTGTATGTGAACGTTGAGTCTATCACACCCGATCATCACGTGGTGTCTCGAAACGACGAACTGTAGCAACGGTGCACAGTCGGGGAGAACACAATTTCGTCTTGAAATTTTAGTGAGAGATCACCTCATAATGCTACCGTCGTTCTAAGCAAAATAAGGTGCATAGAAGGATTAACATCACATGCAAGTCATAAGTGACATGATATGGCCATCATCACGTGCTTCTTGATCTCCATCACCAAAGCACCGGCACGATCTTCTTGTCACCGGCGCCACACCATGATCATCTATCAACGTGTTGCCATCGGGGTTGTCATGCTACTTATGCTATTACTACTAAAGCTACATCCTAGCAAAATAGTAAACGCATCTGCAAGCACAAATATGTTAGTATAAAGACAACCCTATGGCTCCTGCCGGTTGCCGTACCATCGACGTGCAAGGCGATATTTCTATTACAACATGATCATCTCATACATCCAATATATCACATCACATCATTGGCCATATCACATCACAATCATACCCTGCAAAAACAAGTTAGACGTCCTCTAATTTTGTTGTTGCAAGTTTTACGTGGTGACCAAGGGTATCTAGTAGGATCGCATCTTACTTACGCAAACACCACAACGGAGATATATGAGTTGCTATTTAACCTCATCCAAGGACCTCCTCGGTCAAATCCGATTCAACTAAAGTTGGAGAAACCGTCACTTGCCAGTCATCTTTGAGCAAAGGGGTTACTCGTAACGATGAAACCAGTCTCTCGTAAGCGTACGAGTAATGTCGGTCCAAGCCGCTTCAATCCAACAATACCGCGGAATCAAGAAAAGACTAAGGAGGGCAGCAAAACGCACATCACCGCCCACAAAACCTTTTGTGTTCTACTCGAGAAGACATCTACGCATGAACCTAGCTCATGATGCCACTGTTGGGGAACATCGCATGGGAAACAAAAAATTTCCTACGCGCACGAAGACCTATCATGGTGATGTCCATCTACGAGAGGGGATGAGTGATCTACGTACCCTTGTAGATCGTACAACAGAAGCGTTAGAGAGCGCAGTTGATGTAGTGGAACGTCCTCACGTCCCTCGATCCGCCCCGCGAACAATCCCGCGATCAGTCCCACGATCTAGTACCAAACGGACGGCACCTCCGCGTTCAGCACACGTACAGCTCGACGATGATCTCGGCCTTCTTGATCCAGCAAGAGAGACGGAGAGGTAGAAGAGTTCTCCGGCAGCGTGACGGCGCTCTGGAGGTTGGTAATGATCTTGTCTCAGCAGGGCTCCGCCCGAGCTCCGCAGAAACACGATCTAGAGGAAAAACTATGGAGGTATGTGGTCGGGCAGCCGTGAGAAAGTCGTCTCAAATCTGCCCTAAAAGCCCCATATATATAGGAGGAGGGAGGGGGACCTTGCCTTGGGGTCCAAGGGATCCCCAAGGGGTCGGCCGAGCCAGGGGGGAGGACTCTCCCCCCCAAACCGAGTCCTACTTGGTTTGGTGGGAGGGAGTCCTTCCCCCTTCCCACTTCTTCCTTTTTTTTTCCTTTCCTTTGATTTTTTCTCTCTTGGCGCATAGGGGATTGGTGGGCTGTCCCACCAGCCCACTAAGGGCTGGTGTGACCCCCCAAATGCCTATGGGCTTCCCCGGAGTGGGTTGCCCCCCTCCGGTGAACTCCCGGAACCCATTCGTCATTCCCGGTACATTCCCGGTAACTCCGAAAACCTTCCGGTAATCAAATGAGGTCATCCTATATATCAATTTTCGTTTCCGGACCATTCCGAAAACCCTCGTGACGTCCGTGATCTCATCCGGGACTCCGAACAACATTCGGTAACCAACCATATAACTCAAATACGCATAAAACAACGTCGAACCTTAAGTGTGCAGACCCTGCGGGTTCGAGAACTATGTAGACATGACCCGAGAGACTCCTCGGTCAATATCCAATAGCGGGACCTGGATGCCCATATTGGATCCTACATATTCTACGAAGATCTTATCGTTTGAACCTCAGTGTCAAGGATTCGTATAATCCCGTATGTCATTCCCTTTGTCCTTCGGTATGTTACTTGCCCGAGATTCGATCGTCAGTATCCGCATACCTATTTCAATCTCGTTTACCGGCAAGTCTCTTTACTCGTTCCGTAATACAAGATCCCGCAACTTACACTAAGTTACATTGCTTGCAAGGCTTGTGTGTGATGTTGTATTACCGAGTGGGCCCCGAGATACCTCTCCGTCACACGGAGTGACAAATCCCAGTCTTGATCCATACTAACTCAACTAACACCTTCGGAGATACCTGTAGAGCATCTTTATAGTCACCCAGTTACGTTGCGACGTTTGATACACACAAAGCATTCCTCCGGTGTCAGTGAGTTATATGATCTCATGGTCATAGGAATAAATACTTGACACGCAGAAAACAGTAGCAACAAAATGACACGATCAACATGCTACGTCTATTAGTTTGGGTCTAGTCCATCATGTGATTCTCCCAATGACGTGATCCAGTTATCAAGCAACAACACCTTGTTCATAATCAGAAGACACTGACTATCATTGATCAACTGGCTAGCCAACTAGAGGCATGCTAGGGACGGTGTTTTGTCTATGTATCCACACATGTAAATGAGTCTTCATTCAATACAATTATAGCATGGATAATAAACTATTATCTTGATACAGGAACTATAATCATAACTATATATTTATTATTGCCTCTAGGGCATAATTCCAACAGTCTCCCACTTGCACTAGAGTCAATAATCTAGCCCTCACATCACCATGTGAATTACATTGTAATAAATCTAACACCCATACAGTTCTGGTGTCGATCATGTTTTGGCCGTGGAAGAGGTTTAGTCAGCGGGTCTGCTACATTCAGATCCGTGTGCACTTTGCATATATTTACGTCCTCCTCCTCGACGTAGTCGCGGATGAGGTTGAAGCGTCGTTTGATGTGTCTGGTCTTCTTGTGAAACCTTGGTTCCTTTGCTAAGGCAATGGCACCAGTGTTGTCACAGAACAAGGTTATTGGATCCAGTGCACTTGGCACTACTCAAAGATCCGTCATGAACTGCTTCATCCAGACACCCTCCTTAGCCGCCTCCGAGGCAGCCATGTACTCTGCTTCACATGTAGAATCTGCTACGACGCTTTGCTTGGAACTGCACCAGCTTACTGCACCCCCATTAAGAATAAATACGTATCCGGTTTGCGACTTAGAGTCGTCCGGATCTGTGTCAAAGCTTGCATCGACGTAACCTTTTACGGCGAGCTCTTCGTCACCTCCATACACGAGAAACATCTCCTTAGTCCTTTTCAGGTACTTTAGGATATTCTTGACCGCCGTCCAGTGATCCACTCCTGGATTACTCTGGAACCTACCTGCCATACTTATGGCCAGGCTAACATCCGGTCTAGTGCACAACATCGCATACATGATAGAGCCTATGGCTGAAGCATAGGGGACGGAGCGCATATGCTCTCTATCTTCATCAGTTGCTGGGCACTGAGTTTTACTCAATCTCGTACCTTGTAACACTGGCAAGAACCCTTTCTTGGACTGTTCCATTTTGAACCTCTTCAAAACTTTATCAAGGTATGTGCTTTGTGAAAGTCCTATCAGGCGTTTTGATATATCCCTATAGATCTTAATGCCCAGAATGTAAGCAGCTTCTCCTAGGTCCTTGATAGAGAAACTTTTATTCAAGTAACCTTTTATGCTCTCCAAAAACTCTACGTTGTTTCCAATCAGTAATATGTCATCCACATATAATATTAGAAACGCCACAGAGCTCCCACTCACTTTCTTGTAAATACAAGATTCTCCAACCACTTGTATAAACCCAAATGCTTTGATCACCTCATCAAAGCGCTTGTTCCAACTCCGAGATGCTTGCACCAGTCCATAAATGGATCACTGGAGCTTGCACACCTTGTCAGCATTTTTAGGATCGACAAAACCTTCGGGTTGCATCATATACAACTCTTTCTTAAGGAAACCGTTAAGGAACGCTGTTTTGACATCCATCTGCCAGATTTCATAATCGAAAAATGCAGCTATTGCTAACATGATTCTGACGGATTTAAGTATCGCTACGGGTGAGAAGGTCTCATCGTAGTCAACTCTTGGAACTTGTGAAAAACCCTTTGCCACAAGTCGAGCTTTATAAACGGTCACATTACCGTCAGCGTCCGTTTTCTTCTTAAAGATCCATTTGTTCTGAATAGCCTTGCGGCCCTTAGGCAGTATCTCCAAAGTCCACACTTTGTTCTCATACATGGATCCTATCTCGGATTTCATGGCTTCTAGCCATGTGTTGGAATCTGGGCCCACCATTGCTTCTTCATAATTTGCAGGTTCATTGTTGTCTAACAACATGATTGATAAGACGGGATTACCGTACCACTCTGGAGCAGCGCGTGATCTCGTCGACCTGCGTGGTTCAACAGAAACTTCAACTGGAGTTTCATGATCATCATCATTAACTTCCTCCTCAACCGGCGTCGCAATGACAGAGGTTTCCCCTTGCCCTGCGCCACCATCCAGAGGGATGAGAGGTTCGACAACCTCGTCAAGTTCTATCTTCCTCCCACTCAATTCTCTCGAAAGAAACTCCTTCTCGAGAAAAGTTCCGTTCTTAGCAACAAACACTTTGCCCTCGGATTTGAGATAGAAGGTGTACCCAACTGTCTCTTTTGGGTAACCTATGAAAACGCACTTTTCCGCTTTGGGTTCCAGCTTTTCAGGCTGAAGCTTTTTGACATAAGCATCACATCCCCAAACTTTAAGAAACGACAACTTTGGTCTTTTGCCATACCACAGTTCGTATGGTGTCGTCTCAACGGATTTTGATGGTGCCCTATTTAAAGTGAATGCAGCTGTTTCTAATGCATAACCCCAAAATGATAACGGCAAACCAGTAAGAGACATCATAGATTGCACCATCTCTAACAAAGTACGATTACGACGTTCGGACACACCATTACGCTGTGGTGTTCCAGGCGGTGTTAACTGCGAAACAATTCCACATTGTTTTAAGTGAGTACCAAATTCGAAACTCAGATATTCACCCCCACGATCAGACCGTAGGAACTTGATCTTTTTGTTACGATGATTTTCTACTTGACTCTGAAATTGCTTGAACTTTTCAAATGTTTCAGACTTGTGCTTCATCAAGAAGACATAACCATATCTACTTAAATCGTCAGTGAAGGTGAGAAAATAACGATATCCACCGCGTGCTTCCACGCTCATCGGACCACACACATCTGTATGTATGATTTCCAACAAGTCACTTGCACGCTCCATTGTTCCGGAGAACGGAGTTTTAGTCATCTTGCCCATGAGGCATGGTTCGCACGTGTCAAGTGAATCAAAGTCAAGTGACTCCAAAAGTCCATCACCATGGAGTTTCTTCATGCGCTTTACACCAATATGACCCAAGCGGCAGTGCCACAAAAATATGGCGCTATCATTGTTTACTCTAACTCTTTTGGTCTCAATGTTATGTATATGCGTATCGCTATCGAGATTCAATATGAACAATCCTCTCACATTCGGTGCATGACCATAAAAGATGTTACTCATAGAAATAGAACAACCATTATTCTCAGACTTAAAAGAGTAACCGTCTCGCAATAAACAAGATCCAGATATAATGTTCATGCTCAACGCAGGCACTAAATAACAATGATTTAAGTTCATCACTAATCCCGATGGTAGCTGAAGCGACACGGTGCCGACGGCGATTGCATCAACCTTGGAACCGTTTCCTACGCGCATCGTCACTTCGTCTTTTGCCAGCCTTCGTCTATTCCGCAGTTCCTGTTTCGAGTTGCAAATATGAGCAACAGAACCGGTATCAAATACCCAGGCACTACTACAAGAGCCGGTTAAGTACACATCAATAACATGTATATCAAATATACCTGATTTTCTTTGCCCGCCTTCTTATCCGCCAGATACTTGGGGCAATTGCGCTTCCAGTGACCCATACCCTTGCAATAGAAGCACTCTGTTTCAGGCTTAGGTCCAGCCTTGGGTTTCTTCGGCGGATTGGCAACAGGCTTGCCGCTCTTCTTCGAATTGCCCTTCTTGCCTTTGCCGTTTCTCTTGAAACTAGTGGTCTTGCTTACCATCAACACTTGATGCTCTTTACGGAGTTCAGACTCTGCGACTTTCAGCATCGCAAACAACTCGCCGGGAGACTTGTTCATCCCTTGCATGTTGTAGTTCAACACAAAGCCTTTATAGCTTGGCGGCAGTGATTGAAGGATTCTGTCAGTGATAGCTTCTTGCGGGAGTTCAATCCCCAGTTCAGCTAGACGGTTTGAGTACCCAGACATTTTGAGCACATGTTCACTGACAGACGAGTTTTCCTCCATCTTGCAAGCATAGAATTTATCGGAGGTCTCATACCTCTCAATCCGGGCGTTCTTCTGAAAGATAAACTCCAACTCCTGGAACATCTCAAATGCTCCATGACGCTCAAAGCGACGTTGAAGTCCCGGTTCCAAGCCATACAAGACTGCACATTGAACTATTGAGTAGTCCTCCTTACGTGCTAACCAAGCGTTCTTGACATCCTGATCAGCCGTAGCGGGTGGTTCATCTCCTAGCGCAGCATTAAGGACATAATCCTTCTTCCCAGCTTGTAAGATTAGCTTAAGATTACGAGCCCAGTCTACAAAGTTGCTTCCATCATCTTTCAACTTAGCTTTCTCTAGGAACGTATTAAAATTCAGGATGACTCTCGCGTGAGCCATGATCTACAACACAAATATATTCAAAGTGGACTTAGACTATGTTCAAGATAATTAGAGTTTAACTTAATCAAATTATATGCTAAACTCCCACTCAAAAAGTACATCTCTCTAGTCATTTGAGTGGTTCATGATCCACTTACGCTATCCCAAGTCCGATCATCACGTGAGTCGAGAGTAGTTTCAGTGGTAAGCATCCCTATGCTAATCATATCAACTATATGATTCATGATCGACCTTTCGGTCTCATGTGTTCCGATGCCATGTCTGCACATGCTAGGCTCGTCAAGCTTAACCCGAGTGTTCCGCGTGCGCAACTGTTTTGCACCCGTTGTATGTGAACGTTGAGTCTATCACACCCGATCATCACGTGGTGTCTCGAAACGACGAACTGTAGCAACGGTGCACAGTCGGGGAGAACACAATTTCGTCTTGAAATTTTAGTGAGAGATCACCTCATAATGCTACCGTCGTTCTAAGCAAAATAAGGTGCATAGAAGGATTAACATCACATGCAAGTCATAAGTGACATGATATGGCCATCATCACGTGCTTCTTGATCTCCATCACCAAAGCACCGGCACGATCTTCTTGTCACCGGCGCCACACCATGATCATCTATCAACGTGTTGCCATCGGGGTTGTCATGCTACTTATGCTATTACTACTAAAGCTACATCCTAGCAAAATAGTAAACGCATCTGCAAGCACAAATATGTTAGTATAAAGACAACCCTATGGCTCCTGCCGGTTGCCGTACCATCGACGTGCAAGGCGATATTTCTATTACAACATGATCATCTCATACATCCAATATATCACATCACATCATTGGCCATATCACATCACAATCATACCCTGCAAAAACAAGTTAGACGTCCTCTAATTTTGTTGTTGCAAGTTTTACGTGGTGACCAAGGGTATCTAGTAGGATCGCATCTTACTTACGCAAACACCACAACGGAGATATATGAGTTGCTATTTAACCTCATCCAAGGACCTCCTCGGTCAAATCCGATTCAACTAAAGTTGGAGAAACCGTCACTTGCCAGTCATCTTTGAGCAAAGGGGTTACTCGTAACGATGAAACCAGTCTCTCGTAAGCGTACGAGTAATGTCGGTCCAAGCCGCTTCAATCCAACAATACCGCGGAATCAAGAAAAGACTAAGGAGGGCAGCAAAACGCACATCACCGCCCACAAAACCTTTTGTGTTCTACTCGAGAAGACATCTACGCATGAACCTAGCTCATGATGCCACTGTTGGGGAACATCGCATGGGAAACAAAAAATTTCCTACGCGCACGAAGACCTATCATGGTGATGTCCATCTACGAGAGGGGATGAGTGATCTACGTACCCTTGTAGATCGTACAACAGAAGCGTTAGAGAGCGCAGTTGATGTAGTGGAACGTCCTCACGTCCCTCGATCCGCCCCGCGAACAATCCCGCGATCAGTCCCACGATCTAGTACCAAACGGACGGCACCTCCGCGTTCAGCACACGTACAGCTCGACGATGATCTCGGCCTTCTTGATCCAGCAAGAGAGACGGAGAGGTAGAAGAGTTCTCCGGCAGCGTGACGGCGCTCCGGAGGTTGGTAATGATCTTGTCTCAGCAGGGCTCCGCCCGAGCTCCGCAGAAACACGATCTAGAGGAAAAACTATGGAGGTATGTGGTCGGGCAGCCGTGAGAAAGTCGTCTCAAATCTGCCCTAAAAGCCCCATATATATAGGAGGAGGGAGGGGGACCTTGCCTTGGGGTCCAAGGGATCCCCAAGGGGTCGGCCGAGCCAGGGGGGAGGACTCTCCCCCCCAAACCGAGTCCTACTTGGTTTGGTGGGAGGGAGTCCTTCCCCCTTCCCACTTCTTCCTTTTTTTTTCCTTTCCTTTGATTTTTTCTCTCTTGGCGCATAGGGGATTGGTGGGCTGTCCCACCAGCCCACTAAGGGCTGGTGTGACCCCCCAAATGCCTATGGGCTTCCCCGGAGTGGGTTGCCCCCCTCCGGTGAACTCCCGGAACCCATTCGTCATTCCCGGTACATTCCCGGTAACTCCGAAAACCTTCCGGTAATCAAATGAGGTCATCCTATATATCAATTTTTGTTTCCGGACCATTCCGAAAACCCTCGTGACGTCCGTGATCTCATCCGGGACTCCGAACAACATTCGGTAACCAACCATATAACTCAAATACGCATAAAACAACGTCGAACCTTAAGTGTGCAGACCCTGCGGGTTCGAGAACTATGTAGACATGACCCGAGAGACTCCTCGGTCAATATCCAATAGCGGGACCTGGATGCCCATATTGGATCCTACATATTCTACGAAGATCTTATCGTTTGAACCTCAGTGTCAAGGATTCGTATAATCCCGTATGTCATTCCCTTTGTCCTTCGGTATGTTACTTGCCCGAGATTCGATCGTCAGTATCCGCATACCTATTTCAATCTCGTTTACCGGCAAGTCTCTTTACTCGTTCCGTAATACAAGATCCCGCAACTTACACTAAGTTACATTGCTTGCAAGGCTTGTGTGTGATGTTGTATTACCGAGTGGGCCCCGAGATACCTCTCCGTCACACGGAGTGACAAATCCCAGTCTTGATCCATACTAACTCAACTAACACCTTCGGAGATACCTGTAGAGCATCTTTATAGTCACCCAGTTACGTTGCGACGTTTGATACACACAAAGCATTCCTCCGGTGTCAGTGAGTTATATGATCTCATGGTCATAGGAATAAATACTTGACACGCAGAAAACAGTAGCAACAAAATGACACGATCAACATGCTACGTCTATTAGTTTGGGTCTAGTCCATCACGTGATTCTCCCAATGACGTGATCCAGTTATCAAGCAACAACACCTTGTTCATAATCAGAAGACACTGACTATCATTGATCAACTGGCTAGCCAATTAGAGGCATGCTAGGGACGGTGTTTTGTCTATGTATCCACACATGTAAATGAGTCTTCATTCAATACAATTATAGCATGGATAATAAACTATTATCTTGATACAGGAACTATAATAATAACTATATATTTATTATTGCCTCTAGGGCATAATTCCAACATCTTCTTCATCAGTACCAACAACTTTTTGAATGACGAGTCAGTCGCACCGGTCTCTGCCTTCCACTTCAGCAATTCCAGTGTGCTACCCAACTTCTTCTGGCCATCTTCACAAGTTGGATACAACAATTTGTTGTGGTCTTGTAACATCTTCTCGAACTGCAACCTATCCTTTTCTGTGTCGCAACCTCGCCGTGCATCAGAAATGACCCGGCCAAGATCATCAGCGGGCTCATCTGGTTCCCGTTCTTTATCCTGGTCTTCTTCTTCATTGTCTTCCATTGCGGTATCAGCATACTCAGGGAACATAGATCGGTAGTTGTCATCATCATTCTCTTCTTCTTCATCGTCTTCTTCCATCATAACCCCTCTTTCTCCGTGCTTGGTCCAAACATTATAGCCCAACATAAAACCGGACCGAAGCAGGTGGCTCTGAATGACTCTTGAGGAAGTGTAATCCTTCTCATTCCGACATTCAACACATGGACAAAACATATAGCCACCATCATGCTTGTTCGCATCGGCTGCATCTCGAAAAGAATGCACGCCTTCTCTATAAGCGGCTGTGCGTCGATCACCGTATATCCATGGATGGCTCATCTGCGTTATACGACTGTATATCAAATACAATCACGATCCTAAAAATTAGTACCACACGGTCTAAACGAGGAAATATAGTTGCTAACCTTTTAGAATAAGTAGAAATAAAGAGGAAGAGGTTTAAGCGTGGCTCGGGCATCTCATATCGTAGTTGTGTTCGGTGAACTGAAGCGGCATCGCTCTAAGACACATTTCAACAAACACCTCTAGTGCATCCAAGAAAAATGGAGAGCTAGCACACACCCACACTCTTCCATCCAAGAAAAATGGAAGGAAGAGGGGAGAGGGGGGCTGTGGCCAATATATATAGGCAGAGGACTTTAGTCCCGGTTTGAGACACAAACCGGAACTAAAGGTGGAGCACATGCGGGCTACACACCGCGTAGCCCTTTAGTCCCAGTTTGAGACACAAACCGGGACTAAAGGCTCCTTACGGGCCGGGACCAAAGCCTCGTGGGCGGCATTGGGATTTTGGGGCGACGTGGCCGGGCCTTTAGTCCCGGCCCAGAGAAAGGCCGGGACTAAAGGGTCCAGGCCAAAGACCCGTTTTCCACTAGTGGCAATAGGGCGATCGGGCGGAAGTGGGTGCGTGCTACCTCGTTAGGTCGCGGTTCACGTGCCAAATAAAAGGTCTCAGAAGCGGCACATAGCCGCGCTCACTGCAGTGGCCAAAAAAAAAAATAAAGACGAAACAATCAAAACAAAACTTAAAAACTGCACAGCTCAAAACTGCACGACCAGAAAAAAAAAGCATCAATCTTGGAATTTTCAATCGGACGGTGGAAAAGGTTTGTTTTTGAGACAGACAAGCAGTGGAAGAGTTAGATAAGACATAACCAACATTCTTTCTGTCGGCCGATCTACAAGGCGGCGCTCCGGGGCGCCAACGAAGCACGATCTCCTCTGCACCACCAATTTTCAGTCAGAAGACTGCTACCCTACGTTCCTATTATCTTTTTAGAAATTCTAATATGATCTACACATGGAGCAAAATGAGTAAATCTACACTCTAAAATTAGTCTATATACATCCGCAGCTAGTTTGCATTAAATCATCACAATAACAATTGTTGTATAATCAACCAAATTAACCAATCACACATCTCTTGGTTGATGCACACAGGCACACCCTCTTATTGCAAGCACACAGCAAATCTGCACAACACAGCTAGGTTGTGATCAACACCACACCAAGCAGTAGGAGAAAACTATAGCACTCCAGTGCTTAACACGCCAATCCAAGCATACCCAGATAACGTAGCTTCGTGAAAAGAAAACACATCATTTCTTCGATGTGCGCACGCCACACTGTAGAAATTGCAAGAAACACAACAAATACACAGGCAATGGGAAACACTTTGAGAGCTGTGAGATCACAACTTGTGACAACGTATGGTAGACCAATGCTCCATGTAAACTGACATCCAGAGCAGTGCACCCAATTACCTGAGAAATGAATAGAGGTAATTAAGAATAAAGAGTACTTGGAATGGAACCTGTTCAACTTATCCAAATTCATGTACAGAATCCGTGTTATACGACAAACCTCAGAACGGAGACCCTCGGGAGGGTCTTCTTGTAGTAATTCGAGTGGCGTGTTTGGAAGAGCGACGGGTCATGGTTGGCCTCCAAGCCATCCCACTCCAGCCTCTCCCACCAGTCATTCTCGCAGTCCACCATTGGTAGCTTAGAGCCTATAGCGGGAAGCCGCCTGAGGCCCCAACAGTCCCTGAGGCTGATGGTTTCCAACGACGGCGCGGTCAGTCTGGCCTCACATATCTGCTCTAGACTGTGGAGATGGTACAGCTTGATGTGCTTCAGGTTATTGAATGTGACACCAGATGCTATTTCTTCGGAATGCTTGTCATCCAATGGGAAAACATGTTGCAGCTTACTGCAGTATGCTATGTGGAGAGTCTCCAAGCTTGGCAAGGTGAAGGTCGAAATGGGGATGACGAATACCAACCTGGGGCAATTGTGTAGGTATATATACTGTAGTGCTTCGAAGATATATTTCCCGATATTATTGAGGCCTCTACCCAAGATGCAATAGGCCATCCGGAGATCAGACGCCGAAAGTGTCCTTAAAGAACGGAAGTGCTGAAGTCCTGAAGTAAAGAGAGCCAACATTTTGGGGCACCTCTCTGCACGACACCATTTTAAATTACCCCAGTCTGCTGAAGTGTGCGGGATAGTTGTGACCGAGGAATTGTCATGCACATGCATTGATCGTACACACCAAGAGAAAGAACCTGAGTCCATCAGCATAGTCTCTAAATCATGGCTTCCTTTTCCAATCTCGATATGGCAGTCCAAAGGATGAAGCTGTTGGCAGTCCGACACCAAGGACAAACATGTTATATCCTTTGCACGGACGACGACATCCTTGTAATGTAGAAATGGCACCATTGGAATATGATCCTCCTGGCTTGGGGGGATCTCCCCTATACTTTTAGTGATTGAAGAAGATATATGGAGGTGCACTTTCGAGTAACCGGAGGAAAAAGCATATTCTCTTGGAGAAAGAAAGATTCTCCTTGTATGTCTGGAATCTTCCCTCCTGATTCGGGCATATAGTGCTTTTATGGGCAACCAAAGAAACCGTCCATCTGTAAAACAAATACATGCCTCAAAGTCAACGGACCTCTGTTCTCCACAGCAGAACCCTGATCTCGTCATCCCCCGATTAGTGTCTACATGTAGCACTTCCAATGTCGGGTTTAGTCCATCCCAGACTAAACTATGGAGTTGCTCACAACCCTGTAGGAATAGCTTCTTGAGCCGTGGGACATCCATTGCACCGAGATCAATTGTTTTGATGGCCGTACCTGACATGTCCAACTCCTTCAGGTTGAACAATGCACGCAAGAATATGCTATGCAATCGAGCGCAACCCTCTAAGGAGATCCTTGATACCTTGGCTTCTTCCATTGGTTCCACGCAAGACTTCGGGCGGGATTCCTTTCTTGGCAGTTGTATGGGATGACCCCAATTCTCTGCTGGGCCATAACCATCAAAGCTAAAACTCTCGAGTTGTGAAGGAACTCCTTCCAATGAAACATGTTTCAAGTTGGAACAACCATCAACAACAAGCACCTTGAGGCTTCTTGCTGATGACATTTCAGGCAATGATTCCATGTGAGTGTTCCCAGAAAAGTCAAGGAGCTCGAGGTTCATCATGTCTATGGCAGAGCAATTGTCCACTGTTATCACATCTGAAAATTCAGTTAACCGGAGCTTGTGCAGATTCTGTAGCTTTTTCCAGGCATGGCTTATAGTCCTCCATGATACTCCCTTTGTATTTAGCTCCCTGAGATTGGTCATCAGTTCAATCATCCGTGGCAACAAGACATAGTCTGTACAACGTAAGTCAAGCACCAGCAAATCTGGAAAACATGCCCCTTCTTGATGCTCCTTCCCAGTGTTTGTGCAGTGGTCAAGCCATAGGAACCTTAGGTTTTGGCAGCAGCGGAAAGGCGGCGATGAAAAATCAAAGCTACACTTGCAGAGTTTTAGCACACGGAGGTTGCTGGCTAGTTGAAACATATCATTTTGTAGTTCTTCTGGCTGACTGTCACCCTCAAATGTTAGAAAATAGGATGTTGCATTAACATGGACAACAGAGATATTCTGTGCTGCTTGTTTGTTTGAGGTGATTGAATTCCAGCCTTCGTAGGGTTTTTTGTTTCTGTCCAACCAACTTACCAGAACTGCTGTTTCATCTGGAAAATATCCCAGCGGTGGTATCACTCCACACAACGCATTGCCAACCTCCCAAGCTCTGACTATTCCATCAAGTATTCCATCACATATCCAGTAGTTGCAAGCATGAGTAGCCCAACCATAGTCAACACTGATAGACTTTCCACGTACTTCTTTTGTCAGGAGCAGTGAGTACAAAAAGCAATCCACAACTATTGATGGCTTGATTTCATCCATGCTGGTGTAACCCATCACTTCAGCAGCTTCTTTGTGCAATAAAGCACGCACTTGTGGCCTAATATATATGCCTTGGTCGGGAGTGATATACATACGTATATTAACAGAACTGGACATCACCTTCAGTTCTTTCCGTGAGAACTGAAATCTTCCATGCTTGGTCCATAACAACTTACCTTCACCAAAAAAAGGAACGCCTGACTCTGTGAGATCAATATTTTCATCTCCTCCATAGTGAAAAATCATCAGGAATCTTTTGTTTATTAGGCACCGGTTGATCGCACTTCCGACGCTATTTATTACTGCTCTAGAGTTGTCATCTACCCCTCTGAAATCATCTTCTTCATCCCTCGCATCAAATGTGTACATTAAGTGGTGAAGGTTTAATGCCTCTGCAATTGCCCTCTGCATCGTCCTTCTGTTTTTCCACAAAGAGCAATCGACGTGGATAATTTTCTCAAAATGCCTTGTCATGCCAGAATCGGTTCTTTCAGATTTTAGGCGTTCGGCTAGAGCTCTAAGAACAGCAGATGCTACCAGTCCCTCGCCGCGCCAGCCAGCAAAGAAGAATACTTCAGTTTTGCCTTCTGCGGTACCATCACTATCACGCATATGAAGCAGATGAAGCACTTGTTTGACGGTGTCATCAAAATCCTTTACGCGCTGTAGTAAAGAACGACGGTTAGATTTGACTTGCACAATACATATTGCTACCATATACAGTATTATTTAAGTCCTCGAAAATTAAGAGTAGTTATTTTGAAAGGTAATTAAGTGAATAAGTTGGTATAGATGAAATCTTAATTACCTCATGGGACATGTGGTTCGCAAACTCAAAATTCATATAGTACATGTCATCTTAATTACAAGGTAATTAAGTGAAGGCGTGTGTCTAGTTTGCAAGTTTAAGAGCATCTCTAACAGACGCGTCAAACAAAGTGCGCGTGAAAAACAGGTTTTTTAGCGCATTTGCGTCCGTGCATGCTCCAACGAACGAGGGAAAAAATGGCGGGTAAAAAAAACGGCCACGCACGCAAGAAAAAGCAGGGGCACGCGGCAGTTCTGGCATGTGTCGCCGCACGCGCTATAAATCCAACGCCCATCCACGCGTTCTTTCCACTGCTCTATCTTGCCACGCACCCTCTTCGCCGCTATTCCTCGCCATGCTTCTTCTTTATCGCCTCGCTGCCGCTATGCCACCATGCTGCCACGCCATCGGGGAAGTTCGGGCTATAGTGGCGTCCACGCGCGCCCGTCCGATATCTTCTATGCCGAGATCCGCTTCGGTGAGACACGTCTCACCCTCGGCACGTTCGACACCGCCCATGAGGCCGTCCACGCGTACGATACGTTGGTGTGGCACCTATGGCGTCCTCATAGGGAGATGAACTTCCCCGAGGTGGCAGCACAGGAGCTCATGCCTCCCCTGCGGCTTTTGACCGACGAGGACCATCACAAGAATTGGAGGTGGGAGCGCCGCCTCAGCATCGCTGAGATGGACGAGGAGGCCATGGCGGTGTGGCGGCAATGCCTCCCGTAGGACGTCATCAACGAGTGTAAGTTCTACACGAAAAGGAGGGCGGAGCGAGCCGCCTATTACAAGGACAATTGTACGTGGAAGGAGGTCGCACACTTCAACATGGAGCTAAAAGAAGTGTCGACCTAGAACGACGACGATGAAGGGTGGAATGATGCCTTCATTACGACGTCAGAGTCGAAGGATGTTGGAAATATGCCCTAGAGGCAATAATAAAGTGGTTATTATTATATTTCTTTGTTCATGATAATTGTCTATTGTTCATGCTATAATTGTATTAGCCGGAAACAGTAATACATGTGTGAATATATAGATCATAATGTGTCCCTAGTAAACCTCTAGTTGGCTAGCTCATTGATCAATAGATGATCATGGTTTTCTGATCATGGACATTGGATATCATTGATAACGGGATCACATCATTAGGAGAATGATGTGATGGACAAGACCCAATCCTAAGCATAGCACTAGATCGTGTTGTTCGTCTGCTAAAGCTTTTCTAATGTCAAGTATCATTTCCTTGGACCGTGAGATTGTGCAACTCCCGGACACCGTAGAAGTGCTTTGGGTGTATCCAACGTCACAACGTAACTGGGTGACTATAAAGATACACTACGGGTATCTCCGAACGTGTTTGCTGGGTTGGTACGAATCGAGACAGGGATTTGTCACTCCGTGTGACGGAGAGGTATCTCTGGGCCCACTCGGTAGAACATCATCATGATGAGCTCAATGTGACTAAGGAGTTAGTCACGGGATGATGTTCTATAGAACGAGTAAAGAGACTTGCCGGTAACGAGGTTGAACAACGTATGGGGATACGGACGATCGAATCTCGGGCAAGTATCATGCCGATAGACAAAGGGAATTGCATACGGGATTGATTGAATCCTTGACATCGTGGTTCATCCGATGAAATCATCGTAGAGCGTGTGGGAGCCAACATGGATATCCAGACCCCATTGTTGGTCATTGGCCGGAGAGGTGTATCGGTCATGTCTGCATGCTTCCCGAACCCGTGGTTCGATGACGCTAGGGTTATAGGGAAATAGTGTACGTGGTTACTGAAGGTTGTTCGGAGTCCCGGATGAGATCCCGGACATCAGAGGAGTTCCGGAATGGTCCGGAGGTATAGATTGATATATAGGATGAGATGTTTTGGACGCCGGAAATGTTTCGGGCGTCACCGGTAACGTACGGGGACCACCGGAAGGGTTCCGGGGGTCCACCGGGATGGGTCACCAGCCCCGGGAGGCTACCTGGGCCAAGTGTGGTATGTTGGAATTATGGCCTAGAGGCAATAATAAATATAGTTATTATTATAATTCCTGTATCGAGATAATTGTTTATTATCCATGCTATAATTGTATTGAATGAAGACTCATTTACATGTCTGGATACATAGACAAAACACTGTCCCTAGCAAGCCTCTAGTTGGCTAGCCAGTTGATCAAAGATAGTCAGTGTCTTCTGATTATGAACAAGGTGTTGTTGCTTGATAACTGGATCACGTCATTAGGAGAATCACGTGATGGACTAGACCCAAACTAATAGACATAGCATGTTGATCGTGTCATTTTGTTGCTACTGTTTTCTGCGTGTCAAGTATTTGTTCCTATGACCATGAGATCATATAACTCACTAACACCGGAGGAATACTTTGTGTGTATCAAACGTCGCAACGTAACTGGGTGACTATAAAGATGCTCTACAGGTATCTCCGAAGGTGTTCGTTGAGTTAGTATGGATCAAGACTGGGATTTGTCACTCCGTGTGACGGAGAGGTATCTCGGGGCCCACTCGGTAATACAACATCACACACAAGCCTTGCAAGCAATGTGACTTAGTGTAAGTTGCGGGATCTTGTATTACGGAACGAGTAAAGAGACTTGCCGGTAAACAAGATTGAAATAGGTATGAGGATACTGGCGATCGAATCTCGGGCAAGTAACATACCGAAGGACAAAGGGAATGACATACGGGAGTATATGAATCCTTGACACTGAGGTTCAAACGATAAGATCTTCGTAGAATATGTAGGATCCAATATGGGCATCCAGGTCCCGCTATTGGATATTGACCGAGGAGTCTCTCAGGTCATGTCTACATAGTTCTCGAACCAGCAGGGTCTGCACACTTAAGGTTCGACGTTGTTTTATGCGTATTTGAGTTATGGTTGGTTAACGAATGTTTTTCGGAGTCCCGGATGAGATCACGGACGTCACGAGGGTTTCCGGAATGGTCCGGAAACGAAGATTGATATATAGGATGACCTCATTTGATTACCGGAAGGTTTTCGGAGTTATCGGGAATGTACCGGGAATGACGAATGGGTTCCGGGAGTTCACCGGGGGGGGGGGGGCAACCCACCCCAGGGAAGCCAATAGGTCTTGAGGGTGGCGCACCAGCCCTTAGTGAGATGGTGGGACAGCCCAAAAGGACCCTATGCGCATTGGAAGAAAAATCAAAGAGAAAAAGAAAAAAAAGGGGAGGTGGGAAAGGAAAGAAGGACTCCACCCACCAAACCAAGTAGGACTCGGTTTGGGGGGGGGGGGAGACCTTCCCCCTTGGCTCGGCCGACCCCCTTAGGGCTCCTTGAGCCCCAAGGCAAGGCTCCCCCTCTCCCACCTATATAAACGGAGGTTTTAGGGCTGATTTGAGATGACTTTTCCACGGCAGCCCGACCACATACCTCCATGGTTTTTCCTCTAGATCGCGTTTCTGCGGAGCTCGGGCGGAGCCCTGCTGAGATGAGATCATCACCAACCTCCGGAGCGCCGTCACGCTGCCGGAGAACTCTTCTACCTCTCCGTCTCTCTTGCTGGATCAAGAAGGCCGAGATCATCGTCGAGCTGTACGTGTGTTGAACGCGGAGGTGCCGTCCGTTCGGCACTAGATCGGAGCGGATCGTGGGACGGATCGCGGGACGGTTCGCGGGGCGGATCGAGGGACGTGAGGACGTTCCACTACATCAACCGCGTTTCTTAACGCTTCTGCTGTATGGTCTACAAGAGTATGTAGATCACTCATCCCCTCTCGTAGATGGACATCACCATGATAGGTCTTCGTGCGTGTAGGAAATTTTTTGTTTGCCATGGGACATTCCCCAACAGTGGCATCATGAGCTAGGTTCATGCGTAGATCTCTTGTCGAGTAGAACACACAAGTTTTTATGGGCGGTGATGTGCGTTTTGCTGCCCTCCTTAGTCTTTTCTTGATTCGGCGGTATTGTTGGATTGAAGCGGCTTGGACCGACATTACTCGTACGCTTACGAGAGACTGGTTTCATCGCTACGAGTAACCCCGTTGCTCAAAGATGACTGGCAAGTGTCAAGTTTCTCCAACTTTAGTTGAATCGGATTTGACCGAGGAGGTCCTTGGATGAGGTTATATAGCAACTCATATATCTCCATTGTGGTGTTTGCGTAAGTAAGATGCGATCCTACTAGATACCCATGGTCACCACGTAAAACATGCAACAACAAAATTAGAGGACGTCTAAATTGTTTTTGCAGGGTATGCTTGTGATGTGATATGGCCAACGATGTGATGTGATATATTGGATGTATGAGATGATCATGTTGTAATAGATAATATCGACTTGCACGTCGATGGTACGGCAACCGGCAGGAGCCATAGGGTTGTCTTTATACTAACGTTTGTGCTTTCAGATGCGTTTAGTATTTTGCTAGGATGTAGCTTTAGTAGTAATAGCATGAGTAGCACGACAACCCCCATGGCGACACGTTGATGGAGATCGTGGTGTGGCGCCGGTGACAAGAAGACCGTGCCGGTGCTTTGGTGATGGAGATCAAGGAGCACGTAATGATGGCCATATCATGTCACTTATGACTTGCATGTGATGTTAATCCTTCTATGCACCTTATTTTGCTTAGAACGACGGTAGCATTATGAGGTGATCTCTCACTAAAATTTCAAGACGAAATTGTGTTCTCCCCGACTGTGCACCGTTGCTACAGTTCGTCGTTTCGAGACACCACGTGATGATCGGGTGTGATAGACTCAACGTTCACATACAACGGGTGCAAAACAGTTGCGCACGCGGAACACTCGGGTTAAGCTTGACGAGCCTAGCATGTGCAGACATGGCCTCGGAACACATGAGACCGAAAGGTCGATCATGAATCATATAGTTGATATGATTAGCATAGGGATGCTTACCACTGAAACTACTCTCGACTCACGTGATGATCGGACTTGGGATAGCGTAAGTGGATCATGAACCACTCAAATGACTAGAGAGATGTACTTTTTGAGTGGGAGTTTAGCATATAATTTGATTAAGTTAAACTCTAATTATCTTGAACATAGTCTAAGTCCACTTTGAATATATTTGTGTTGTAGATCATGGCTCACGCGAGAGTCATCCTGAATTTTAATACGTTCCTAGAGAAAGCTAAGTTGAAAGATGATGGAAGCAACTTTGTAGACTGGGCTCGTAATCTTAAGCTAATCTTACAAGCTGGGAAGAAGGATTATGTCCTTAATGCTGCGCTAGGAGATGAACCACCCGCTACGGCTGATCAGGATGTTAAGAACGCTTGGTTAGCACGTAAGGAGGACTACTCAATAGTTCAATGTGCAGTCTTGTATGGCTTGGAACCGGGACTTCAACGTCGCTTTGAGCGTCATGGAGCATTTGAGATGTTCCAGGAGTTGAAGTTTATCTTTCAGAAGAACGCCCGGATCGAGAGGTATGAGACCTCCGATAAATTCTATGCTTGCAAGATGGAGGAGAACTCGTCTGTCAGTGAACATGTGCTCAAAATGTCTGGGTACTCAAACCGTCTAGCTGAGCTGGGGATTGAACTCCCGCAAGAGGCTATCACTGACAGAATCCTTCAATCACTGCCGCCAAGCTATAAAGGCTTTGTGTTGAACTACAACATGCAAGGGATGAACAAGTCTCCCGGCGAGTTGTTTGCGATGCTGAAAGTCGCAGAGTCTGAACTCCGTAAAGAGCATCAAGTGTTGATGGTGAATAAGACCACTAGTTTCAAGAGAAACGGCAAAGGCAAGAAGGGTAATTCAAAGAAGAGCGGCAAGCCTGTTGCCAATCCGACGAAGAAACCCAAAGCTGGACCTAAGCCTGAAACAGAGTGTTACTATTGCAAGGGTATGGGTCACTGGAAGCGCAATTGCCCCAAGTATCTGCCAGATAAGAAGGCGGCCAAAGAAAAATCAGGTATATTCGATATACATGTTATTGATGTGTACTTAACCGGCTCTCGTAGTAGTGCCTGGGTATTCGATACCGGTTCTGTTGCTCACATTTGCAACTCGAAACAGGAACTGCGGAATAAACGAAGGCTGGCGAAAGATGAAGTGACGATGCGTGTAGGAAATGGTTCCAAGGTTGATGCAATCGCCGTCGGCACAGTTTCACTTCAGTTACCATCAGGATTAGTTATGAACCTGAATCATTGTTATTTAGTGCCTGCGTTGAGCATGAACATTATATCTGGATCTTGTTTATTGCGAGACGGTTACTCTTTTAAGTCAGAGAATAATGGTTGTTCTGTTTCTATGAGTAACATCTTTTATGGTCATGCATCCAATGTGAGAGGATTATTCATATTGAATCTTGATAGCGATACACACATACATAACATTGATACCAAAAGAGTTAGAGTTAACAATGATAGCGCCATATTTTTGTGGCACTGCCGCTTAGGTCATATTGGTGTAAAGCGCATGAAGAAACTCCATGCCGATGGACTTTTGGAGTCACTTGGCTTTGATTCACTTGACACGTGCGAACCATGCCTCATCGGCAAGATGACTAGAACTCCGTTCTCCGGAACAATGGAGCGTGCAAGTGACTTGTTGGAAATCATACATACCGATGTGTGTAGTCCGATGAGTGTAGAGGCACGCGGCGGATATCGTTATTTTCTCACCTTCACTGACGATTTGAGTAGATATGGTTATGTCTACTTAATGAAGCACAAGTGTGAAACATTTGAAAAGTTCAGGCAATTTCAGAGTGAAGTTGAAAATCATCGTAACAAGAAGATCAAGTTCCTACGGTCTGATCGTGGGGGTGAATATCTGAGTTTCGAGTTTGGTGCTCACTTAAGACAATGTGGAATTGTTTCACAGTTGACACCGCCTGGAACACCACAGCGTAATGGTGTGTCCGAACGTCGTAATCGTACTTTATTAGAGATGGTGCGATCTATGATGTCTCTTACCGATTTGCCGTTATCATTTTGGGGTTATGCATTAGAAACATCTGCATTCACTTTAAATAGGCCACCATCAAAATCCGTTGAGACGACACCATACGAATTGTGGTATGGCAAAAGGCCAAAGTTGTCATTTCTTAAAGTTTGGGGATGTGATGCTTATGTCAAAAAGCTTCAGCCTGAAAAGCTGGAACCCAAAGCGGAAAAGTGCGTCTTCATATGTTACCCAAAAGAGATAGTTGGGTACACCTTCTATCTCAAATCCGAGGGCAAAGTGTTTGCTGCTAAAAACGGAGCTTTTCTCGAGAAGGAGTTTCTCTCGAGAGAATTGAGTGGGAGGAAGATAGAACTTGACGAGGTTGTCGAACCTCTCATCCCTCTGGATGGTGGCGCAGGGCAAGGGGAAACCTCTGTCGTTGCGACGACGGTTGAGGAGGAAGTTAATGATGATGATCATGAAACTCCGGTTCAAGTTTCTGTTGTACCACGCAGGTCGACGAGACCACGTGCTGCTCCAGAGTGGTACGGTAATCCCGTCTTATCAATCATGTTGTTGGACAACAATGAACCTGCAAGTTATGAAGAAGCAATGGTGGGCCCAGATTCCAACAAATGGCTAGAAGCCATGAAGTCGGAGATAGGATCCATGTATGAGAACAAAGTGTGGACTTTGGAGGTACTGCTTGAGGGCCGCAAGGCTATTCAAAACAAATGGATCTTTAAGAGAAAGACGGACGCTGACGGCAATGTGACCGTTTATAAAGCTCGACTTGTGGCAAAGGGTTTTTCACAAGTTCAAGGAGTTGACTACGATGAGACATTCTCACCCGTAGCGATGCTTAAGTCTGTCAGAATCATGTTAGCAATAGCTGCATTTTTCGATTATGAAATCTAGCAGATGGATGTCAAAACGGCGTTCCTTAACGGTTTCCTTAAGGAAGAATTGTATATGATGCAACCCGAAGGTTTTGTCGATCCTAAGAATGCTAACAAGGTGTGCAAGCTCCAGCGATCCATTTATGGACTGGTGCAAGCATCTCGGAGTTGGAATAAACGTTTTGATGAGGTTATCAAAGCATTTGGATTTATAGAAGTGGTTGGAGAATCTTGTATTTACAAGAAAGTGAGTGGGAGCTCTGTGGCGTTTCTAATATTATATGTGGATGACATATTGTTGATTGGAAACAACGTAGAGTTTTTGGAGAGCATAAAGATTACTTGAATAAAAGTTTCTCTATGAAGGACCTAGGAGAAGCTGCTTACATTCTAGGCATTAAGATCTACAGGGATAGATCAAAACGCCTGATAGGACTTTCACAAAGCACATAGCTTGATAAAGTTTTGAAAAGGTTCAAAATGGAACAGTCCAAGAAGGGGTTCTTGCCAGTTTTACAAGATACGAGATTGAGTAAGACTCAGTGCCCAGCAACTGATGAGGATAGAGAGCATATGCGCTCCGTCCCCTATGCTTCAGCCATAGGTTCTATCATGTATGCGATGTTGTGCACTAGACCGGACGTTAGCCTGGCCATAAGTATGGCAGGTAGGTTCCAGAGTAATCCAGGAGTGGATCACTGGACAGCGGTCAAGAATATCCTGAAGTACCTGAAAAGGACTAAGGAGATGTTTCTCGTGTATGGAGGTGACGAAGAGCTCGCCGTAAAGGGTTACGTCGATGCAAGCTTTGACACAGATCCGGACGACTCTAAGTCGCAAACCGGATACCTATTTATTCTTAATGGGGGTGCGGTAAGCTGGTGCAGTTCCAAGCAAAGCGTCGTAGCAGATTCTACATGTGAAGCGGAGTACATGGCTGCCTCGAAGGCGGCTAAGGAGGGTGTCTGCATGAAGCAGTTCATGACGGATCTTGGAGTGGTGCCAAGCGCACTGAATCCAATAACCTTGTTCTGTGACAACACGGGTGCCATTGCCTTAGCAAAGGAACCACTGTTTCACAAGTAGTCCAGACACATCAAACGACGCTTCAACCTCATCCGCGACTACGTCGAAGGAGAGGACATAAATATATGCAAAGTGCACACGGATCTGAATGTAGCAGACCCGCTGACTAAACCTCTTCCACGGACAAAGCATGATCAACACCAGAACTGTATGGGTGTTAGATTTATTACAATGTAATTCGCATGATGATGTGAGGGCTAGATTATTGACTCTAGTGTAAGTGGGATACTGTTGGAATTATGCCCTAGAGGCCATAATAAATATAGTTATTATTATAATTCCTGTATCAAGATAATCGTTTATTATCCATGCTATAATTGTATTGAATGAAGACTCATTTACATGTGTGGATACATAGACAAAACACGGTCCCTAGCAAGCCTCTAGTTGGCTAGCCAGTTGATCAAAGATAGTCAGTGTCTTCTGATTATGAACAAGGTGTTGTTGCTTGATAACTGGATCACGTCATTAGGAGAATGACGTGATGGACTAGACCCAAACTAATAGACGTAGCATGTTGATCGTGTCATTTTGTTGCTACTGTTTTCTGCGTGTCAAGTATTTGTTCCTATGACCATGAGATCATATAACTCACTAACACCGGAGGAATACTTTGTGTGTATCAAACGTCGCAACGTAACTGGGTGACTATAAAGATGCTCTACAGGTATCTCCGAAGGTGTTCGTTGAGTTAGTATGGATCAAGACTGGGATTTGTCACTCCGTGTGACGGAGAGGTATCTCGGGGCCCACTCGGTAATACAATATCACACACAAGCCTTGCAAGCAATGTGACTTAGTGTAAGTTGCGGGATCTTGTATTACGGAACGAGTAAAGAGACTTGCCGGTAAACGAGATTGAAATAGGTATGCGGATACTGACGATCGAATCTCGGGCAAGTAACATACCGAAGGACAAAGGGAATGACATACGGGATTATATGAATCCTTGGCACTGAGGTTCAAACGATAAGATGTTCGTAGAATATGTAGGATCCAATATGGGCATCCAGGTCCCGCTATTGGATATTGACCGAGGAGTCTCTCGGGTCATGTCTACATTGTTCTCGAACCCGCAGGGTCTGCACACTTAAGGTTCGACGTTGTTTTATGCGTATTTGAGTCATATGGTTGTATACTGAATGTTGTTCGAAGTCCCTAATGAGATCACGGACGTCACGAGGGTTTCCGGAATGGTCCAAAAACGAAGATTGATATATAGGATGACCTCATTTGATTACCGGAAGGTTTTCGGAGTTACCGGGAATGTACCGGGAATGACGAATGGGTTCCGGGAGTTCACCGTGGGGGGGGGGGGGCAACCCACCCCGGGGAAGCCCATAGGTCTTGAGGGTGGCGCACCAGCCCTTAGTGGGCTGGTGGGACAGCCCAAAAGTACCCGATGCGCATTGGAAGAAAAATCAAAGAGAAAAAAAGGGGAGGTGGGAAAGGAAAGAAGGACTCCACCCACCAAACCAAGTAGGACTCGGTTTGGGGGGGAGACCTTCCCCCTTGGCTCGGCCGACCCCCTTGGGGCTCCTTGAGCCCCAAGGCAAGGCTCCCCCTCTCCCACCAATATATACGGAGGTTTTAGGGCTGATTTGAGACGACTTTTCCATGGCAGCCCGACCACATACCTCCACGGTTTTTCCTCTAGATCGCGTTTCTGCGGAGCTCGGGCGGAGCCCTGTTGAGAAAAGATCATCACCAACCTCCGGAGCGCCGTCATGCTACCGGAGAACTCTTCTACCTCTCCGTCTCTCTTGCTGGATCAAGAAGGCCGAGATCATCGTCAAGCTGTACGTGTGCTGAACGCGGAGGTGCCATCCGTTCGGCACTAGATCGGAGCGGATCGTGGGACGGATCGCGGGACGGTTCACTGGGCGGATCGAGGGACGTGAGGATGTTCCACTACATCAACCGCGTTTCTTAACGCTTCTGCTGTACGGTCTACAAGGGTATGTAGATCACTCATCCCCTCTCGTAGATGGACATCACCATGATAGGTCTTCGTGCGCGTAGGAAATTTTTTGTTTCCCATGCGACATTCCGCAACATGGGATGGAATCAACCCCTAGGTGGGCTGGTGCACGTCCCACCCAGCCCAAGGCGCAGCAAGAGAAGGGTGAGGGCAAACCCTAGCACTAGGGGGCCCAAGGCCCACCAAGGGGTGCGCCTCCACCCCTCGCTGCCCTGGCCGCCACCCCTAGGGTGGGAACCCTAGAGGTGGCGCACCGCCTCCCTCTCCCCCTATATATAGTTGAGGTTTGAGGCCCTTTTGAGACACGGAAACCTCTCTCCCTCGGCGCAGCCCTACCTCTCTCCTTCCTCGTTCTCTGCGGTGCTTGGCGAAGCCCTGCCGGAGTTCCACGTAGCTCCACTACCACCACGCCGTAGTGCTGCCGGAGCTCTTCCTCAACCTCTCCTTCCTCCTTGCTGGTTCAAGATGTTGGAGACGTCACCGGGATGCACGTCTGTTGAACGCAGAGGTGCCGTGATTCGGCACATAGATCGGAAGTGATACTTCTCCAACGTATCTATAATTTGTGATGGTTTCATGCTATTATCTTGTCAAACTTTGGATGTTTTATATGCCTTTTATATCTTTTCTGGGACTAACTTATTAACTCAGTGCCAAGTGTCACTTCTTGTATTTTTCCGTGTTTTTGACCCTTTTCAGAGGAGGATTTGAAACGGAGTCCAAACGGAACAAAACTTCCGAAAAGATTTTTTCCGTAACAGAAGATCGGGAGACTTGAGAGCCAAGGCAGGGGCTCCCCAGGGACCCCACAAGCCCCTAGCCGTGGCCAGGGGGAGGCCGCGCCTCCCTGGCTTGTGGGCCCCCTGGACCTCTTCTGCCCGTGGTCTCTGGCCTATATATTCCCTAAAATACCAGAAAAAAATCAAGGGAGCCACGAAAACACTTTTCCGCCGCCGCAAGCTTCCGTTTCCACGAGATCTCATCTGGAGACCTTTCCGGTGCCCTGCCGGAGGGGGTTTCGGAGACAGAGGGCCTCTTCATCAACACCTTTGCCTCTCCGATGATGCGTGAGTAGTTTACTTCGGACCTACGGGTCCATAGCTAGTAGCTAGATGGCTTCTTCTCTCTCTTGGATCTTCAATACAAAGTTATCCATGATCTTCATGGAGATCTACCCGATGTAATCTTCCTTTGCGGAGTGTTTGTCGAGAACCGATGAATTGTGGATTTATGATCAGATTATCTATGAATATTTTTTGAGTCTTCTCTGATTTCTTATATGCATGATTTCATATCCTTGTAATTCTCTTCGAGTTCTGGGTTTTCTTTGGCCAACCAGATATATGATTCTTGCAATGGGAGAAGTGCTTGGTTTTGGGTTCATACCGTGCGATGACCTCACCCAGTGACAGAAGGGGTAGCGAGGCACGTATCGTGTTGTTGCCATCAAGGGTAAAAAGATGGGGTTTTCACCATTGGTTTGAGTTTATCCCTCTATCATGTCATCTTGCTTAAGGCGTTATTCTGTTCGTCATGAACTCAATAAACTAGATGCATGTTGGATAGCGGTCGATGTGTGGAGTAATAGTAGTAGATGCAGAAAGTATCGGTCAACTTGTCTCCGACCTGATGCCTATATGTATGATCATTGCCTTAGATATCGTCATGACTTTGCGCGGTTCTATCAATTGCTCGAGAGTAATTTGTTCACCCACCGTGTTATTTTCTATTTTGAGAGAAGCCGCTAGTGAACACTATGGCTCCCAGGTCTACTTCACATCATATTTTCAGCCTTACACTTTTACTTTGTTTTGCTTTCCGCTTTCAGTTCTCACTTTGCAAACAATCTAGAAGGAATTGACAACCCCTTTATAGCGTTGGTTGCAAGCTCTTTTGTGTTTTGCGCAGGTACTCTGGACTTCACGCGATCCTCCAACTGGATTGATACCTTGGTTCTCAAACTGAGGGAAATACTTACTGCACATGTGCTACATCACCCTTTCCTCTTCAAGGGAAAACCCAACGTAAGCTCAGGAGGTAGCAAGAAGATTTATGGCGTCGTTGCCGGGGTGGATCAAGTAAGGACTTCATCCAAGTAAGTGTCGCAAACTAATCTCTTGCATTTACTTTGTTTGCTAGTTGCCTCTCGTTTTCCTCTCCCCCACTTCACCAATTTGCCGTTTTCATTTGCCTTTTTTGTTCTCCCTTCTTCGGCAAAGTTTCCATTTGCTTGTGTTCTTATTTGCTTGTTGAAGTCACCATGACTGAAAACACCAAACTTTGTGACTTCTCGAATAATAATAATAATAATAATTTTATTAGTACTACGATTGCTCCCGCCACTAGTGCGGAATAATATGAAATCAATGCTGCTTTGCCGAATCTTGTTATGAAAGAGCAATTCTCCGGCCTTCCTAGTGAAGATGCCGCATCCCATCTTAATACCTTCATTGAGCTTTGCGATATGCAAAAGAAGAAAGATGTGGATAATGATGTGATTAAATTTAAGCTTTTTCCGCCGGCTAAGATTATCTCTCTCCGTAATGATATTATGAATTTTAAGCAACTTGATCATGAACATGTTGCACAATCTTGGGAGAGAATTAAATTAATGATTAGAAATTGTCCCGCTCATGGCTTGAGTCTTTGCATGATTATACAAATCTTTTACGCTGGTTTGAATTTTGCTTCTAGAAATATCTTGGACTCCGCCTCAGGTGGAACGTTCATGGAAATCACGTTAGGAGAAGCCACAAAATTCCTAGACAATATCATGACAAACTACTCTCAGTGGCACACTGAAAGATCACCTACTAGTAAAAAGGTACACGCTATAGAAGAAATTAACTCGTTGAGTGCTAAGATGGATGAGTTAATGAATCTGGTTGCTAGTAGAACTGCTCCTTTATATACTAATTACATGCCCTTGTCTTCCTTGATTGAGAGTAGTAACACTATTTTGGACGTTAATTTTGTTGGTAGGAATAATTTTGGCAACAACAATACTTTTAGAGGAAACTATGTTCCTAGGATTTTTCCTAGTAACCCCTCTAATAATTTTCGCAACTCCTACACAATACTCATGGAAATCACAATAGATTACCCTCTGATTTAGATAGTAATATCAAAGAGTTTATTAACACGAAAAAGATTTTCAATGCGTCCATAGAGGAAAAACTACTCAAAATTGACGATTTGGCTAGGAGCATTGATAGAATGTCTAGTGATATTGATGCCTTGAAAGTTAGATGTGCTCCTCCTAAGCTCAATATGGATGAAACTTTAAAAGCTATGCTTGTTTCCATGAGTGAGAGCAAAGAAAGAGCCGCCCAAATACGTGCTAGGCATGAATGGCTTAAAAGGGTGTGTTCTCGTGATGAGAATCACAAAGATCTTAAAGTGCTTGGTGTGACTCCCATTGAATCTTTTTTTTTGTGTCAAACCTAATTATGATGGGGCTGGATATTAATCCACTTTGGTTGAAAAACGCCCCAATGATTTGGAGTCCATCTATCTTGATGCTAAAAGTTTTGAAAGTGGAGTAGAAGAAATTAAAATCTTGGGTAGCAATGAAATTACTACTTTGGATTTCGAGGGATTCAATTATGATAGTTGCTCCTTGATTGAATGCATTTCCTTGATGCAATCCATTGTAAACTCTCCACACGCTTATAGCCAAAACAAAGCCTTTAACGATCATATCGTTGATGCTATGATGAAATCTCTGTAAGAAAAACTTGAATTGGAAATCTCTATACCTAGAAATCTTTATGATGAGTGGGAACCTACTATCAAAATCAAAATCAAAAACTATGAATGTAATGCTTTGTGTGATTTGGGTGCTAGTGTTTCCGCGATTCCAAAGTCTTTATGTGATGTTCTTGGTTTTAATGAGATTGAGGAGTGTTCTCTTAATTTGCATCTTGCCGATTCTAATGTCAAGAAACCCATGGGAAGGATCAATGATGTTCTTATTATTGCAAATAGGAACTATGTACCCGTGGATTTCATTGTACTAGACATAGATTGCAATCCTACATGCCCCGTCATTCTTGGTAGACCTTTCCTAAGGACTATCGGTGCTATCATCGATATGAAGGAAGGGAATATTAGATTTCAATTTCCTTTAAAGAAGGGCATGGAGCATTTTCCTAGAAAGAAAATAAGATTGCCTTATGAATCCATGATGAGGGCTACTTATGGTTTGAGCACCAAACACGACGATACGTGATTCTATCGCCTTATGCCTAGCGCTTGTTGGGAGGCAACCAAATAAATTTATCCTTTTTCTTTCTGTTTTGTTGCGTCCACACGATCATAATTCTGTTATGATTCTGTTTTTTGTGTTTGTGCCAAGCAAATCCTTTATGATGGCCTGGGTGATAGTTGTTTGATCATGCTGGAAAAAGACAGAAACTTTCTGCTCACAAAATTATTTTTCATTTCTATCCAGAACGAGATTTTGAGTTGATTTTTTTTGCTTCTGATTGATATACAAATTGCCCCTGTTGTCGTAAGTTTTCAGAATTTTGGAAGTAACATAAGTATACGAAGTATACAGATTGCTACAGACTGGTCTGTTTTTGACAGATTCTATTTTTGTTGAGTTTGTTGCTTGTTTTGATGAAACTATGGATAGTATCGGGGGGTATTAGCCATGGAGAAGTGAAAATACAGTAATCCAACACCAATATAAATAGAATTCAAGTTTGCTACAGTACCTAAGGAAATGGTAGTTTTCTTTCTTATGCTAATGATATCACGAGTTTCTGTTCAAGTTTTGTGTTGTGAAGTTCTCAAGTTTTGGGTGATGTTCTCATGGAAAAAAATATAAAGAGTGGAAAGAGCTCAAGCTTGGGGATGCCCCGGGAAGGCATCCCCTCTTTTGTCTTCAATCCATCGGTAACGTTACTTGGAGCTATATTTTTATTCACCACATGATATGTGTTTTGCTTGGAGCGTCTTGTATCGTAGGAGTCTTTTCTTTTGTTGTGTCACAATCATCCTTGTTGCACACCTTTTGAGAGATACATGCACTCATCGTGAATTTGCTAGAATACTCGTTGAGCTTCACTTATACCTTTTGAGTTAGGCAATTTAGCTCACATGTGCTTCACTTATATCCTTTGAGCTAGTTGATTTTGCTATATGTGCTTCACTTAGATCTTTTAGAGCACGGCGGTGCATGACTTGGTAGTTGGTTTGTGCTATGAAAGTAGTCCCAAAAGTGATAGGTGTCCAAAGAGGATACAAAAACTTCCATCTTCATGTGCATTGACTAGAAAGAGAAGTTTGATTCCTCACAATTAGTTTTGAGACGGGGATTCAGTAATATTAAAAGTTATGTTAGTAGGGTGTTGTGAATTTAGAAATACTTGTGTTGAATTTAGTGATTCCCGTAACATGCACGTATGGTGAACCGCTATGTTAGGAAGTCGGAGCATAATTGATCTATTGATTGTCATCCTTTGGGTTGCGGTCGGGATCGCACGATGGTTAATACCTACCAACCCTTCCCCAAGGAGCATGCGTTTAGCACTTTGTTTCGATTACTAATAAAAACTTTTGCAACAAGTATATGAGTTCTTCTTGACGAATGTTGAGTCCATGGATTATACGCACTTTCACCCTTCCACCATTGCTAGCATCTCTAGTACCGCGCAATTTTCGTCGGTGCACAAACCACGATATGCCTTCCTCAAAACAGCCACCATACCTACATACTACGGCATTTTCATAGCCATTCCGAGATATATTGCCATGCAACCTTCACCGTTACGTCTCATGACTTGTGCCATCATTGTCATATTGCTTTGCATGATCGTAAGATAGCTAGCATGATGTTTTCATGGCTTGTCCGATTTTTTATGTCATTGCTATGGAGTCATCATTGTTATAAGCTTTGAGCTTTGAGTAAATAAAAGTGTGATGATCATCATTATTAGACCATTGTCCCATGTGAGGAAATAAAAACAAGAGGCCAAAGAGCCCCAAAAAAAGAGGCCAAAGAGCCCAAAATAAAAAAAAATTGAGAGAAAAAGAGAGATGGGACAATGCTACTATCTCCTTTCCACACTTGTGCTTCGTAATAAGCACCATGTTCTTCATGATTGAGAGCCTCTCGTTTTGTCACCACCATATACTAGTGGGAATCTTCATTATATAACTTGGCATGTATATTCCAATGATGGGCTTCCTCAAAATTTCCCTAGGTCTTCGTGAGCAAGCAAGTTGGATGCACACCCACTAGTTCTCCTTTAGAGCTTTCACATAATTATAGCTCTAGTGCATCTTTTGTTTGGCAATTCCAACTCATTCACATTGATATCTATTAATGGGCATCTCCATAGCCTTTTTAATACGCCGAGTCAATGTGACCATCTCCTCCTTTTTTGCCTCGCAACCACCACCCCACTCTACTTCATTTATAGTGCTATATCCATGGCTCACGCTCATGTATTGCGTGAGAGTTGAATTTATTTTGAGAAAGTAAGAGTGCAAAAACAATTACTTGGCCAATTCCGGGGTTGTGCATAATTTAAATTAGTTGTGTGGGGATGATGGAGCATAGCCAGACTATATGATTTTTTAGGGATAACTTTCTTTGGCCTTGTTATTTCGAAATTTTGTGATTACCTTGCTAGTTTGCTTGAAGTATTATTGTTTTCACGTCAATAGCAAACTATTGTTTTGAATCTTACGGATCTGAACATTCATACCACTTGAAAGAACTTACAAAGGACAATCATGCCATGTAGCATTCAACATCAAAAATTCAGTTTTTATCACTTCCCTACTCGAGGACGAGCAAGAGTTAAGCTTGGGGATGCTTGATACGTCTCCAACTTATCTATAGTTTTGATGGTTTTATGCTATTATCTTGTCAAACTTTGGATGTTTTATATGCCTTTTATATCTTTTTTGGGACTAACTTATTAACTCAGTGCCAAGTGTCAGTTCCTGTTTTTTCCGTGTTTTTGACCTTTTTCAGAGGAGGATTTGAAACAGAGTCCAAACAGAATAGAACTTCCGAAAATATTTTTTCCGTAACAGAAAAAGATCAGGAGACTTGAGAGCCAAGGCAGGGGGTCCCCAGGGACCGCACAAGCCCCCTAGACGCGGCCAAGGGGGAGGCTGCGCCTCCCTGACTTGTGGGCCCCCTGGACCTCCTCTGCCCTAGGTCTCTAGCCTATATATTCCATAAAATCACAGAAAAAATCAAGGGAGCCACGAATACACTTTTCCGCCGCCGCAAGCTTCCGTTTCCGCGAGATCTCATTTGGAGACCTTTCCCATGCCTTGCCGGAGGGTGTTTCGGAGACGGAGGGCCTCTTCATCAACACCATTGCCTCTCCGATGATGCGTGAGTAGTTCACTTCATACCTATGGGTCCATAGCTAGTAGCTAGATGGAGATCTATCTGATGTAATCTTCCTTTGCGATGTGTTTGTCCAGATCCGATGTTTATGATCAGATTATCTATGAATATTATTTGAGTCTTCTCTGATTTCTTATATGCATGATTTCATATCCTTGTAATTCTCTTCGAGTTGTGGGTTTTGTTTGGCCAACTAGATCTATGATCCTTGCAATGGGAGAAGTGCTTGGTTTTCGGTTCATACCGTGCGGTGACCTCACCCAGTGACAGAAGGGGTAGCGAGGCACGTATCATGTTGTTGCCATCAAGGGTAAAAAGATGGGGGGTTTCATCATTGGTTTGAGTTTATCCCTCTACATCATGTCATCTTGCTTAAGGTGTTACTATGTCCGTCATGAACTCAATACACTAGATGCATTCTTGATAGCGGTCGATGCGTGGAGTAATAGTAGTAGATGCAGAAAGTATCGGTCTACTCGTCTCGGACGTGATGCCTATATGTATGATCATTGCCTTAGATATCGTCATGACTTTGCGCGGTTCTATCAATTGCTCGACAGTAATTTGTTCACCCACCGGGTTATTTGCTATTTTGAGAGAAGCCTCTAGTGAACACTATAGCCCCCGGGTCTACTTCACATCATATGTTCAGCCTTACACTTGTACTTTGTTTTGCTTTCCGCTTTCAGTTCTCACTTTGCAAACAATTTAGAAGGGATTGACAACCCCTTTATAGCGTTGGGTGCAAGCTCTTTTGTGTTTTGCACAGGTACTCTGGACTTGACGCGATCCTCCTACTGGATTGATACCTTGGTTCTCAAACTAAGGGAAATACTTACTGCACCTGTGCTACATCACCCTTTTCTCTTCAAGGGAAAACCAAACGTAAGCTCAGGAGGTAGCAGGAACCGACCGCGATCTGAATCGCTGCGAGTACGACTCCATCAACCGCGTTCATTGTAACGCTTCCGCTGAGTGATCTTCAAAGGTATGAAGATGTTGTACTCTCTTGCTCACTGTTGGTCTCTCCATAGATAGATCCTTGTATGGCGTAGGAATTTTTTTTAATTTATTATGTTCCCCAACAAAGGACTACACTACCGAGTGAGAGGAGGACGGCGAGGAGTAGTTTTTTGCGACCGGTTTTCTATCTTTTTTTTGGAGTGCGTCTTTTCTATCGTTTGTGTGAACTTGTTTGTCATGAACTTGCTTGTGATTTAATCTAGTTTGTGCGAACTTTACCTATTTTGGATGTTTAAGATCATCAAGTATGTGTTGTTTGTGCAGCACACTCGATTTTACGGCGCCTTCTAAAGCGACACAAACCATTTGTTATGTGTACAGATGCTATGTTAAAGTTCTTAATTAATGGGAATTTTTTCCTCAAAAATCATCAAAAACTTGTCTTCATCGACTAGAGAATCGCTACTAAAGAAGGCACTCTTTTAATCAGAAATACCATTAGCATGAGTACACAAAACAAATGGTTCAAGCCCACGAGGGATTGAAAAATGGTTCAAGCTCATGAGTACTTTATTTGCATCTATCAATCTATATTTTTAACATTTTATTGTACCCACGAGGGATTGACAACCCCTACACATGTTGGGTTGTGATGATTTGTTATTTGTGTGTAGGTACTGCTTACATAGTCTTGTGGATCTTTCTACTGGATTGATATCTTGGTTTCAATTCTAAAAGAAATATTTGTCGTCGTTGTGCTACATCATCTATGCTTGGAGGGAAACCGATGCAATCAGCGGGGAGTCAAGATTTCTGGCACCGTTACGGGGGAAGATCAAGTCAAGATCTATCAGGTTTCCACACATAAACTCTCATCTCCTTGCAATTACATTATTTTTTATTTGCCTCTCGTTTTCCTCTCCTCACTTCACAAAAATTGCGTTTTTATTTGCCTTCTTTCCATTTGCCGTTTTCTTTCCAGATCTCGTGTTTGCTTGCGTTCTTGTTTGCGTAGTCATGATGAATTAAAAAAACACTAAGTTTTGTGATTTTCCTAATACCAATAATAATGATTTCATTAGCACTCCAATTGCTCCTCCTACCAATAGTACGTGTGGAATCTTATGTTATTAATGCCGCTTTGTTGAATCTTGTTACGAAAGAGCAATTTTCCGGTAATCCTAATGAGGATGCCGCATCCCATCTAAACGCTTTCGTAGAATTGTGTGATATGCAAAAAAGGAAAGATGTGGACAATTATATTATTAAGTTGAAATTATTTCCGTTCTCTTTGCGTGATCGTGCTAAAATTTGGCTTTCTTCTTTGCAACGTAACAGTATCGAACAAGTGCAAAGGTGCTTCTCTCATGAAGTATTTCCCTCCCATGAAAATTATTTCTCTTAGAAATCACATTATGAATTTTAAAAGACTTGAGCATGAGCATGTTGCCCAATCTTGGGGAAAGATGAAACTGATGATAAGAAAATGCCCAACTCATGCTTTGAATTTGTGGATGATCATACAATTTTTTTATGCGGGGTTGAATTTTGTTTCTACAAATCTTTTAGATTCCGTCACGGGGGGTACTTTTATGAAAATTACTTTGGGTGATGCTACTAAATTGGTTGATAATATTATGGCCAATTATTCTCAATGGCATACTGAAAGAGCTCCTACTAGTAAAAAAGTTAATTATATTGAAGAAATTGATATTTTGAGTAGTCGGCAAAGTGCTCAAGACGGCAGCCGACAGGCATTGCCTCCGTTAGGGGTTAACGGAGGCTTTGCCGTCTGCCTCCCCCTCCATCTTTGCCGTCTGCCTCCCCGTCCATCTTTGACGTCTGCCTTCTCCTCCCCTCCCCTCCCCCTCCATCTTTGTCGTCTTCCTCCCCGTCCATCTTTGCCGTCTGCCTGCTCCTCCCCTCCCCCTCTCTCCACTCTTTGCCATCTGCCTCCTCCTCCCCCCTCCTCTGTTCCCTCTTCTTTGATGTCTGCCCACCCTGGAGGCTGACGGCGAAGAGACTACATAGACACCCCAGGATGCACAGCTGGGTGCCATGTGGCACCTTTGCCGTCTGCCAGCTGATGGCACAGGTCTTTGCCATCAGCTGGCAGACGGCAAAGAGCCCATATAGTTCTTGTTTTCTTTGTTTTATATTATTTCACATCACATATATATATATATATATGTATATATATATTTGACAGCATATTTATATAATTCACCACACATATATGATATATAGTTCACCACACATATACTTGCCAACACATATATATAATTCACCACACATATCTATAATTCACCACACATATATGATTCACCAATGTGCATCCCCATATATCCAAAGAACAAACATACCAAGTATTGCACTGTTTATCCATATATACATATACATATAGTTCGACATTGTTCATCAACTCAAATGAAAACTATATGATATACATATAAAGTTCATCCATCGACATTGTTCAACTCCATGAATGCCAGCTTCCATGCATGTAGTATATCCAATCTGCAAAAATGTGAATAAGAAAGTTAGAAGAAGAACAAAATATGATGTTTTTCAGCTAATTATGTCATTTTTAGCAGAAAACAAGCTAAGTATATATGTGTGGTGAACTATATATCATTTGTTGGAGCTAAATTAGCTAATTATGTCTCTTTTGAGCTAACGGGCTAATTATGTCATTTTAGAGGAAAACAAGCTAAGTATATAATATTAATGAGCTAACCAAGGTTCTTATGCCATTTTGAGCTTATTATGGCATTTTGGAGCTAAATGGGCTAATTATGTCATTGTTGGGTTAATTGAAGCAAGGATAATATGAAAGAGGAGAAGAAAGAGGAGGAGGAGGAGAAGAAGGAGAAATCAAGAAGAAGGAGGAGAAGGAGGAGGAGGAGAAGGACTAGAAGGTCCTTGGCCTTCTCCTCCTCGTCCTCCTCCTCCTTCTCCTTCTTCTCTTCTTCTTCTTCTCTTCTTCTTATTCTTCTTTCTTTATTAAAGCTCTATATTTCCATAGATGAAAGTAAGAAAAGAATCGCTATGCTTAGAGCTAAAAGAAAATTTTTAGAAAGAGCGTCTCTCGATTGCTTTCACAAAAAAAATGATGAAGAAATTAAAATGATTGGTGTTTATTCTATTGATTCCTCGTTTACTAATGTTTAAATTAATGATGAGGGAACTGAATAAAAGGCATCTTTAGTTAGAAGGCGTTTGTTCAGGAACGTTGCATGGGAAACAAAAAAATTCCTATAAGATCTATCCATGGTGACGACCATCTACGAGAGGGGAGAATTCACATACCATTGTAGATCGCTAAGCGGAAAGCGTTAAGAAACGCGTATGATGTAGTCGAACGTCTTTGCGATCCAAATCGCAAGCCGTACCACGATCCAATCATGATTTAGCACCGAATGGACGACACCTCCACGTTCAGCACACGTACAACTCGATGACGATCTCGGCCTTCTTAATCCACCAAGAGACATGAAGAGGTAGCTGAATTCTCCGGCAGCACGACGAAGTAATTGTGATGATGGTGGAGCTACTTCGGCAGGGCTTCGGTGTGCCGTACCGAAATAACTACGGGGTGTCACGAGGTGGTGGAGGGAGAGAGAGTTGCGCCTTAGCTTGTGGTGCAAAAGGCCTCTCTACCCTCCACTATATATAGCAGGGGAGGAGGGGTTGCACCCTAGGGACTTGCCCTAGGGTTCTGCCGGCGGAAGGAGGAGGGAGGAGTCCTCCTCCAATTCGGTTTGGAGGACAACTCCTCTCCCTATTCGGTTTGGCCCCACCTCTGTATCATTCTCCACTTCGGCCGAATAGGCCCTCTTGGGCTGGCAAACCAGCCCAGCAGGGGGTAGTGCGCAACCCTTGGGCCTGTTTGGTCTCCTCCTGAGTGGGAGGGCCCTCCCGGTGGAACTCCGAAACCCATTCAGGACTCCCGGTACTTTACCGGTAATGCATGAAATCCTCTCGAAAGCCAAATTGATACATCCCATATATCTATCTTCGTCTCCGGAACATTCCGAAACTCCTCGTGACGTTCGAGATCTCATTCGGGACTTGGAACAACACTGGGTTACCAACATCAATAATTCAACTATACCAAAACGTCACCAAACCTTAAGTGTGTAGTCCCTGCGGGTTCGAGAATTATGTAGACATGACAGAGACACTCTCCGGCTAATATCCAATAGCGGGACATGGATTTTCATATTGAATCCTACATATTCTATGAAGATCTTAATCGGTTGAACCTCTATGTCAAGGATTTAGTTAATCCTGTATAACATTTTCTTTGTCCTTTGGTATGTTACTTGCCCGACATTCGATCGTCGGTATCACTATACCTATTTGAATATCATTACCGACAAGTCTCTTTGCTCATCCGATAATAAAAAATCCCGTGGCTAACTCTTTAATCACAATGCTTGCAAGGCTTGTTGTGATGTTGTATTTATCGAGTGGGCCCCGAGCGGTGTGGCGCCAACGCTTCCCGGAGGACGTCATCAACGAGCGTGAATTCTACGTGGATAGGAGGGCGGAGCGAGCCGCTTATTACAAGGACAATTGTACGTGGAAGGAGGTCGCACTCTTCAACATGGAGCTTAAAGAAGCGTCGACCTAGAACGATGATGATGAACGGTGGAATGACGCATTCATTACGACGTCAGAGTCGAAGGACACCACCGAGTCAGAGGAGGACGACGAGGAGTAGTTTTTAGCCGCCGATTTTCTATCTTTTTTTGCAGTGCGGCTTTTCTATCGTTTGTGTGAACTTGTTTGTCATGAACTTGCTTGCGGTTTAATTTTGTTTGTGCAAACTTTGCCTATTTTAAAAGTTTAAGATCATCTTGTATGTGTTGTTTGAGCGACGCGTTTTATTTTACAGCATCTTCTAAAGCGACACGCTCGCACGTTAAAAATTTATAGCGCTTGATGAAGCACCTGTCTACTTCCATGAAAAAACGGCTGTTACGTGTGTTGTACTATATTTATTTTTACGCGCCGCGACTTCACACGTCTGTTAAAGATGCTCTAACTAAATTGGAATTAATCTATTACTGGGGATTGCCTGACGGACCAAATACGCAGGCAAATTCGTTGATTCCCGATGGTATTAACAGCCGTATGCACTATTGCCTTTTGAGCTTATCGCTTGCATTGTCTGAAATTCATCGGCTGAAAGTTAATAACTAAAATAAAAATCCAGGAGTTCCGGCCTAGTAAAAGAGTACGCGGCTGTCAATGCCAAAGCAGCTGCCAAAGCTTCTAGCAGTCAGCTGGCTCCGCCTACCAATTGTGAAGACCGTGTAACGATCAAAGGTGTGGCGATGTTTCACGGTCGTTGAAGGGCATATCAGGGGATCACAGGAAACTGCACGACCAAATGTTCTCGACTAAGATAAGTCTTCTCGCCTCGTAGGATTCAGGATATCTGCTATACGCGGTTCGTGTGCATCAAGTAAAGTTCTACATCGACACACTGCCAACCGAGGTGTTCTTCTTGCGGGTTGACGATATCTTTATCATAATTCTTACGAGGCGGCTCGATTTTACAATCGTCCGCTTTATTGTGGTACATATGAGCTTGGTCGTGAGGAGAGAACAAAATCCTGCAAATCTATATGGTGAATTCATACTACATGCACGAGTCCTTGATTTTCGACGACTATGAGCGTAAAACTCCTAGGACCTACATCGAAAACTTCATCAAATTTAAGTCGTTGTCGGACAACCCTTTTGTACATTTCAATCATTGCTTCTCGTTCATATGAACCGTAATTTGAGGTGCTTTCTTTTTGCCGTAGCAACGTGCGCGCCATCCTTATCATTTTTTTCCCGCGAGTCTCCCACACGGTGTATTTTGACACGTACTGAAACTACGAGAAGAAGGACTACACACATAATGGATATTCTCGATGATGCTCTCCACGGGTTCAGCCTGAGGGATGGCCACCTCAAGATTAGGAAACAATGGAAGAGCAGGTCGGGTTTCTCGGATAAAACTACCGCCTCTTGCATGCATCAACCAACATCAAGCAGGAACGATGGATGCTACCTCATCCATCTCATTATGGAGTTTAGAAGGGATCACCAACAGCTTGGCATGAAAATCAGAAACGATGATCCTATCCGAAAATGGGCAGAATCCTTAGAAGAAGAACCGGATTATAAACTCGGAGATGACTTCTTTCGCATCCAGAGGAACGTAGCAACGATCATCATGAAAGAAGTTGTCGAAGAGAAGGGGTTGTTCCAGCACGGACCTATATCGCAAGCTGACGTCCGAACCCGCATAGGCATACAACGTCAGGACCTGAGGCCGTTCAATAAGCTTAGGTGCATCCTCGATGATCTAGATGGAGAGAACCTCCAGTAACGATTGACGATGCCGATGATGATGCATGATGTATCGTTTGAACTCATACTTTATGTAGCGATGAAACTAGTCAACAGTCCCTGCCAAACCTGGGTAGCACTATATAGTTTGTTAGTTTGGGTACACGATGATCTATGTACATCTAGTTAATTAGTTTGGACACGATGAACCTGCGTTCATTAATTATGTTTACTATATGTTGCATTTATTTCGTAACACCCTTTCTTTTTGTGTTGCTCAATTATATTATGTTGCATATTTTTGTTGATTTCCTTGATGAAGATGCATCTCTAACAGGTACATAGATCCTTCATGCCGAAGAAGTGTTATGTCTGTACATAGGGAATGTTTCGGGAGTGTACGGCGAGTGGCCCGAGTGTTAGACTCAAGTGAATGGGTTCTCAAATGGCAGCTATAAAGGGTTTAATAGCAGACAAGAAGTAGAATATAGTTATTTCAGGTGGACGCTAGCGCGAGAGAGGACCAGAACCGCCGCCTCATGTACAACATAGTTCCACTCTCACTCATAATGATAACTCTTCTCTTTTATATTACTGTTTAGATGGATGACAATGTAGCTGCAAGTATTTGAGACATTTTCTGAGATTATGATGATGACATGATTTTCTGAGATTATTTGTATGTGTATGATATGATTAGATTTGTATGTGTATGATTAAATTTTATGAGACTATTGTATAAAACCTGTTCAAATACAACAAGGAAATGGGCTGCCAAAAAAATTAAAATTAATAACAGTAGCGCGGGTCATGCTTTAGCAGCAACGAGCTCTTATAAGTAGCGCTCCTCAAGTGGGCCCGAAACAGCTATTATCAGTAGCGCGGTTCCATGACCCACACTACTGCTATCTACATATTACTAGCGCGGGGCAACCTGCGCTACTGGTAAAAGTTAGCTGTAGCGAGCTAGCAGTAGCGCGGCACCCCGCGCGTGCCGCGCTACTGGTATGTCTTTTGGCCGCTCTACTACTATAGTGTCTCCTAGTAGTGATCTGGCCTCAGCAAAACTAAATAATTCTCTTATACAGAAGTTTACTTAAGACCTGAGAGGTGTTCGAAGGGCGATGAAATTAATTTCAGATTCCTCACTTTCTCTAGGTCATGATCCAAAGAGAATTGTATCGTCGGTATATAAAGGGATAGAAATTCCACTCTTAACAAGATGATTAACTACCCCATCAATTTAACCATCAAGCTTTGACGCTCAACATATCGGCCACTATGTTAAATAGCATGGCTGTTAATGAGTCACCTTGCCTCAATCGTTTCTTCGTTTGGACGTAGCTGTTAACGTCATCATTGACTTTAAAGGCCACACTACCTTCTGAAACTAAACTATGGATCAGAGCGAGTCACTTTATAGATAAGCCTTCCATTTCGAGAGTCTGTTGAAGAAAAAAGCACCTCACTTTATCATAAGCTTTCCTAAAATAAATTTGGAGGAGTACCCCATTCAAATTTTTCTATGTAGTTTTTCTATGTAGTTCGTGCACTATTTCGTGTACGATTATCATCCCATCTAGGATATTTCTACCTTGCATGAAAGTAGTCTGGGAAGGGTGCACCACATGGTCAGCCACCAAATTAAGCCTATTCATGGCAACTTTTATAAATATTTTGAAACAAACATTAAGGAAGCATACATGTCTATTTTGTAGTATCCTAACAACCCCATTAACCTTAGGTAATAAAATTATCTCACCAAAGTTTAGGTAAAATAATTCTTGTTGTCCAACATGGAGGTGGCCATACAACTCTAGAAGGTCCGGTTTAATTAGCTCCCAGAAGTTGTGATAGAACTCAATTGGAAGACCATCCGGACCATGGACCTTGTTGTGTTCCAGTAGGGAAACCACCTTCTTCACATCCTCCTCCGAGTAAGGAGTTGTTATAAGGTTTATGTTTCTCATGACCTTCAATCATACCCTCATATTGTATAAGAGAATGAATCAGTTTCTTTTGGTGTCTGCCATTGGCTACACCATGGAAGTATTTAGTATTCGAATCGCCTTTGAATATAAATGCTGGTGAGATGTGACCTAATGTTCTCTAAGAATTTGAGCTATATGTGAATTTGACTGACTCTTAATCTTAATTTCATGTTCAAATAGCGATCAAACTTCAGCCAAAGCTTCTAACTTGTCAATAATAGACGTGAGGCGAAACATCCCTTTTTTTAGGATAGACGTAGTATGCCTAGCCCAACCTCCAAGGAATTTATCTATTGCACGAATTTTAAAATTCACTTTGTGTATTGGAGTAAGCTTGGCAAATGTTTCCCCCAAACCTCCTGCTTAACCATATCATGAAAGCCATCGCGGAGTAGCCATGTTCGAATTTGAACTTGCACCTACTCTACAATCGGGTCAAATCAATGGTTAGAAGGATGGGGCCATGGTGTGATAGATCGTCGACATGAGGTAATACACAAACGGAAACTAAAGGCAATTTTGAATCCCATTCGGTATCCATTAACACACGATATAATTTCTCATATGCCGGTTCCTGAAGAGTGTTCGCCCAAGTGAATGGTCTTCCAATCATGGAGAATTCTCGCATATCAAGATTGTCAATAACAACGTTGAATAGCAAAGGCCGACGATTAACTACCTTGACTTTTATCGTTTGGAAATATTAGCAAATTAAAATCACCACCTATTAGAATAGGAGAATGGTTATATTTCTCCAGATTAACCAACTCACGAAGAAAGTCCGCTTGAACTCATAATAGGGTGTAACATACACCTCGACGAGAATCCATGTGAAGTTGTCGGCTTTGTTTCAGATATGGAGTTTAATATGATAATTCTGAGCTAGCCTACACATCCATAGTCGATGCATTCACGCGAAATAATATGCCTCCATAACGGCCCGGTGCGGACACGAAATCCATGTGAAATCTATTCCGCCAGAAAGACGATTGTGAAGACTTGTCGAGAAATCACTTCTACCAGAATTAGAAATATCCAAAGTTTGGTCACCAAAAAACATCAAATGATCTTCATACAAAACAAAATAAAAATGATGCTTTCCACCCATGATACTGTTCACATGTTTTCAGATCCTCGGATGTCATTTTTCCACCAAAATTTATAAGTGTTTAAGACATTTGACCATAATCACATCCACAGTGTTTCAGATATTGATGAAATGTTTTGCTTTGTTTTTTATCATGGGTGCACCAGGGGTGCAATATGCGTGGGTGCACAAAAATCACTCTCCGGATACCAACAAAGGATACTTTGCTTAGTTGAGAGACCATCCTGAGGACCAGCTCAGATAACTATATTTATAATCATGTGATTGCTTAGTTTTTTTTGGAAAAGGAGGATATAACCCCGATCTCTACATATCGACGATGGATGTGCATGCAGTTATTTTATTAATTATTCACAAGCACCATAGGAAGTAATACATCAGTTAGCTTGAAGCCGCCCTGTAGGCAACACATGTTGCTACTCCTATCCCCTTGATGACAGTGTGCCGAATATCCGTGCCTAATACCAAACAGGCATCACACCAAACCCTAACACATATAGCCGGATGACCCAGACCATTCACGTTCAGTTTGTCGCCACCATCTTCCTCCGACCTTTCTCCAGAACAGGAACAGAAGCATCGACCTTGTCTGACCTGCCGTCGATGCAACCACAACGTCAAACAACGCCACCATCATGCACGTGATGATACACACGGGCCTGTTGCCAAAACTTCATAGTGCCATGCCGCCATGATTCGCCATCGGCCTCGCTATAGATGTAATACCGCTCCACCTCTAGTCACCTCCAGCCATTACTTGCTCCAAAACGATGCCCCCAGGAGGAAAAGAGATACCCAACACCATCATCATCTAATCCAGGAGACCAAGGTCTAGGGTTTCCGCAAAGCATCCTAGATCCCGATGACGGAAACTGTAACGACGAATCCTCGACAAGGTAAGGAATCCCATCGTCCGCCATGACCGTAGTCGGCGCAATCTTCATCAGTAGTTGTGCCACCAGTCATGCGACATCGGCGTTGTTGTTTCCTTCAACCGGAGAAAACTCCAAAATGATGCCTTGAAGGGGGACTACGATGCAAAAGCACCACCATCGCTCGATCCCAAGCAGATCCATGGTTTTCCCCGTAGTTGCCCGCGCTGTCATAGACCAGACAAGGGTAGAATCCCGGCGGATCCACCCAGCTACCGACGTGTCGCACCAACAACCGCGCTGACCGCAATTCAAGGACCAAGACCCACACCAGGGCGCAGATCCGGCCGCCCCACCGCCGAGTGATCCGGTCACACCACAGTCACGCGGGCAACCGTCACGCACCAAAACACGAAGCCGCCTGCCGCGGAGGAACGGAATCGACAGAGCATCGCCACCACCGGCCATGACGCTCGGTACGACGCCACCCTTCGGCCAGGGAGCGCCTGCCCGCGCCAGATCCACACGACCAAGATGAACCCGAGTCCAGGCCGCCGTTGGTGACGGCAAGGCTTTACCTGGACGCGCCTTTGGGCAGCGGCGAGGGAGGAGGAGGAGGAGAGGGGGAGTCCGGCCTGTAAGCCGAAAAATGGAACTGCCGCAGGCCCGTGATCGTCGGAGACAAGGTGGAAGTAAAAGATGAGAGACACAGAAATTTTCCAGGCGCACAAACACCTCGCCGCTCGGACAGCCTTTTCTGTATAACACTTGAGCACAGACTCAATTGCCCCGGCAACATCCAGAGGAGGAGAGGGGGTGTTATACCCGTGTGCACTGACATTCCAGGCCGCGCTACCACACGCACTCCCCACTCGCCAGCCCACGTCCCGCATGTTCCGGCTCGTGCACGTACGCGATCGCCGCGGCCGTAACCCACGCGTGGACGCGTTCACTCCTCCTACTCTGTCGTCAACAGACTCACACACGCACGCACACGCACCCCCTGACGCAACGCAACGGCGCACACACGCCTTCGCACAGCCGCGGCTTATTTGCTCCAACACGGCCGGCTGGATCTGGGGGCCTCCCAGCAGCCACGCGGAAGGCGACTCGGGAGGAGAAGTTTGTGATTGCTTAAGTGATGTTTGCTCCAACAAAGTGGCTCAAGGTGGTGCTTAAGTGATCGATGTTTGTGCTACCACGCAGGAGGCGGCACGGGAGGAGAAGTGGGCTTGTCTAACGTGCTTTGTCTCAAGGTGGTGTCTACTGTAACCTTTTTCTTTCGTGGTGCTACAGAAACTGAGAAAGAGCAGGCTGATTTAAGATAACGGATGTAAATGATGCACTTGCTAAAAAAAACAAGTTTCGAACATAACTGTAAACTAACAACAAGGAGACGAGGAATTCTCAGGAAATTAAGGAGAAGAGAGGTACAAACCAGATCCACATCATTAGACATATCGAACTTCTCCACAGAAAACTAAGACCACCGGCAGCAGAAAACCATCGGATGCTGATTTCTCCACACCCTACAAAACCAGATGCTTACATTAATTCCTGATCTAACAGTCCACAAAACAAGCTTATCCACTATATGTTTATTCACAAGATGCAATTGCAGTACCTGTAAATCCACGAGGCAAATAAAGTCGAGGAGGAACGGACAAGACTTGCTGAGAAATTGACAGCTTTCTTGATAAAGATAATTTCACTCAAATCATCTTGCTCTCGAAACAGAAGATAATTTCACTCGGTCATGGATCGATATACTCGGGGACGGAATGTGTTGCAAGAGAGAGCACACATATGCTTTGGCATCGCCCCGTGAATGTGTTGTTGCTTTGTTTTCTTCCAACGCTAGCACTAGCATGGTTCCTTGCGTGCAGTTACAGATAACGTCGTTGCTTTGTCAGCTTTTCTTTTCATCTTTTCTTCTTCTCTTCTTTAGAGGAGAGTCTTCTTTTTCTTTTCTTATTCTCTTCTTTTAAGGGAACTATAGACGCTGAGAGGGGTAGAGGAAATTACCAAAAACGGTACGAACCAATCAATCTATGGTTGAATAGTTAGAGGGACTGTGCTATCCCAGTCCATCAAGGTTTATATACTGGTACTTGCATTTATTCCTAAATTTGTTTCAGGAATTTCGGCAATGTGCGTTCAGTGTGAGGAGATGATTCCGTCAATGACGAGGTTCCTATGATGACTTCGTAAATTTCAAGATGATATGCCCGCTATATCTCTCGGAGGTGCTCATAGGGATAGAATATGTATGTGTGCCACTAGTGGAAAACGGGCCTTTGGCCTGGACCCTTTTGTCCCGGCCTCCCTCTGGGCCGGGACTAAAGGCCCGGCCACGTCGCCCCAAATCGCAATGCCGCCCACGAGGCTTTGGTCCCGGCCCGTAAGGAGCCTTTAGTCCCGCTTTGTGTCTCAAACCGGGACTAAAGGGCTACGCGGTGCGCAGCCCGCATGTGCACCACCTTTAGTCCCAGTTTGTGTCTCAAACTGGGACTAAAGTCCTCTGCCTATATACAGCACACCCCCTCTCCCCTCTTCTTTGCATTTTTCTTGGATGGAAGAGTGTGGGTGTGTGCTAGCTCTCCATTTTTTTTATGCACTAGAGGTGTTTGTTGAAATGTGTGTTAGAGCGATGCCGCTTCAGTTCACCGAACACAACTACGATATGAGATGTCTGAGCCACGCTTAAACCTCTTCCTCTTTATTTCTACTTATTCTAAAAGGTTAGCAACTATATTTCCTCGTTTAGACCATGCAGTACTAATTTTTAGGATCGTGATTGTATTTGATATACTATCGTATAACGCAGATGAGCCATCCATGGATGTACGGTGATCGACGCACAGCCGCTTACAGAGAAGGCGTGCATTCTTTTCGAGATGCAGCCGAAGCGAACAAGCATGGTGGTGGCTTTATGTTTTGTCCTTGTGTTGAATGTCGGAATGAGAAGGATTACACTTCCTCAAGAGTCATTCAGAACCACCTGCTTCGGTCCGGTTTTATGTCGGGCTATAATGTTTGGACCAAGCACGGAGAAAGAGGGGTTATGATGGAAGACGACGATGAAGAAGAAGAGAACGATGATGACAACTACCGATCTATGTTCCCTGAGTATGCTGATACCGCAATGGAAGACAATGAAGAAGAAGATCAGGATGAAGAACGGGAACCAGATGAGCCCACTGATGATCTTGGCCGGGTCATTTCTGATGCACGGCGAGGTTGCGACACAGAAAAGGAGATGTTGCAGTTCGAGCAGATGCTACAGGACCACAACAAATTGTTGTACCCAACTTGTGAAGATGGCCAGAAGAAGCTGGGTAGCACACTGGAATTGCTGAAGTGGAAGGCAGAGACCGGTGTGACTGACTCGTCATTCGAAAAGTTGTTGGTACTGATGAAAAAGATGCTTCCAAGAAAGAACGAATTGCCCGCCAACACGTACGAAGCAAAGAAGCTTGTCTGCCCTCTAGGATTAGACACGCAGAAGATACATGCATGCCCTAATGACTACATCCTCTACCGCGGTGAGAAGTACGAGAATATGGATAAATGCCCGGTATGCACTGCATTGCGGTATAAGATCAGAAAAGATGACCCAGGTGATATTGAGGGCGAGCCACCTAGGAAGAGGGTTCCTGCCAAGGTGATGTGGTATGCTCCTACAATACCACGGTTGAAACGTCTGTTCAGAAATAAAGATCATGCGAAGTTGTTGCGATGGCACATGGAAGATCGTATGAAATACGATAAGTTGAGGCACACCGCCGATGGTCGGCAGTGGAGAAAAATCGAGAGAGAGTTCCCGAGATTTGCAGCTGACGCAAGGAACTTATGGTTAGGTCTGAGTACAGATGGCATGAATCCTTTTGGGGAGCAGAGTTGTAGTCACAACACCTGGACCGTTACTCTATGTATCTACAACCTTCCTCCTTGGTTGTGCATGAAGCGGAAGTTCATTATGATGCCAGTGTCGGGGAACGCCGCATGGGAAACAAAAATTTTCCTACGCGCACGAAGACCTATCATGGTGATGTCCATCTACGAGAGGGGATGAGTCATCTACGTACCCTTGTAGATCGTACAACAGAAGCGTTAGAGAACGCGGTTGATGTAGTGGAACGTCCTCACGTCCCTCGATCCGCCCCGCGAACAATCCCGCGATCAGTCCCACGATCTAGTACCGAACGGACGGCACCTCCGCGTTCAGCACACGTACAGCTCGACGATGATCTCGGCCTTCTTGATCCAGCAAGAGAGACGGAGAGGTAGAAGAGTTCTCCGGCAGCGTGACGGCGCTCCGGAGGTTGGTGATAACCTTGTCTCAGCAGGGCTCCGCCCGAGCTCCGCAGAAACACGATCTAGAGGAAAAACTATGGAGGTATGTGGTCGGGCAGCCGTGAGAAAGTCGTCCCAAATCTGCCCTAAAAGCTCCATATATATAGGAGGAGGGAGGGGGACCTTGCCTTGGGGTCCAAGGGACCCTCAAGGGGTCGGCCGAGCCAAGGGGGGGAGGACTCCCCCCCCCCAAACCGAGTTGGACTTGGTTTGGTGGGAGGAGTCCCCCTCCCTTCCCACTTCCTCCCTCTTTTTTTTTCTTTTCCTTTGATTTCTTTTTCTTGGCGCATAGGCCCCCTTGGGGCTGTCCCACCAGCCCACTAGGGCCTGGTGTGTCTCCCCAAAGCCTATGGGCTTCCCCGGGGTGGGTTGCCCCCCCCCCCCCGGTGAACTCTCGGAACCCATTCGTCATTCCCGGTACATTCCCGGTAACTCCGAAAACCTTCCGGTAATCAAATGAGGTCATCCTATATATCAATCTTCGTTTCCGGACCATTCCGGAAACCCTCATGACGTCCGTGATCTCATCCGGGACTCCGAACAACATTCGGTAACCAACCATATAACTCAAATACACATAAAACAACGTCGAACCTTAAGTGTGCAGACCCTGCGGGTTCGAGAACTATGTAGACATGACCCGAGAGACTCCTCGGTCAATATCCAATAGCGGGACCTGGATGCCCATATTGGATCCTACATATTCTACGAAGATCTTATCGTTTGAACCTCAGTGCCAAGGATTCGTATAATCCCGTATGTCATTCCCTTTGTCCTTCGGTATGTTACTTGCCCGAGATTCGATCGTCAGTATCCGTATACCTATTTCAATCTCGTTTACCGGCAAGTCTCTTTACTCGTTCCGTAATACAAGATCCCGCAACTTACATTAAGTTACATTGCTTGCAAGGCTTATGTGTGATGTTGTATTACCGAGTGGGCCCCGAGATACCTCTCCGTCATACGAAGTGACAAATCCCAGTCTTGATCCATACTAACTCAACTAACACCTTCGGAGATACCTGTAGAGCATCTTTATAGTCACCCAGTTACGTTGCGACGTTTGATACACACAAAGCATTCCTCCGGTGTCAGTGAGTTATATGATCTCATGGTCATAGGAATAAATACTTGACACGCAGAAAATAGTGGCAACAAAATGACACGATCAACATGCTATGTCTATTAGTTTGGGTCTAGTCCATCTCGTGATTCTCCCAATGACGTGATCCAGTTATCAAGCAACAACACCTTGTTTATAATCAGAAGACACTGACTATCATCGATCAACTGGCTAGCCAACTAGAGTCATGCTAGGGACGGTGTTTTGTCTATGTATCCACACATGTAAATGAGTCTTCATTCAATACAATTATAGCATGGATAATAAACTATTATCTTGATACAGGAATTATAATAATAACTATACATTTATTATTGCCTCTAGGGCATAATTCCAACAGTCTCCCACTTGCACTAGAGTCAATAATCTAGCCCTCACATCACCATGTGAATTACATTGTAATAAATCTAACACCCATACAGTTCTGGTGTCGATCATGTTTTGGCCGTGGAAGAGGTTTAGTCAGCGGGTCTGCTACATTCAGATCCGTGTGCACTTTGCATATATTTACGTCCTCCTCCTCGACGTAGTCGCGGATGAGGTTGAAACGTCGTTTGATGTGTCTGGTCTTCTTGTGAAACCTGGGCTCCTTTGCTAAGGCAATGGCACCAGTGTTGTCACAGAACAAGGTTATTGGATCCAGTGCACTTGGCACCACTCCAAGATCCGTCATGAACTGCTTCATCCAGGCACCCTCCTTAGCCGCCTCCGAGGCAGCCATGTACTCCGCTTCACATGTAGAATCTGCTACGACGCTTTGCTTGGAACTGCACCAGCTTACTGCACCCCTATTAAGAATAAACACGTATCCGGTTTGCGACTTAGAGTCGTCCGGATCTGTGTCAAAGCTCGCATCGACGTAACCTTTTACGGTGAGCTCTTCGTCACCTCCATACACGAGAAACATCTCCTTAGTCCTTTTCAGGTACTTCAGGATATTCTTGACCGCTGTACAGTGATCCACTCCTGGATTACTCTGGAACCTACCTGCCATACTTATGGCCAGGCTAACATCCGGTCTAGTGCACAGCATCGCATACATGATAGAACCTATGGCTGAAGCATAGGGGACGGGGCGCATATGCTCTCTATCTTCATCAGTTGCTGGGCACTGAGTGTTACTCAATCTTGTACCTTGTAACACTGGCAAGAACCCTTTCTTGGACTGTTCCATTTTGAACCTCTTCAAAACTTTATCAAGGTATGTGCTTTGTGAAAGTCCTATCAGGCGTTTTGATCTATCCCTATAGATCTTAATGCCTAGAATGTAAGCAGCTTCTCCTAGGTCCTTCATAGAGAAACTTTTATTCAAGTAACCTTTTATGCTCTCCAAAAGCTCTACGTTGTTTCCAATCAGTAATATGTCATCTACATACAATATTAGAAACGCCACAGAGCTCCCACTCACTTTCTTGTAAATACAAGATTCTCCAACCACTTGTATAAACCCAAATGCTTTGATCACCTCATCAAAACGTTTGTTCCAGATCCGAGATGCTTGCACCAGTCCATAAATGGATCGCTGGAGCTTGCACACTTTGTCAGCATTTTTAGGATCGACAAAACCTTCGGGCTGCATCATATACAACTCTTCCTTAAGGAAACCGTTAAGGAACGCCGTTTTGACATCCATCTGCCAGATTTCATAATCGAAAAATGCAGCTATTGCTAACATGATTCTGACGGACTTAAGCATCGCCACGGGAGAGAAAGTCTCATCGTAGTCAATTCCTGGAACTTGTGAAAAACCTTTTGCCACAAGTCGAGCTTTATAAACGGTCACATTACCGTCAGCGTCCGTCTTCTTCTTAAAGATCCATTTGTTCTGAATAGCCTTGCGGCCCTCAGGCAGTATCTCCAAAGTCCACACTTTGTTCTCATACATGGATCCTATCTCGGATTTCATGGCTTCTAGCCATTTGTTGGAATCTGGGCCCACCATTGCTTCTTCATAATTTGCAGGTTCATTGTTGTCTAACAACATGATTGATAAGACGGGATTACCGTACCACTCTGGAGCAGCGCGTGATCTCGTCGACCTGCGTGGTTCAACAGAAACTTGAACTGGAGTTTCATGATCATCATCATTAACTTCCTCCTCAACCGGCGTCGCAATGACAGAGGTTTCCCCTTGCCCTGCGCCACCATCCAGAGGGATGAGAGGTTCGACAACCTCGTCAAGTTCTATCTTCCTCCCACTCAATTCTCTCGAGAGAAACTCCTTCTCGAGAAAAGTTCCGTTCTTAGCAACAAACACTTTGTCCTCGGATTTGAGATAGAAGGTGTACCCAACTGTCTCTTTTGGGTAGCCTATGAAGACGCATTTTTCCGCTTTGGGTTCCAGCTTTTCAGGCTGAAGCTTTTTGACATAAGCATCACATCCCCAAACTTTAAGAAACGACAACTTTGGCCTTTTGCCATACCACAGTTCGTATGGTGTCGTCTCAACGGATTTTGATGGTGCCCTATTTAAAGTGAATGCAGCTGTTTCTAATGCATAACCCCAAAAAGATAACGGCAAATCAGTAAGAGACATCATAGATCGCACCATCTCTAACAAAGTACGATTACGATGTTCGGACACACCATTACGCTGTGGTGTTCCACGCGGTGTTAACTGTGAAACAATTCCACATTGTCTTAAGTGAGCACCAAACTCGAAACTCAGATATTCACCCCCACGATCAGACCGTAGGAACTTGATCTTTTTGTTACGATGATTTTCCACTTCACTCTGAAATTGCTTGAACTTTTCAAATGTTTCAGACTTGTGTTTCATCAAGTAGACATAACCATATCTACTTAAATCGTCAGTGAAGGTGAGGAAATAACGATATCCGTCGCGTGCCTCCACGCTCATTGGACCACACACATCGGTATGTATGATTTCCAACAAGTCACTTGCACGCTCCATTGTTCCGAAGAACGGAGTCTTAGTCATCTTGCCCATGAGGCATGGTTCGCACGTGTCAAGTGAATCAAAATCAAGTGACTCCAAAAGTCCATCAGCATGGAGTTTCTTCATGCGCTTTACACCAATATGACCTAAGCGGCAGTGCCACAAAAATATGGCGCTATCATTGTTAACTCTAACTCTTTTGGTATCAATGTTATGTATGTGTGTATCGCTATCAAGATTCAATATGAATAATCCTCTCACATTGGATGCATGACCATAAAAGATGTTACTCATAGAAATAGAACAACCATTATTCTCTGACTTAAAAGAGTAACCGTCTCGCAATAAACAAGATCCAGATATAATGTTCATGCTCAACGCAGGCACTAAATAACAATGATTCAGGTTCATAACTAATCCTGATGGTAACTGAAGTGAAACTGTGCCGACGGCGATTGCATCAACCTTGGAACCATTTCCTACACGCATCGTCACTTCATCTTTCGCCAGCCTTCGTTTATTCCGCAGTTCCTGTTTCGAGTTGCAAATGTGAGCAACAGAACCGGTATCGAATACCCAGGCACTACTACGAGAGCCGGTTAAGTACACATCAATAACATGTATATCAAATATACCTGATTTTTCTTTGCCCGCCTTCTTATCTGCCAGATACTTGGGGCAATTGCGCTTCCAGTGACCCATACCCTTGCAATAGAAGCACTCTGTTTCAGGCTTAGGTCCAGCCTTGGGTTTCTTCGGCGGATTGGCAACAGACTTGCCGGTCTTCTTCGAATTGCCCTTCTTGCCTTTGCCGTTTCTCTTGAAACTAGTGGTCTTGCTCACCATCAACACTTGATGCTCTTTACGGAGTTCAGACTCTGCGACTTTCAGCATCGCAAACAACTCGTCGGGAGACTTGTTCATCCCTTGCATGTTGTAGTTCAACACAAAGCCTTTATAGCTTGGCGGCAATGATTGAAGGATTCTGTCAGTGATAGCCTCTTGCGCGAGTTCAATCCCCAGTTCAGCTAGACGGTTTGAGTACCCAGACATTTTGAGCACATGTTCAGTGACAGACGAGTTTCCCTCCATCTTGCAAGCATAGAATTTATCGGAGGTCTCATACCTCTCGATCCGGGCGTTCTTCTGAAAGATAAACTTCAACTCTTGGAACATCTCAAATGCTCCATGACGCTCAAAGCGACGTTGAAGTCCCGGTCTAAGCCATACAAGACTGCACATTGAACTATTGAGTAGTCCTCCTTACGCGCTAACCAAGCGTTCTTAACATCCTGATCAGCTTGTAAGATTAGCTTAAGATTACGAGCCCAGTCTACAAAGTTGCTTCCATCATCTTTCAACTTAGCTTTCTCTAGGAACGTATTAAAATTCAGGATGACACTTGTGTGAGCCATGATCTACAACACAAATATATTCAAAGTGGACTTAGACTATGTTCAAGATAATTAGAGTTCAACTTAATCAAATTATATGCTAAACTCCCACTCAAAAAGTACATCTCTCTAGTCATTTGAGTGGTTCATGATCCACTTACACTATCCCAAGTCCGATCATCACGTGAGTCGAGAGTAGTTTCAGTGGTAAGCATCCCTATGCTAATCATATCAACTATATGATTCATGGTCGACCTTTCGGTCTCATGTGTTCCGAGGCCATGTCTGCTCATGCTAGGCTCGTCAAGCTTAACCCGAGTGTTCCGCGTGCGCAACTGTTTTGCACCCATTGTATGTGAACGTTGAGTCTATCACACCCGATCATCACGTGGTGTCTCGAAACGACGAACTATAGCAACGGTGCATAGTCGGGGAGAACACAATTTCGTCTTGAAATTTTAGTGAGAGATCACCTCATAATGCTACGTCGTTCTAAGCAAAACAAGGTGCATAAAAGGATTAACATCACATGCAACTCATAAGTGACATGATATGGCCATCATCACGTGCTTCTTGATCTCCATCACCAAAGCACCGGCACAATCTTCTTGTCACCGGCGCCACGCCATGATCATCCATCAACGTGTTGCCATCGGGGTTGTCGTGCTACTTATGCTATTACTACTAAAGCTACATCCTAGCAAAATAGTAAACGCATCTGCAAGCACATATGTTAGTATAAAGACAACCCTATGGCTCCTGCCGGTTGCCGTACCATCGACGTGCAAGTCGATATTTCTATTACAACATGATCATCTCATACATCTAATATATCACATCACATCATTGGCCATATCACATCACAATCATACCCTGCAAAAACAAGTTAGACGTCCTCTAATTTTGTTGTTGCATGTTTTACGTGGTGACCAAGGGTATCTCGTAGGATCGCATCTTACATACGCAAACACCACAACGGAGATATATGTGTTGCTATTTAACCTCATCCAAGGACCTCCTCGGTCAAATCCGATTCAACTAAAGTTGGAGAAACCGTCACTTGCCAGTCATCTTTGAGCAAAGGGGGTTACTCGTAACGATGAAACCAGTCTCTCGTAAGCGTACGAGTAATGTCGGTCCAAGCCGCTTCAATCCAACAATACCGCGGAATCAAGAAAAGACTAAGGAGGGCAGCAAAACGCACATCACCGCCCACAAAAACTTTTGTGTTCTACTCGAGAAGACATCTACGCATGAACCTAGCTCATGATGCCACTGTTCGGGAATGCCGCATGGGAAACAAAAAATTTCCTACGCGCACGAAGACCTATCATGGTGATGTCCATCTACGAGAGGGGATGAGTGATCTACGTACCCTTGTAGATCGTACAGCAGAAGCGTTAGAGAACGCGGTTGATGTAGTGGAACGTCCTCACGTCCCTCGATCCGCCCCGCGACAATCCCGCGATCAGTCCCACGATCTAGTACCGAACGGACGGCACCTTCGCGTTCAGCACACGTACAACTCGACGATGATCTCGGACTTCTTGATCCAGCAAGAGAGACGGAGAGGTAGAAGAGTTCTCCGGCAGCATGACGGCGCTCCGGAGGTTGGTGATGACCTTGTCTCAGCAGGGCTCCGCCCGAGCTCCGCAGAAACACGATCTAGAGGAAAAACTATGGAGGTATGTGGTCGGGCAGCCGTGAGAAAGTCGTGCCAAATCTGTCCTAAAAGCTCCATATATATAGGAGGAGGGAGGGGGACCTTGCCTTGGCGTCCAAGGGACCCTCAAGGGGTCGGCCGAGCCAAGGGGGGGAGGACTCCCCCCCCCCCAAACCGAGTTGGACTTGGTTTGGTGGGAGGAGTCCCCCTCCCTTCCCACTTCCTCCCTCTTTTTTTTTCTTTTCCTTTGATTTCTTTTTCTTGGCGCATAGGCCCCCTTGGGGCTGTCCCACCAGCCCACTAAGGGCTGGTGTGTCTCCCCAAAGCATATGGGCTTCCCCGGGGTGGGTTGCCCCCCCCCCCCCCGGTGAACTCTCGGAACCCATTCGTCATTCCCGGTACATTGCCGGTAACTCCGAAAACCTTCCGGTAATCAAATGTGGTCATCCTATATATCAATCTTCATTTCCGGACCATTCCGGAAACCCTCATGACGTCCGTGATCTCATCCGGGACTCCGAACAACATTCGGTAACCAACCATATAACTCAAATACGCATAAAACAACGTCGAACCTTAAGTGTGCAGACCCTGCGGGTTCGAGAACTATGTAGACATGACCCGAGAGACTCCTCGGTCAATATCCAATAGCGGGACCTGGATGCCCATATTGGATCCTACATATTCTACGAAGATCTTATCGTTTGAACCTCAGTGCCAAGGATTCGTATAATCCCGTATGTCATTCCCTTTGTCCTTCGGTATGTTACTTGCCCGAGATTCGATCGTCAGTATCCGTATACCTATTTCAATCTCGTTTACCGGCAAGTCTCTTTACTCGTTCCGTAATACAAGATCGCGCAACTTACATTAAGTTACATTGCTTGCAAGGCTTATGTGTGATGTTGTATTACCGAGTGGGCCCCGAGATACCTCTCCGTCATACGAAGTGACAAATCCCAGTCTTGATCCATACTAACTCAACTAACACCTTCGGAGATACCTGTAGAGCATCTTTATAGTCACCCAGTTACGTTGCGACGTTTGATACACACAAAGCATTCCTCCGGTGTCAGTGAGTTATATGATCTCATGGTCATAGGAATAAATACTTGACACGTAGAAAACAGTAGCAACAAAATGACACGATCAACATGCTACGTCTATTAGTTTGGGTCTAGTCCATCACGTGATTCTCCCAATGACGTGATCCAGTTATCAAGCAACAACACCTTGTTTATAATCAGAAGACACTGAGTATCATCGATCAACTGGCTAGCCAACTAGAGGCATGCTAGGGACGGTGTTTTGTCTATGTATCCACACATGTAAATGAGTCTTCATTCAATACAATTATAGCATGGATAATAAACTATTATCTTGATACAGGAATTATAATAATAACTATACATTTATTATTGCCTCTAGGGCATAATTCCAACAGCCAGTGCTCCTCCAAGGTCCAAAGCAACCCGGCAACGATATTGATGTGTACCTAGGGACATTAGTTGATGAACTTTTACAGCTGTGGGCCGAACCAGGTGTACGTGTGTGGGACGAGCACAAACAAGAGGAATTTGACCTTCGAGCGTTGCTTTTCGTAACCATCAATGATTGGCCTGCTCTTAGTAACATTTCAGGACAGTCAAACAAGGGATACAATGCATGCACGCACTGTTTGGATCAGACAAAAAGTATATATCTGGACAAATGTAGGAAGAATGTGTACCCGTACAATCGTCGTTTTCTTCCGCCCAAGCATCCCTTAAAGAAAAAAAGGCAAGCATTTCAATGGCAAGGCAGAACCCCGGGGGAAGCCTGTCATCCGTACTGGTGCTGAAGTATTTGATATGGTCAAAGGTTTAAAAGCAATCTTTGTAAAGGGTCCTGGCAGCCAACCTGTTCCTAACGGCCCTGATAAGCGCGTACCCATGTGGAAGAAGAAATCTATATTTTGGGAGCTACCCTACTGGGAAGTCCATGAGGTCCGCTCGGCAATCGACGTGATGCACATGACGAAGAATCTCTGCGTCAATATTCTAGGCTTCCTGGGCTTGTATGGGAAGTCAAAAGATACACCGGAAGCACGGGAGGACCAGGAACGTCATAAAGGAAGAGATGGCATGCATCCAGGGCAGTTTCAAGGGCGTGCTAGCGACGCTCTTACTAAGGAAGAGAAGGAAATCTTCTTTGAAGTCCTTTTAAGTATCAAGGTCCCGACTAGCTTCTCATCGAATATAAAGGGAATCGTAAATATGAAAGACAAAAAATTCCAAAACCTAAAGTCTCATGACTGCCACGTGCTTATGACGCAATTGCTTCCGGTTGCATTGAGGGGAATTCTACCGGAAAATGTTCGCCTGGAAATTGTGAAGGTATGTGCATTCCTCAATGCAATTTCTCAGAAGGTAATCGATCGAGATAGTCTATCAGGGTTACAGATTAATGTGGTCCAATGTCTGGTCAGCTTTGAGTTGTTGTTCCCGCCATCCTTCTTCAATATAATGACACACCTCCTAGTTCACCTAGTCGAAGAGATTAGAATTCTCGGTCCTGTGTTTCTACACAATATGTTCCCCTTCGAGAGGTTCATGGGAGTCTTAAAGAAATATGTTCGTAACCGTGCTAGGCCAGAAGGAAGCATCTCCAAGGGCTATGGAATAGAGGAGGTCATTGAGTTTTGTGTGGACTTTCTTCCTGACCTTAAGCCGATTGGTGTTCCTGAATCTCGGTATGAGGGTAGGCTGACAGGAAAAGGCACACTAGGAAGGAAAGCAAAAGTATGTATGGACGAGCATTCTTTCTCTCAAGCACACTACACAGTTCTACACAATTCCACCGTGGTGGCTCCATATATCGTGAGACACAAGAATATTCTACGCTCCGAAAACCCGGAGAAGGCTGACTCTTGGATTAAAGGGGAACACGAGAAGACTTTCGGCAGTTGGTTGCAGACACATCTCATGAATGACGACACCGTTGGAGATTAGTTGTACTGTTTGGCCAGGCCACCATCTTCGACTATATGTACTTTCCAAGGGTATGAGATAAATGGGAATACATTTTACACGGTTGCTCAAGATAAAAAGAGCACCAACCAAAATAGTGGTGTCCGCTTTGATGCAATTGACGAGAATGGGCACTGTTTGGAAACATATTACGGGTAGATAGAGGAGATATGAGAACTTGACTATGGACCTACTTTTAAGATCTCTTTGTTTCGGTGCAAATGGGTGAAGCTGACAGGAGGCGGGGTAGTTGTAGACCAAAAGTACGGCATGACAACAGTGGATCTCAACAATCTTGCGTACATGGACGAACCATTTGTCATAGCCAATTATGTCGCTCAGGTTTTCT